>NW_026851287.1:0-404004 GCF_030913485.1 Colletotrichum godetiae | reverse complement strand
CCGCCCATCGCGGTGACGACCCAACGACAATACCAATCCGAGGATTGATCCCAAGCACCCAACAAAGTACGAGGTCGACAATGCAGACACCACCCAATTACGCTGCCGCACGAGAAGCACGCGAAGAGAACGATCCAGCGGTAGCCAGCACAAGACAGTTCACTGACCTAAAGAAGATCTTTCCAAAAGAGAAATTGTACTCAGGGGGGAGATATGAGGTCCTGCAAGAAACCCTCACGATGTTCTACGACTACTGCGAAAAATCGGCATCCGAGAACACCAATATCATTCGGTAGTCAATGTCATACTGACAGGGAAAGCTGCCGAGTACTACTATCAAGCGGTGCGTAATATCGATCGAACCGACTTTCTCAGCATCGTTGACACAATCCGAAGTCGATTCGAGACCCAAGATAGGAGCCTCGAGCTCCTCTCGGAGCTGAGGGCATTGTCATTTAGCTCTGTAGCCAGAACAATGGAAGGAAAGTCGAGAATTGAGATCCTCGAGGAGCTCATCGACAGGATCGACAAACTGGCGAGGACGCAGCCAAATGAGGGGACCAATGAGCGAAAGGTCGGTTATCTATGTACGGCGGTACAGAGGGTACCAGAGGCAAAGATGACTCTACATCAACCGCCTGAGGACTACGAGACGCTGTGCTCGAGGCTGAGGTCCAGCTTCAACATCGAAGCCAGGATGCCAAATCAGACTCACCTCCAATCTCACGAAGGCCCTCACCAACAGCACTGGGTGGACCGCACGTACAATGGCAAAGGAAGAGAGGCAAGGTATGGCAACCGCCAGGGGGGAGGAACAGACTCCTCAGGGGGGCGCTGGTCCAACACCAACCGAGCACCGCGGAAAGGGAAGTGCTTTATATGCAAAAAGGAGGGTTGTTGGTCAAGCAACCACTCTGATGAGGAACGCGCCAAGTCGTACGACCAATACAGAAAGGCAAAGGGCACACAAGGCAAGACGGGCCATGATCGATTCAACCAATTCCTGGTGGTCTACGAGGACCATCCAACGAACGCAATCGAGTCGTCTGAGAGCGAGGAAGATCTTACCCCGTACACTCAAGACCTCGACTTCGACGAAGTTAACGATGTCACCCATTCTTTCTTCGCCCCGTCAACCTCAGGAGGATATACAATGCTGAACGAACAGAGAGCGGTACAAGCCCTAAATGAGCAGGCTTTCCTCCATGGTTGGCAAGGGAAGGTCCCTCAGCCAACGACAACGCTCAGCAGCACGGGGGACACGAATGCTAATACCGCAGCCATGGCTCGCACTAAGGTCAAAGGGCCTAGGGAGGAAAAGAGAACGATGGGCTTACAAGCACGCAATTTATACCCACCAGGAGGGTTCTACGGTAATCCAGTGCAAGCATTCCATGCCAGCGAAAGGTATGGCTCGGAAACCTTCCACGGGATTATTCCAGATACCGGGGCATCACAATGGTCGACGGGGGGCAAGGGACAATTCCACGCACTCCAAAAGATCTCACCAGTGACCCTCAACACTACAAACGCGGGCATTGCGAGGATCAGTTTCGGCCCAGGGGAAGAGATAAGTGCCTTAGGTACTGTGGATGTAAATACACGATTCGGAACGATGATTTTCCACATTCTACCCGTCAATACACCATTCCTCCTATGCCTGAACGACATGGATAAATTGGGCATTGTGTTTGACAACACAAGGAATAGAATGTCCAATGGAAAGCACTCTGAGCTCGTCGATCGACGATGGGGGCACGCGTTTATGAAGCTTGAACCAGACGTCAAGTCCATCAATTACTTGACGGAAAGTGAACTCAAGCGACTACATCGACGATTCGGCCATCCGTCGGCGACGAGACTATACAATCTCCTCAAACATTCAGGGAACGATGTGGAAATAGGGGCTCTAGAGCAATTGACGATGGTGTGCCACCAGTGCCAAATGAACGCCCAGAGCCCGCGCAGATTCAAGTTCAAATTACACGACGACCTCAACTTCAATTGGGAAATCGTCGTTGATATCTTCTATTTGAACAGTCGACCAGTACTCCATATAATCGATGAAGCCACATCATTCCAAGGAGGCCAATTCCTTCGAGATATACAAGCCAAGACCGTGTGGGCAACGCTGAAGCGCTGTTGGATCGATACATACCAAGGTCCACCAGACGGCATCAGAACCGATGCCGGCACCAGCTTCAAGTCGGCGGAATTCAGGGAGAATGCCACTTCGTACGGCATCCAACTGAAAGTCGTCCCTGTCGAAGCGCACCACAGTATTGGCAAGGTAGAAAGATCACACCAGCAGTTGAAAAGAGCTTTCAAGATCATCCAGGAAGAGAGCCCTAGTTCAACGGACGAAGAGTGCCTCCAGACGGCACTCAAGTGCTGCAATGATACCATGGGACCCAAGGGGCTCGTTCCGACGCTGCTTGTGTTCGGAGCATACCCACGAACGACGACGGCCTCACCGCCGTCACCAGATGTGACCCAGAGGGCGCGAGCAATCGAGAAAGCAATGAAGACTCTCCGCGAGGCAAATGCTAGAAGGCAAGTCAACGAAGCCATTGCTACGCGCAATGGGCCCGACGTGAGCCTCAACCTCGACATGCCCCTGAATTCGGAGGTACGGGTATGGAGGGAAACCACAAAGCAATGGACAGGCCCATACAAGTTAGTCTCAATTGACGAACGATCTTGTGTCGTCGCGAGAGATCGAGACCAACCACTGGAGGTGTCGATCACTGCGGTACGACCGTACCACGTCGACCCCAGCGGAGTGATTTCCAACCCACAAGAAGAAGAAGAGCCAGGGGAACCACCTCAACAAAGCGATGAGGGACAACCAAGCGATGAGGGGCAGGAAACCATCCTCGACGAGATCATCGTCGCAGCACCCTCAGACGATGAGGCAGAAGAAGAACCAGTACCCCCACCGCAAGCAAGACGCCGAGGAAGACCCCGAAAAGCACCTCAACGGCAATTCATGTCTGACACCAAGGCTACTGCTGTCTTCTACACGGCCAAGGAGAAAGCAGACTTCGCGATGGCGGTCAAGCTAAGGGAACAAGGGATAATCACAACTGCAGGACGACCGTACGAAGGCTCCGACCTCATCGAAGCCGACACACTGCGCGATCGAGGGGTCTACAGATTCATCACCTACGACCCAGAGAAGCACGCGAACCTCCGCATCTTCAAGTCGCGAATGGTCCGCGAGATCAAAGGAAAGGGGACAAATCAGCCGTACGAGAAATCAAGGCATGTGATACAAGGCTACGGCGACGTCGAGAAGGCGGCACTGCTCACGCAGTCGCCGACAGTTCAGCGCTGCAGCCAACGACTAATGATGGCATTGATGGCATCACTACGGCAAAGAGGATACCGGATCTGGAGTCGTGATATCACCCAGGCATACACCCAATCGGCGACAAGGCTCACGAGGAAGATATTGGCTTACCTACCAAGGGAGATGGCAAGCAAATACCCGGACGACACGATTATCGAAGTGCTGAAGCCACTCTACGGCCTCGCAGAGTCAGGCACTCACTGGTGGGCAACATACCACGATTTCCACATCGACAAGCTCTCGATGATTACATCGACGTACGATCCTTGCCTCCTAGTTTCCGCGCATGCAGACGATCCATTTGGAATCGTCGGAATGCAGACCGACGACACATTAGGGCTTTCTGATGCGGCCTTCATGGAGAAGGAGGACAAGGAGCTGGAGAAGGCAAAGTTTACCGCCAAGCCAAAAGAGATCCTCACAGAGGACACACCACTTGCGTTCAACGGCGGGATCCTCACGATCGAGGGCGAGAATGTCGTCTTCCGACAGAAGGGGCAAGGCGAGAAGATCACCCTCATCGACCCAAGGGCAACCGACTGCCAGAAGCGGTACAAAGCAGAGCTCGCACGAGGAGCTTACATCGCAAGCATCTGTCAGCCAGAGGCCACTTTCGACTGCGCGAGGGCAGCGCAGGCCACTTCGCCGACGGAACGCGACTTCGACGCCCTCAACCGACGGCTACAGTGGCAGCAAGTGAACCTCGATAGGGGGCTCGTGTACCAACCCATCGACCTGAGGGAGGCGAAGCTCTACGTGTTCGTCGACGGCTCATTCGCGAATAATGACGACCTCACATCGCAATTGGGATATGTGATAATCCTTGCCAACGAGGCAATGGGAGAGGAGAACTTCACGATCCGCGGTAATGTCATCCACTACTCGTCGACGAAGAGCAAAAGGGTCACACGAAGTGTACTCGCCTCAGAGGTCTACGGCATGGTTAACGGCGTCGACATCGCACACGCGATCTCAACGACGCTGAAGAGGATTACCGATCGACTTGACATCCCCACGATACCGACAATCGTCTGTACCGATTCGTACTCGCTGTATGAGTGCCTCGTCAAACTGGGCACCACGAAGGAGAAGAGGCTGATGATAGACATCATGGCCCTCCGGCAATCGTATGAGCGCCGCGAGATCCTCGAGATCCGTTGGATCAACGGGGACGATAATCTGGCGGATGCTTTCACGAAGGCAACGCCCAACAAGGGGCTCGAGCACTTCGTCGGCGAAGGAAGGGCGACGATACGGATGGAGGGATGGGTAACCCGCAAGGAGCAGAAGAAGGAGGAAAAGGGGGCAGCCTCGGCGAAGGAGCCCGAGATCGAATTACACTTCCAACCGCCGTAGTTGGGCGATGAAAGAGAGAGATAGTCAGTGTCGGATTGGAAGTCCAATTCGACCTCGAGGCAAGGGGCCCGCGCAGGGGCCACTTACAGACCATACTTACGAGATCTACGGTCTACCCAACCTCCGGTTAGAACCTCCTTTTTACACCTTACGCAGAAGTTAAATATATATAGATTTTGACCTCTTCGTCACCCACGGTTCGAACCATCCCTGTGATAGGAATACCAACAGTATTGGCCAAGTGCTGATTGTCCCGAAACCGGCACCACCGATGAACGAAACCGACAACATGCGCACAGAAACTTGAACAGTCGGTGCCTGATCAAGTACGTCTTCGAAAACTTCACAATCTGTCTTGTCTTATTTGTCTTGTCTTATTGTTGACCAAGGAAGAGAAGCATGAGAAGGCCCGGATTCAGAAAATTTAAGGCTTTGGGCATCAACATTCATGCCAAGCCACGGCGATCATGGCACACAGCGTCTGTTGGACATGCATGTCAGTGCATCAAAGGCAGCAATAATGCGGCAATCTGTTCATCTGGCCGCCGTCCAAGAAATCAGATGGCAGGTCTGGAATCTGGATTGGTCTGTTGGTTCTCAACGCTGCGAGCCGTTGCCGCTGAATCGCTGATTTGCTCAGCCGCTGCTGGAGGCCATCAGTCGACTCCACACACACTTGCAAGTCGTCTTGCCCAACGGCCGAGCATACAGCGAAGACAAATGAGGTATAAGAGAAGAGTTTTTCCTCGTCCGAAAGATGTCGAAATTTGATCAGGCTCCACCATGCGGACTTCAATCCTACCTCATCTCACTACCTGTGCCCAGCCTAACCATGTCTGAGGAGTCTTTTCATCAGATCGACCCTAATGGGGACGTCGTACTGATCCTTCGCAACCCTGACGCCCCATTTGCTGTTTGGGAGGCCGACTTGTCATCTGAAGAAAATTTTGCGAAGGAATGGTAAGAAAGAGGCTATGTCTTTTTATACATCTGCTTAAATAAACTGACATAGTAGTAGTCCTACAGCAGTAGATATCCGTCGTTCATCTCGCAATAACGGCGAACTTCGCGGGGCCGAACCGGTTCCAGAGCCACCTCCGGCAACATTCCCAACGGTATACGATGATTCGGGCTTCTGGGGAGGCAGTCAAGGTATGACAAAAAAACGGAAAAAGAAAAAGAAGTCGTCGTTGTGGGGTATCTCATCGGCTTTTGATGACGTTGTACCTGTCGAAGTAGCGGTCCCATACGAAGAGCCGCACCCAAAGGTATATTACGAACCAGAACCAGAGGCAGAGGCACACCCCGCGCCAGAGCCAGAGCCGGAGGCAGAGGCGTACCCTGCGCCAGAGCCGGAGATAGAGGCATACCCCGCACCAGAGCCAGAGCCAGAGGGATATCCCGACATTGAGCCAGAACAGGAGTTTGAGGCACATGTGGCGCCAGAGCTAGAGGTACCCGAAAGGCCAGAGGTGAAATATCTTGTTTCTTCAAGGCACCTCGCTCTATCATCGCGGTACTTCTCGGCCAAGCTCTCCGGCCCGTGGATTGAGGCTGCGGTCAAGCACATTGATGGCTGTTATCACATGGATGCAACAGAATGGGATTCCGAGGCATTACTCATTTTAATGCGGGTCATTCACGGAAAGACAAGAAGTGTGCCCCGCCACATGGACCTCGAGATGTTGGCGAAGCTGGCAGTGCTTGTGGACTACTACGAATGTCACGAGGTCATCGAAATCTACTGCCCTGGGTGGATTGGACCTTTGAGCGACAAACTACCAGCCGACTACGGTAGAGACATGGTTCTCTGGCTCCTGATCTCACACGTTTTTCAACAATACGACATCTTTCAGCAAATGACGCGGGTGGCAGTATTGAAGAGCGCCGATCCTGTTCGAACCATGGAACTTCCGATTCCATCTAGCCTCGTTGGTAAGTATTCTATCTTCGCACCCCTTAGTTTGTCGCTGATTAGTTCACAGATTTGGTAGACTGGCGCAGACAAGATGCGATCGAGTTCATCTTGAGGATGCTTCAGAAGCTGCTTGATGCGTTCCGAAACGGGACAGCTGGTTGTAGCTTTGAATGCAGCAGCATTCTATTGGGGGCCCTTACCAAAGAAATGGACAAGCACAATCTACTTGATCCTAAGCCAGCCGCACCTTACTCAGGATACTCCATTGAGAACACGGAGAAGATCATCAGAGCCTTCCGCTCTCCGCAGTGGTGTAGTGAGATTTACTCGTACGGGGCAAGGCATCATCCATGCACTCTGGGCAGCATGATAGACTGTCACCTAAATGCAGACTTCGACAAGTGCAAACAAGGCTTCAAGATTTGCGACACAGTTTTGGCGCAAGTCAATGGAACACAAAAGCGTGGGAAAGGGAGAGCAATATCCTTTTCTGCGGAGGAAGAGCCTGTGCCCATTTTGGAGAGCAATTAGGACATGTCGGACACTTTCTTGTGAGAGGCTCTCGTTTTCGGACAGCTCAATTGTGGGCTTCGCTCAAGCGTTACACCATACCTCCAGAGAATCGCTTTCAAGGACTCTTGTAAATGTCTTTCGCTTTCTCTAAGCTACTGGAATACTGGGATCGATTTCATGAATTCGACAATTTCTAGTAATTCCAATTTTCTGCAGGCTAGTGCAAGAGAGATATTGTGCCACTTAAGCTATACACCAGGTACTATCAGCTGGTCAACATCCGGACCCCATCCTTCGGACCTCGAAAAGGTGACCGTGTTTTCTCCTTCCTTCAGATTGACGTGGATGGCGCTGCTACCAGTAGTAGAAAGATGAGACGTCGCAAGGAAAGCGACTGACTGCTCTTCGCCGTTCACAGAAACTGCAGCATGTCGAGAGGCAGTATCGCCGTTCTTGTGGTTGACGATAAGTGTGAGCCGATCAGCTTCAGCCACGGTGAAGTTGAACGTAGCAGTGCCATCCTCATCACCGCCCAGGTATCCAGCAGCAGAAGAGCCACTGCACTGCGAACAGTCGACAATGCGAGCACCGTTAGAAAGTGCGGCAGCCTCGCCTTCAATTTCGGACGTGATTGTGCTCTCAGACCAGGTGCCTGCGGAAGTATCGAGGTTCCAGGAATCATGCCAGTTAAGAGTCACAGTGGTGCCATCAAATTGAAGAGGCAACCAGATGTAGGTGCTGGCTGCCAGGTTTGTCGAGTGCCATCTGTCGCCCATGTAGATGGCCTTGTCGGTGCCAAGGGGGAGCACGAAGCTGACTTGACTGTTGTAAGTCTTCGAGCCAACGGGGGCAAACTCCGTCCAGTTAGACCAAGGCCCAGAGAGAGATGTGGCGTAGCTGTAGACCTGTGAAAATGTTAGTAAGTCTCGCCCAAGGCTTTGTGAAGTCAATCTTACGTTGTCATTGGGGTTCCAGCCGGTGAGGTGGGAGCCGAAGATGAAGTATGTGCCATCACGCTTGACGAGCGCGGGTGATTCGGCGAAGTACTCCCAACCGAATGTCACCTCAGCAACATCAAGGTAGTCATCCGTGAGCTTGATGATGCGGGTACCGTACTCGCGCTGTCTGATGATTAGACCAACCCTGAAAGTGGCACAGGAGCATTGGGTTCTAGACTTACGTCCTCGCTCAATAAGTAAGCGCTTCCATCATCATCCTTAAAGATGCCAATATCACGGCTCTGGAAATCGAACGGGCGGAAGCTGCGAATGTACTCGTACTGGCCACAGATGCTGTCACCCGTCGCAACACCGACTTTGGCATCCTTGTAGTCAGAAGAGTCGATGTGCAGGTGCAGAACGTATTTTCCTGTGGCATCGTTCTTGGTGACCTTGGGTCTCTCAATGATTCGGTTGGGGCCGAGGTCACCGGCTTCCTCGGTTCGAGTCAAAAGGCGTCCCTGGAAGCTCCACTCAATCAAGTTCGTGGATGAGTAGCAGTTGACTGCTTGGAACGCCGCACCGTCGGTCTTCTCCTCGCCGATCATGTAGTATACCCCATTTTCCTCACTAAGTAGCCAACGTTAGGTGTCTCATGCTCTCAAATCATTACCACATTTCAACAAGTGCAAAGACTGAGTTCAACTTACATGATACCTGCGCCATGAGCTTGGACGTGCTCTCCAGTATTCGTCTGTGGATAGGCGAGTCAGAATAAGCTTGTTCAGTTGACTGGGGTCCACTTACGGCAGTCCATGTTGCCCCTGGAACAACGCTCAGGGCAGCATTTACGCCGCCCACGGTGAGGGCAGCGGCCAAAGCAAGTGGTGAGGCACGCATCGCGACTCTTCGTCTCAACAGAGCTGCTTGACAGAGGATGAAGACTTGGTTTGAACTTGAAGTTGGTCGAGCATCTCACTCGAGTTGCGCGGCATTTGCGATGCTTGTATACATGCTCAATGCCCAATGCCAATGTCTTGGCAATTCACTTGTCAGAACACATTACGTAGTTGCCCAGCCATGGGGATTTCCTCTGGTTGTTGCGCATGTAGGAAGACTGGTTCGGGTCAGTGTGAAGCGAATGAGCAGAATCCCCAGGCCATGCAGCGTCACATTCGACAGGTTGAATTCGGTTAGTCTTCCGACCAAACGACCACTGTGGGGATCCCGGAGCCGAAAATAGCCTTCTTCCCCAGCTTCTTCATCACATTCAAGGTAACGGTGGTTATCGATGGGATCCTCCACAACAACCCCGCATCCAAGGCGGGAAAACCAGCTGATCATCAGGTTCAAGCGGTTGCTCAACGCGGTGATCGACAGGGCCAAGAGAACGGGCATCGGTTGAGAGGAAAGCCGCGATCAGTCCGCGTGATCCTGCAGTTCGTCGTATTGTATTTCAATAGTCGAATGCCAAGTAAACTCAGCTTCACGTGCATGATTGAGTGGTCAGTGGTTAAAAGCAGGGGCATCACCTTGGGGGCCGCGGGCATAACTAAGTTATGTGGATGTGCATCTTGTTTTCTCCTTAGCATGCACCGTTGACAACAGATTCTACTATATCCAAGCAGATTACTGGAAGTCTTGCATTTGACAATAGGCTAACTGCATCAACCAATTCTACGCACGGAGTTAGTATGAGCCAGAAGCCCAAGGTCAAACCTCAACATCAGTCTCGAAACAACGTGACTAGGAATCAGTCGCAATCGCAAGAAGAGTCTTAGAAACAGCAGTCAACTTTTGCATCAAGAAGGTCTCCAAGTAAGCAGCTTCATAGCCTGGCGACTTCGAAAAGTGAAATGCATCAAACCCTTTTCAAAGGCTCGAGGCTTCAGTGGCAGAATATCTTGGCCTTGATTCCTCAGCATGTAGGGTTATATTCCTTTCGGACTCAAGTAGAGACCTAGCTACGAGTTGGTGAGCAAGATGCGTGAAACAAAAAGCTGCATCTTTGCTACGCAACATTGAAGATTTGAGAAAACTAGGCTGGAAAAATGAAACACGGCTCAGGGTAATTTACGCGCTTGAAGCTTAGCATGTATATGTTATTCTCGCCTGGCTTACCTTGGGATTGACCCAATGATAACGATGGCGCATTCAGTCTCAAAAGTATGCCGTCAACCCCCCAAGAGATTTCAATAATCCCACTTGACTCGGCCAGCGTGAACATAATTGCCGACTTGGAGGGTAGAAATGCGTCATTCGACCACCAAAGGCACTCCTCATCTGGAGTGGGGAAATGACCCGATGTCCTGTGCGCGTAATTGAAGAGCGTTCAAATCTTGAGGCTACTGGGTTATCATGAAGTTCGTGTCTGCATGAACGGAGAGGGGATCGCAAAGCCTAAAAGAGCAACGCGCGATGAAAGCCGTGAAGCAGATGGCTCGCCTACGGATGTCCGATGAATTGACGAAAACCGAGAATTACCGATTCCAGCGTTTGCTTATAGTGAGGCTGCGATAGGACAACGAGGTGGCTTCTCAATCTGGCTGCTCCTCGGCATGCAGGTACCTGGCTCTTTAGACTAGGCTGGCCATCCGAGCAGCCGCTCGCCTGGCTATGACGAATCTCCTAGGTACCTGGGAACATCGATCGACAATGACGAGGTTCAATCACGTTCGATATGATGAGGCTCTAGACCAGCCGATGGAAGAGGCTCCCCTGGCGTCTTGTCAGGGATGGGAAGACACTCAACCATCAACCATCAATCCAATCGCACATGATCTCCTGACGCGATGATGCTCGAATCTTCCAAGGAACAAGATATTTCAGCCGACAATCTAAATGATGCAATTCATAGTTCTGAACAACAGCCTTCACGTGTTGGTCCCGAGGCCTGTGAATTCCTCCGAGGTTCCTTCCCAACCAGGTGGAACCCCGATCAGACTTCCATACTATTCACAGTATCATCCCAGTTTCCATATCAACTATTCGGCATCTCATCCGAAGTAAGGCACACAGACACGTCACTTATACCCAACTCACTCAAGGCCACCACTAAAAAGCGTTGGTTTCCTGGCCTGGCGGCTGCTCCCTTGCGTATTCGGATTATTCGGTCGTCCGATGTTATATGGGTAAAGACCGTAAAGATCATCCCTGCTTTTTCTAATAAATCCACAACGGCCAACGGGCCCTTGAAAGTCTATTTTTTGTGCCCCATGGCCTAAAACGGATGCTTAATGCGAGAGCATGAATGGACGTCATCCACTGACGTTCCAGGTACTGATCGAAATAGGCTTCAAGATGCATGTGGGCCGTTGAGTGTTGATTGAACTCTGAGGTAATGTCCATCGTGACATGGTCTGATGGGATCGTATTCGCAGAATCAAAGAGTTAATAGAAAGGAGTTTCTGTGAAAACCAAAGTCTTTATAAGGCCAGGGAAAATTCCCTCCACAACAGAACTGATCTAAAACATAGGCCCTATCTATCATACCCACAATAGCTTGAACCGCAACATCTAGTTCAACCCCAAAAAATTGCAAACAGATCAACTTCACGCAACCACAGACTTGTGAAGATCTTTCAACTTCGAGTAACATCTATCCAATCAGCCTCGTGTCAAAAGTAACCTGGTGCAAGACTCTGATAACCTCACACAACTTTCAACATGCGTTTCTCAACAGCATTCACTCTCCTCGCCGCCACACTCGCCGTTGCCGCACCAGCACCAGCCGACCTTCAAGCCGACGGCGACAAGGGCAAAGGAAAGAAAGAAGGAGGAGCCATCGCAGCTTGTGAGACACAAACTGCTGCGGATCACGTCAAGTGTATAGACGCATGCGGCGCCGCCAAGAGCGTCTTGATGAGGAGAGCCGATCAGGGCCTCGGAGACAAGGGCGACAAGGGCAAAGGCGGCAAGGATAAGGGCTGTATTCTGGATTGGTAAGTTTATGGGAGTCGTTCAAAGCGCAAATAGCACTTACTAACAAATCCATGTAGCACTTCTAAAGCTGTTGCCGGTTACACTGGCTGTGCGGGCGTCGGTCCCGGCCCCGTTCCTACCAAGCCCAACTGAGGGGAAAGGGAGATATTGACAGAGTTGGATATTGACTTCTCAATATTTCGGTCAGCGTTTATTGCAGCGTTTGGATAGCGGTCGTATCTGGCTTCGTGCCCAGCGAGGAAAGCGATTAAAGTCGGGTGTACATGATGATGACATGACGATACCTACTGAGTCGGTATCCAAGATGTGAAGTAAAATACCATTAGGCTACACTATTTCACTACCTTATGCATACCAAAGCCAAAGACGCTTGTCGCAGTGTACCACAGCCTCTGAAGGCAGTTATCGTTAATCCCAAGTCTCTCAGTGGACCAGCACCTAGACTCTCACTCAAGCCAAATCTTCTCCCCGTCCTCAACTTGAAGCTCATCTTCAAGCATCTCATCACCATTCCCACAACCCCGCCGAAAACAAGCCCAACTCTCCCTTTCAACCTGCCGAAACACAACAGCGCCAATTCTCTTGTACCGCCTTTCACCAACTCTCTCCACAAGAATTCCCGTCCCGGAATAACGCACGTCAGCAATATCCTCGTCTTCAAGATACCCATTATCATACACCGGCCAACCCCAGACATTCTTCATCTCCTTTGTCGCAGCAAGCAAGAGCATCTCGCACGGTGCGGTGTCCTGCAGAGGTTGGACATCGGGATAGGCTTCGATGAGCGCGTCACTCTGGTTTAGATCCGGGAATGTGAAAGTCCAGTGGCTGTCTTCGGATGCCTCGAGCGTGCCGCGGCAAATGTGGGCTTGGAGACGGAGGGATGTGGAGAGGAGCTCTGTGGGCTTGTCCATGGCGAACTCCCTCTTCGTTTCCGCCTGCGTGACTGCGCCTTGCGATGCCGTCTTTGGCGTCCCGTCCTTTTCGACTTCTTCCTCTGCGATATCCTCAACGATGGGAGTAATCGTAGTAACACTCATCCGAGCCTTCTCCAACACTCTCTCCGAAACCCGGTTCAGCTTCCTCGTCATGTTCACAACCTCATCCCGCCACACGGTCGAATGCTCCCCTTCAAACCGCCCAAAAAGAGGCTTCTTGACCTGAAACTTTGCGTTCCCACCCCCATGATCGCACGCAGTGTAGAATCTATCCAGCCTAGGAACCCTCGGCGCAACCTCAATCCTCCCCTTCAATGAAGTCCACGACCAACTCGGATTCCCAATTTCCTTGCCACCACGGACAACGACCTTCTCATCCTCACCATAAAGCTTTGATTTACTACGATCAAAGACCCTCCAAGCAAGTTGCTCAGCGAGATTGATCCCCCACAATCCCGCAGCATACTCCTCGCCCAGCGCATCCCTCAGTAATTTCGCGATACCCCACAGCGCTGCAAGTTTATCCTTTGCAAATGTGAGATTGCAGCTCGTGTACGCCGCCACGGCGCTCTTCCAAAACTCTTCGAGCGAGTCCTCGCCTGTGCCCCGTACGGAGAGAGCCGAGGATTGCAGACGTTCGCGCCAGTGTCTGTCGGTAGCGGATTTGGTGTCAAGGGGCGATGGGAGGCCGGCAGGGACTGATTCGGTGGCAGTGATCGTTGCGCAGTCCCAGAAGAGTTGGGTATTTGTGAATTGGAGGAGGCGGGGTGAGAGCATTCGTTCTGGTTTTCGATGTTATTACACCAGCTGGAAAGGATGGCGAGGGCTAGGATAGGGTGCTGAGATACTGACCTTGGAACACCCAGCCGCGAGTGTAAAGGTGACTCCCCAATAAGTCCCGATCCCATAGGTCCGCGGGGAAAATCCTCCATCCCTTATCACCAAACGTCACAGAAGGCTGCTCGCTCTCGTACCTCACAGGTACCACCTCCGCCGCTCTCTCCCGGAATAACCCGCACGTGTGGTCTCTTGAGTCCGCCGCCGCGATGTTACACCACGAATTGCGGTAGACTTTATGCATAAGCGGCGCCTCATGACTCCAGTCCTGCAAATGCTCCTGGCCCTGGATGATACACAGCGAATCGATCCAGATATACCGCATCCCAAGCGTGCGAACGACGCGTACTGCGTCAGCAAAGTTGGCGTTGCTGGCTTGGAGTTCTGTCCAGGGGATGCCATTGGTGGTATATTCGTTGACGTTGGTTTCAGTGAGGCGGATGAAGCTACCGGTACCCCAGCAGTGGGAGAGGGTCATGTAAGGGCCGGTGATGTGTTCTTTTGTGGTGTCGACTACGCGGATGTGAGAGGATGGGGTTTCCGTCGCGTCGCCGGTGTTGGTATCTGGGGGACCGACGTCGAGGACGCGGGTGGGAACGAAGGATTTGATGCTGTGGCTTCGGATGCATTTTGGGTGGTTGGTGATACAGTCTTGCATCCAGTTTATCATTTGCGCTCTTGATGCTTCTGAGTCAGTTCGATTTCCTAGGTCGTGATGTTCGGGAATGTCGCCCAGGTCTACAGGGGAATGAGTATTTCTATGAACTTTTGCTTCGGGGGTAAAAACATCATCGGAATGACTAACCTTCTTCGGGGAAGAGATAAAACGTGACTTCTGGTAGGTCGTCGCTCTTCAGCTTCCCACAAGTGCGGCTGGGGACAGGTCGGAATGTGATGGAGACGTGGCTCTTCGTCTCACGGATCTGAGCAGCCTGCCGGATATTCCAACGATAGAGAGCTTTGACATTGAGGTCATGATCAAACCAAGGGCTGATCTTATCGAGGCCTTCAGCCAGCCTCGTGCAAAAGACACACCGAGAGTGAAGTGAGTCCTCAAATGAGTCTGAGTCCTGGTGGTGATAGTCCCAGTTCTTCCCAGACTCAAGGACCGTAGCTTGACAGAATTTACAGATGATCATTGTTGGTTCAAAGTGACTCATGAAATCCCATGCTTTGATCCTCAGTCAATGAGATGTGAATTTACGAGACTGAGATTGAGAGTGAAAGACGACGATGGCACTTGAGTGAGATTTTGGGCTGAGATGAGCAGGCAGCCGTCATCTTGAAATCGGTGGGGTCATTGAGCAGGACGCGGACAGGGGTCTTGATTGGATGTGGGATGCTGTGTGCGTTTCTGCCATCAGCGTCGGAGACGAAGTGAATGTTCATGTACGCTCGTCAATGCTTGACCTGAGATGTGTGTAATATCAAAGACTGAATTTCGGGCGCAATTCGCGCCAAAGAACGTTCATTATTGGCTAGTGATTAGTGAAGGCTCAACTGGTTTGCGTCAAAGCCAACCCAAGGGTACTGAGGAACCCCTCTCCAAAATTCTCTCGTGCCTGTCAAGCCACACCATCGAGGGGGAAGGCTAGCCATCTGATAAAGGTTTCCCGTTCCAGTTCGCTCTCGCATAAGATTGCGATGAAGGGGGCTCCCCTGCCTCCTCAGTGCGGCAACAACTCAGTTGGTCGGGAAAAATACTGGGGTCGGCCAAACTCTGAACTCAATCCCCAGCTCTAGCCCCTTGCGTCCATACTGTTCGAAAAAAGGCGATCTCCAAATCCCATAAACATCAGGCCCAGACAGCCTCGTTTCTGTTGCTTTTCCTTGAACTCTCTGTCATCCGGGGACGAGGCCCGACGAGGGCCAGACCACAGTCTATACGTCGAGAGTTGGGTCGTTCCCCTTCCCCTCGGCCAGCGGCGTCAGCATGTGCCCTTGCTCACATTGCCCCTCACTCGGAGTTTGCTTCTTTGCGTTGCTTGCCAAATCCGGGTTTAGACAGTGAGTGCCAGGAGCGAAAGGATAGACACAACAGCCCCAATCGAGCTGGATCCCTTGTAGCTCGATGCAGCAGATGTACCACTTCCAGAAGATGACGACGACCTTGTCTGGTTGCAGGATACGAAGCCGTTGCGCGATGCAGCGCCGGTGTGGGTCATGGCGCCGACGTAGACACAGCTGCCCCGGTACGCCGGGTCGAAGACGACACGGTCGGCTCCGGGCGCCCCTGCATGGTGTAACAATGTCAGTGCGTCTTCTCATGTTTGATGACGTGCCAAGAGCGGCGAAGGTGACAGTTGAAATGCCAAGAGACCTGTTCTTGGGAAATGATGAGATGTAAGGGGATTCGAATGCGACTTACGTCCGCTGTAGTTTCCAGAAGTTACGATGGGGAACTCCTGGTAGGGGCCCGATGTGGCGAAGACGAGGCTCTCGCGGTTGTTGAAGCGGTGGGGGTACTGGCTGGTACCGATCTGCTGGTTCGCGGCGTAGAGACGGCAGCCTTCGGCAGTGGCATCCTGGATTTGTCTCTTGGAGTATTTGTTGCTGCCACAGGTGACTGTGCCGACGTCGGTTGTGCCCTGGCGCTTCTCGAGGGCCTGTTCGGGCTCGGGGTTGGGGATGGGATTTGCGACGACTGAGACAGCGCAGAGGGCGAATGTGAGGGCGGATTTGAAGGAGACCATTTTGAATGGCGTCGTCTGGTTGAATGTGGGTTGGCTGGAGATGGATGGATGATAAGAGGATCGTGGACGTTGGGTGCTGTGGTGTTTATGCGAATCTAGAACGTCCTTTGACACGCGGTATGAGCGATGCTGTTGTGATGGTTATGATCAAAGAGAAGATGGGTCTGCCCGCGATGAAAAAGTTGCGAATGCTTTATTAGGTTGGGTCAAAGAATAAGGCGAGTGAAGAAAAGACAACAAAGCTGCCGAGAAACTTGGCCGGCTTGGGAATCCCGTGTGCCAAGTGTGGAAAATGCAAATTAAATCCAGTCGTTTTCAGCTCACATCGTCCCTTCCTGCCGGGGGCCAGGCTGGGCGGTTCCCCCAACTTCCAAACGCTCCCAAACAGCTCAAAACTTTATTGGTCTTTAGGCGTTTCCAGCGCGTCTTCAGGTGAGCCGGGTCCAAAGGCAGGAAGGAACGGCGTGGAAAGTCACGTGAAATCAAAGTTGGCACCAATCAAAGCTTGACGAAAAACATAAGCTTAATCTCGTGCCTGTTTCCCAGAGGCCGCCGTCTCCACATATTTGGGGGCGATTGGCTGGCACGGCTGGGTGGTTTGGGTTCTTTGCAGCGCCAGGTCCTGGGCTTGAGGCGGGAGGAGCCGATCAACCGAGACGAGATGCAGTTAGATCCAATGGAAATAAATGCACATATTTCAGCTGGATGTGCCACACTTTCAACGGTCAAATAAACATTTCCCAGACACAGCCACATGCATTCAGACTCTTGGGGATAGAGTGCATGGCTTGCGTGTCTCTTCTTGTCCCTGTCCGCCGTGCCTTCCGTGGCTGCCCGGCCGGCTCCTGCCTCCAGTTCTCCTCTCCGTGCACGGTGCAACGTGGCAGCCGGGAGTGGGGCTACCTTCCTTATTACTCACAGGTTCTGGCAGGTACGACTGCGAGTACGTACCGCAACCGCCCGCTGACGACGTCAGTGAAGCTGCGTCGCCTCCACGTGGGCCGAGATTGGCCTCGTCCAGGCTTTCCACCTTCCCGTTGTGACATCGCCATAAAACAGCTATCAACACTAGCACCTCCACCACCGCCACATCTTCTGCCAACCTGTCAACATTGCAACCCCTCCTCTCTCTCGAACTCTTGCGGAAAGGCATTGCTTTGTGCTCTTTCTTGTTCATTCTCACATATACCAAAAATAAGCAACTTTTCACCAGAGAACGATACCCTTAAAATGAGCGTCAACGATGCCATCGCGGCGTTGCCCGCTTACAAGTCCCTCACATCCTTCATAAAGGCCGACGACAAGAAGGCACTTGACGACACTGTAAGCGAGTTCAGAGACTTGGCAAAGAAGTCCGAGTCACAGATTGAGGATTTCCTGTGGGACACATACAACGCCATTTTCGCCGTCGCCAAGCAGACCTCTCCAGAGAACCAGACCCCGCTCATTGATTTCTTGCAACGCCTGCGCGAGACCACCGTCACAGCATCGGATGGCCAGCCTCTAAAGCTGAACAGTCAGGTTGTCTGGAAGGATCTTCCCACCTTTGGATGGGTTGCCCGCGATCTGTGGAACTTTGGTGAATACACCCATCTCACTCAACAGGCTGATATGCCATCTAAATACCGCTGTCTTGTCCACGAGAACAACCCCCAGCTAACGCATCCAGACGCCTTTGACACATCCGCATCAGCAGAGGAAAAGGCCAGTTGGACAAATCTCTCCGCCTTCGCCGCCCAGCTCACTGCCCGCGCCGACCTCACCAACCCCCAGGACCCCTTTGATTTCTCCCTCTATGGCCTCTGGGCCCTGCGCTCCGCCTTTGAGGAGGAGCAGGCTGCAGACGCCGCCGAAGGCCAGACCACTGCCACCAGACTGGCCTATCAGTGGACTGTTCACGCCAAGGACGCGCTGTACAAGCTCAGCACCAAGAACCGGGACTTTGAGGGCAAGTCGGGCAAGCCGGGGAGCAAATTTGCAGACCGCGAGTGGAAGGGACTGAGTGAGGAAAGATGGCAATCCTGGACTGATGGCTTCGCAGCGGTATCGCAGTCGAGTTCTGACAAGGAGGTGAGCGCTCTTGCGAAGGAGGCTGCGGAGAAGATGAAGAGCAAATAAGGGGAGCAGGTACCGTTGCCCAGAGTCTGATGGCTGCGTCTTGGGCACAGAGGTTTCGATAGCAAGATGTTGATGATACACACGAAAATAAGTATTTATGTTCTAGTAATGAGAGCCCTTACTCATCTACGGCGAAAGAATAGGTTCAATCTAAATAGCAGTACATGTTCCTACCCCCTTCTATGATGACGAACTAGTAGATGAAAGGAGAGGCTTGGCTCCGTCACCGCAACCGGTTTTGCACGCCAGCAACGCACAGGAAACGATATCCGACGGGGGACAGGAATCACTCAACCTTCTTGTAGCTTCCACATAGCGGCAAAGATGCCGCCATTCTCAAGCAGCTTCTTGGGACTATCAAACTCCACGACCTTCCCGTCCTGGAGCGTCACAACCTTGTCAAAGTCCAGGATAGCCCGTAGCCGATGAGCAATGACGATGACTGTCCAGCCTTGGAACTCGCTACCGATGAGGTCTTGCACGACCCGTTCCGTGGCTTGATCCAGACTTTTAGGAACCGTTAGCATACCTATAGTTCTTGAACGAGATGTGGAGTCAATTAGGGAGGAAACTTACCTGCTTGTCGCCTCATCAAGCAGCAAGACACGACTATCTCTCAAGATGGCCCTCGCCATGCAGAACAGCTGCTTCTGTCCCGCGCTCAACCAGTCAGTGTTGAGATCAGCCTCAATACCGCCCTTATCTTCGAATAGAGCCTTCAGTCCAGTCTTCTCCAACGCTTCCCAGATGTCGGCATCACCTTTGCAAGACTCAAAAGGGTCGAGGTTTCGACGGACGGTTCCAGGCAGGAAGAGCGGATCCTGTGGCAGAGCGACAAGCGATTCACGCAGCCGCGTGACGGGTACACTGCGAATATTCAAGCCATCTATCTCAATCACACCAGCAGACAGCTCATGCAGTCGCAGAAGAAGCGCAAGAAGCGTCGACTTGCCACTTCCCGTTCGTCCGCAGATGGCCACCTTCTCTCCAGGCTTGATGGAGAGATTGACGGCACTGAGAACCTGATGATCATCATACGCGGCCGAGACGTTCCCGATAACAATCTGTCCCTTGGAAGGCCACTTCCCCTTCACGGCGGGATCTTCATCGTTGTCTTCTTTCTCCTCCGAAGGTGTCTCCGCCTCAAACTCCCTAATCCTCGCCACAGCCCCTAGGCTAGTTTCCAACTGCGCCCAATAATTCAACAACTGCGTCAGCAACTGCCCGAACGTCATGACACTCACGAGCGCCACACCAAGCAACCCCGCGTCGACTCGGTCCCTCAAGATGACAGCAGATGCCACAAGCAACACCGCCAGCGCAGCCACAACAAGGTTCAGTACTAGTAGAAGCCACTTCTGCAAACTCCCCATGGCGTAAAACGCCCTCTGGGAGAGATCTAGCCGTTGGAGGTTCTGGGCTTGCACGCGAGATGTCCATCTTGGCCCGAGAGCGCGGATGGTGACTAGGCCGGTGGCGGAGGCGATGAAGTGGGAGAAGAGAGGTGATTTTGTCTCGAGGTCAAGGAGGCGAATTTGGCGGGATGTTTGGAGGTAGATTCGTTGGAGGAGGTAGAGGAGGAGGATGAGAAAGGGGATGGAGAGGGATAGGGTGGGTGTGGCGAGGGTTGTTAGGGTTATGTCTGCTATTGCGAGGGTGAGGTCTGTTCATGGTGTCAGTGAGTTGGTTCGAGGAGATGCGAGAATTGAGGGTGGAGAGGGGCTTACTGTCGAAGGTTAGCATGAAGGCAAGGGGTAGGGGCAAGTCGACGAGGTTCATGTCCTGACTGAAGCTGGATGGAATAAAACGGTCAGCCGAGGGTCTAAACGTCGTTGGTGACGACGGATCGGGCTTACCGGTTGATGATGATACCTGTATCTGTCTTAACGAAGAAAGACAGGGGCGCGCTAGGATGATGTCAAATGTCAGATATCTCAACCAGGGTGTAGAAGAAGTCTGAGTGAAGTCTTACGAGAGAGCGGATTTGAGGACGCTGAAGTGAAGCCCCTTGGCCGAGTGAGGAACAATTACAACGAGGAAGTAGCTTGAAGGCGGAAAGGTAAGTCTGTCAATAACCCAATTCCTGCCCTCATTCAAGCGAAGAAGGAATTCGAGGAATATAGGACTCACTAGCATTCGACGGCAAGCGCCAACTCCGTCAAGACACCCCAAAGGATGTAGACGCCCACCCACATTCCCAGATTCTCTTGTCCTCCATCCTCATTGGCAGCGACCCAAAACTTGACCCAGAGGCCTATGGATAGGTTAGTATAGATACCTTGAGTAAGACCCGACACCGGACTGGTAGCTGAGCGATAATTATAGAAGGTAGGAGGCAAGCACAGGAATATCTTACGTTGCATGATTCTGCAGATAGTCTGAAAGATGGCCATGGCGAAAAAAAGCCCAAAGGGTGTAATACCCATTGACTTGATGTAGTACAGCAGGGAACTCGTGTTCGCAGCGCCGCGGGTTTTAGCCTTGACCAAGTCATCTGGCTTCTGGATTGTGGCAGCCTTGTCCTTCTTGTCGGCACTCCTCTGAGTCTCTTCTACTTCCGCTGTGTCATTATCTTGGTGGTCGTTCTTGTGAGTAATTTTCAAAGTGCTGACGTAGCCTCCAGTCTTGCAGAGGTCTTTGTACAAGCCTGTCTCTGAGAGGGTTCCGTCGCCGCCTAGGGAAATGATATTGTCCGCGGACCGAAGCCATTGGGCTGAATATCCACGTTAGCCGTATTTGGGATCAAGCAAGGTGGATGAGAGATGGTATAGAAAGAGGAAACGGAGCAAGCCTAAACAATTCTTACCATTGTGCGTCGCAAAGACGACGGCTCTCCCTTGCCCACGCAAGAGTCCATCGGTCCCAAACAGCGCATGGAAGCATTTCGAAGCCGTCTTAGAGTCGAGACCTTTCAGATTGTCGTCCATCATGATGATTTGCTTTCCGCTATAGACGGCTCTAGCAAGGGCCTGTGAGATCGTCAATACCAGATTCCACACTCATCTAGGTACGGGAGTTCAGGAGAAATGCGCGGGGTTACGTACAATCCGGTGCTTCTGACCACCACTAAGAGCCGAACCCGAGCTTCCGACTATACTCTCGTCGCCTTGCGGGAGGAGATTGAGATCTTCGTCTAATTGACAGGCCTGGATAACCTTGTCATAAAAGTCGGACGTCTCTTGCGTAGCCACGCCACCAATGATGTTTTCCTTGATGCTTTGGTTCAGGATCCAGGGGTCCTGGTCACAGTATGCCACGTCTGTTGAGCTTGTGTACTCTACCGACCCCGAGATGCGGTAGGTCTCCCCCACGAGGGACTTGAGCAGGGTAGATTTCCCGGAGCCGACGGGTCCGATGAGGATTGTAAGGCTCCCTGGGTGGATCTCGAGGTCCAGGGACTTGAGAATGGCTTGGTCTTTGTGCCAGCCGAAGGAACCGTCCGGGACTTTGATCAGCGGTCGGGGCTGGCTGTCACTTTACAGCGGCTCGCGGATTCCATCGCTTCCCTGCACGGCGGGGTCCGGAGATGTCTTTGATTTTACAAGGCGGTAATCTTCCCGCTTCTCTTTGACGAGGTATTCTTGGATCCTGTCAAGGCAACCGATCGCGGCTCCGAGGTTATTTGGGATCATGACGAGCTCGGAGACGGGGTTGATCAGGATGCCGAGCAGACTGAGGGATGTAAAAGCCTGAACCACATTGAGCGGCTGGCCGCCAGATAATTTTGAGATGATACCGAAAGCGGCGAAGGTGATGGACGGAGTCATGATCGATGGGAATTGTCCTGGGTACTGTTAGACATCGCGCAATCAAGAAGGCATAGCTTGTCCAACTTACCTATGAGCACATTGAGAATCTGTACTCTCCTGAACTTTTTGGACTCGTCGAGCTCAAAGTCTCGAAGACCTTGAACCTGGTCCTGGACTGTGCTAGTCAGACCGCTCATCTTGACGCCCTTGACCGAGCCGATAATTTCGGTGGTGATGCCAACTCGCTTCTGAATCGCCTGCATCCACCTCCGCTGGCGTGGCGGAATCAACTGGCCCGTTCTCATGCCGGCAGACACACTGACTATCAATTTCATTAGATCAATACAAGTTCCAAGAGGTGAATCTATTGCCGGATTATTGACTTACGAAGCGCAATAATGATCGGAGCAACGCTGACAGCCCCAAGCTGCTCGCTCATAATCCACATGGCGAACCCCAACTGGATAAGATTAGGGATGATAGCGACACACCACTGAGCAGCTACAGTGATGCGCTCGACCTCAGTGCTCATCAGCGCGACCGCCGCCTGAGAGTTACCAGTCTCCGCGCGGAGTGTGAGCATGCTTTGATAGATAATACCAATCAGGGCGCCTCGGATGCGGGTGATGAGGCGGTGGGTGAGTTGACCGGACCATCTGGTGGAGATCTGGATGCATGGAGACATAGTGGTTAGTCATAAGTTCTAGAGGCTTTTCCAAGGTTCAAAATCGTGGGAGCGAAACGTACGGCTAGCCCAAGATATGTGATGGCGAATGCGGCAACGAGAGCCTGGCCGTAGCTGATGGGCTCCTCATTGTGGTTTTGGATGTACTCGATTGTGGTTTGCACGAGGAGGGGCTGTATTAGACCAAAGGCCACCATGCCGACGCGTGGGATGTGGATGAAGAAGAGCTCGGCCTGGAAGGCCTTTAAGACCGCAATGACTAGGGCGTGATTCTTATGCTGGTTGACTGTAGAAATCACCACTTAGCATCAAGCGTCGCTCAAGAGGTACCATAATCTTCAGGGGCATGTCATGTGGGGAAAGTTACGGACCGTTCTTCCACGCCGCGGAAAGCCGCCCAAGCACTGCTTCTCCATCGAGGGCTTCGTCAAGAGGATCAAGATCTTCTGCTACAAGATTCTTCTTCCACCCTAGGCGTAGCAGCGGGTTGACCCAGGTCCCGAAGCTCTTGCCAAAGATACCTGATGTCTCCTCTCGAGAGACCCGTCGAGCCGGGATCGCAATAACAGCGGGTTTGGACACGGATTCGGCTGCGAGTAGAAGTACTTTGAGGATGACCTGAACTGTCAAGAGCAGGGCCTTGTAAGCCTCGCCGTTGTCTTGCGGTGATAGAAGCCACGCCGTTCTCACGCGAGCTGTGTCGAGGAACATGGTGGTGAGGAGGAAGAGTTGGAGGAGGGCTGACGGAGCTAAGGATCTGCTGTGCTCTCGCTCTGATACCAGTGTTAAGAGAACACTCGTCGTAACTGACAAGATCCATGAAGCAAGATTGATACCAGATTGACTCTGAGTCTCTGTTTCAAGAGCAACTCTCATAAGTGACACGATTTGGAATGCCGTGAGGGCCTGCCAGAGGACCTGTGTGCGCACATTAGCCTCGTAAGTCTACCAGGTCGTATCTGTCTGAACTTACTTGTTTGAGGGTAAGAAGACCCGACCCCTGGTCCGTCCACGCGCCGCTCCGTCGCCCAGCATATATGGCGATGCCAGAGATCAAAACAATAGCAATGGGTGCGATGGCGATTGAAGTAGGTGCGATAAATAGTAGGAGGAAGCTGAGCGCGATGAGGCTGATCAAGTTAGCGACCGGGCGAAGATGTCCGTGAGAGACTACTGGTCTAGTCTGAAGCTGCCGATGGCGATGGAGTCCCCAGATCAAGGCGATTGAGCAAGGTGCAACAGAGAAGAGGACTTCTTCCAAGCTAGGATCGAGGTCGAAGCCTTGATGACATAGCGTGGAGTTCCAAGGTGAACCAACGGAACAGGCGAATGCGTCGTTGTCGACGACCTGTTGCTTATCCCATCCAAGCTCCATGGCCATTTCGGATAGTGTCAACGTCGGAGATGCCATCGCAGGCTCAACTAGCTGAATCGTCGTTCGCTCGGAACTCTTATCAAGCTCTCAGTTGGCTTCGACGTTACTGTCTCCTCGATGCTTCACTGTATTCGACAGTAAGATGACGCGCGTGAAGATGAGCGCCGCGATACCGCGACAACCCGACAAAAGTCCCCTTTTGGCGAAGGATTCGCAGCAGGGTCATTTCGAAATTGTAAGACCGGAACGACCCCCTGGCAAGTCGGGAACAGCCGGTCTTAACGCTCCCCAAACATTCGTCTCGGCGCTGTAGGCTGACGGTTCACCTGCCTGAAGGGGACTAATTGGCGCTCGTACAGTGATGCTCCCCTTAAAAGCCTTTCTCGTCAGCAGACGATGACATCGGGAATAGACGGGCTCGAAGATGGCGTCAGGCTCACGCGTGGTCAATCGATGGATCATTTCCCTGTGAGAGAATTGCAATCCTCATAGACCTGGCTCTGAGACTGAATGAATCTGCTTTGATCGAATTTGGAACATGATGGGATGGGCGACCCCTGCTGTGCTGAGCCATAAAATTGAAGCGACATCCGCTGACCTCACAGGCCAGCGAGACTGCGGCAGGTAGCAAAAGCAGACTTCCGATACTAGAAGATAGCAAAAGGATAACAAAAAGCTCAGGTAAACAATACTGATCAACGTCCATGGAGTTCCAAAGCCAACTCAAGTGCAAAGATTCTGAACATTCTCTGGGGACCTTTCGATATTCCTAAAAATCTCCCATTCCCAACTGCATTATGCACCAGAGTTTCCGGAGTTTCCTCCTTTGGCCGAAGCTCAACGTGAGACGCGACCGACCAATTCCACCTAAGTGAAAGTCTGCAAATCAAGAGGCACGCTGCTCTCCGAAATAGCCGTCAACCTGTTCTCCATCTGAACAATAGTGCCGGGATGAAACATATTGAGCACGGCAGCAACAAGGAACATGAGTGCCGCGTCGAAGACGTAGATATACACCTCGCTGACCATCAGTGCCCCGTTGCTGCCGGTTTCGTAATCTGCAACTCTAAAGACCGACCGGATCATAATGAGCAAACTCGCACAGTATAAGATCCAGAAGAACGGTCTTCAGCGTAGGGAGGCAGAGTTGCAGGGATCGGTAGGATTCTTGTTGACACAATAGTGGAAGAGACAGGTGACGATGATGAAGCCCCCAAAAAAGAGGATTTGGACGGTGAGCCCGGCGATGATGATGTTTTCCCCGAGCTCAACATCGAATAGGGATTTTGCTCGGGAGAGGATTGCGCCGCCTGTTCAAAGCGAGTTTAACCCTGATTGCCCACGGATCTAGAGTCTCTCGATTCCAGGTACTAAAAAGAGACGGGAAAGGGTGAACGAACCTACGCCTTGCGTCACAAAAGAGATCACGTCTCCAAGGACAAAGAGCTTAGTCAACCACTTCGTTCCTATCAGAGCCAAATATTCAGCTTTGAGGAAGCGGATGAGACGGCCGAGAACCATGTAGATAGACGCAGCAAGCAGCGCAGGCCCGAGGAGAAGCGTCAGACTCTGGATTTTGTATGATGTTGTCGACCACTTCGGGGTTTCCGTTGCTGATAAGGCACGGCCTATGTACCCGATAATTTCAACTGTTCCATTCGCAAATCAGTAAGTGCAAGAAAAAGGAACTTGAAGAAGAGTAAACGCCGATAAGTCAGCGTTGACAATAGGTGTCACCTACAACAGCAGCCGATCAGGAATGGAACAAAGTACCAGGTACGTAGCTTGATCATCTGGAAAAGATGCAGCGCGGATGAGATGCCAAAGAGGGCCATGAAGATGCATGGTATCAGGAGAGAAGGGTAGTAGTGGTAAAAAATGGAATTCTCCTGGGTTCTTTTCTGTTGGTGAGTCTATGGTTCTGGATGATGGGAATGATGAAGTGCTGAGTTAAGTTTTGTGCGCAATAAAGCACTCTTCCTATGGTGTCTTCGACTAAAAGCTGAAATCATTGCAATGAAAGGTAGTTTCCTAGAGTTCTGGACAAGTGGCGGAAACTTCATGTCGGCATGTTGTTCCATCTCGTGGTCATATAAATATGGCGTAGAAACAAGCCCCTTCCACCTTGGCCCCTTGAGTCTCTCGACAAGATGTCAAGATTGACACTTCTTTCCGCAGATACTTCGTAAACATTATTGAGGCTATGCTTGCTATCCTGTCGATATCATCTCTTGTCTTGAAGTTGTCAATCTCTTGGCTTGAGTCTTGGCTGATGTTCGAACGAAAAGTGGCCCTTGCGTCGAATACGTGTAAGTTTAGTTCTGACAAGCTTTTGTCACGGGTGTTGATTCATTCACTGTCTAAGCTTAGAAAGTCTGCTGCTCTTAGAAATCAAGTCTCCGCAACTCAATCTTGGTACGATAAAGATAGATAAATATGTATGAGCGGTTGATCGGCTTCGGATTCAGGCGCCCCAGTCCACATCTTACTCCCCGGAATCGAGTCGAGGATCGAAAGCAGTCATACCAATTAGTCGTGTATCGTGCCTCTATCCAACATGCCACGAATTGGACACAAGAAGTCCCGTAACGGTTGTTCCAACTGTAAACAAAGAAAGTTCAAGGTGCGTCGGGTTACCATCCTGTCTCGTAGCAAGAGATTCGCACTTTGTTTTCCACCTTTTCCTACCAAAGTGTCGGATTGGAAGTCCAATTCGACCTCGGGGCAAGGAACCGCGCAGGGGCCACTTACAAGCCCATACTTACGAGAATCGCGGCCTGCCCAACCTCCGGTTGGAACCTCCCTTTTACACCCTTACGCAGAAGTCAATACATATCAATTTGACCTCTTCGTCAACCCACGGTTCGAACTAACTACCCTGTGATAGGGATATCAACACAAAGAGCAGACTCAAGGTTGACTTTGTTTCAGTGCGATGAAAATCGACCATGTGGCGCATACATCAGATTACAGATAGATTGCAGTCTGACACCAGCTACGATCCAACATGGCGCTCCGTCAAGTTCTCGACACTATTCCACCTCTAGGCTAGACAGTCGGAGAGACGACTCGTCGACAATCTCATCCAACGGCACTCCACCGGGAGACCCATCGACAACACCGCCCCCCTCTGTAGGGGCAGACTGTCCCGTCGGATCCGCGGCCGAAAATGCTTACCCCTGGATGACGGATCTCGGCTTAATGAACCACTTCACCTCCGTAACCTCTGCAACCTTACCCGGAGCCAACCTCCACACATAGTGTGACAAGGTTCCGGGCGTGGCAGCGGACTCTCCCTATCTCATGCACCAGATCCTCGCAATCTCCGCCTTCCACCAAGCAATCCTCGAGCCATCGGGGTCTTCCTTCGCGCAACCTTAACAACAACAGTGTCAAGAGAAACTATCTTTAGCACTGCAGCACCAACATCATGCAATCCGCGGGGTTCAGGCCGAGATTTTGCACGTCACATCTGGGAACTGTGACGCCCTCTTCGCTGCGTCATCATTACTCTTCATTGGCACCATCGCCGCCTCGAGTCCGACGCTACACAGCTCCCTGCGTCGGCTGGAATTTGATGATATCCTAGAGGTGTTTACCCTTTAACTGTGGTGTCGGCGGCGTCTTGACCTCAGCTAGAGAAAATGTTCGGCAGGGCATATTGAAGGACTTCATGCAATGCCATCCAGACGTAGGCGGCAACGAGCTGCTAGGACTGCTGCGAGAGAAACTCTCTCGAATCGAGCGTGGATTGAACCAGCGAAACATGAGTCTCGAGGTCAAGAGCCTTATTGAAGAGGCAATCTCGGGCCTCCGGGATAGCATTGAACGGGCGTCATCTATCACTCCCGAATTGAACCTTGCTGTGTCTTTGCCCATGATTCTGCGTGACAACTTCATGGCCTTGCTTGTTGTCAGGGACCCTACATCGTTGTTCGTTCTTGCGCACTACTGTACCGTTATACATGCCGCGGGGTCACAATTTCGGTTCATGAAAGACTGGGGACGCCATCTCATTGCGGCAATCTTTAGATCTCTTCCGCCAAACTGGCGCGATGAGATACGGTGGCCTATAGACTATGTTGACCCAAAGATGGCTAGCCAGAACGAAGATATCACAACGGAGAGTGCTGGATGAGGTGGAGGATGTCACAATTTCTTGGTCGTTCTTCGTTCTATCTCAAATTGATTTCTCTTTCCCTGCAATGCCATGGTCTTGCTAGCCCCATGCAAGGTACCTAGTCAAACAAATTGAACATTTTTCTTGCCTTGTCCTTCTTGCTCCGCTGGCTGCCTCAATCAAGACATGGTATGATTACAAGTTTCATAGTTGTATAATACCTAGGTAGTAAACAGAAATAGCCAAGAAACGTATAAATTGTGATGCATTAGCTGACGTGTATTGCCGCCACTGGATATAGACAGAGCATTCCGTTGCCAGGAACCAGTGTCATCCGAAACCGAAACACCATGCTGCTTAGGTACCTGGGGATACTTCTGGAGCAGTGCCTTTCTGCGCATGACTTCGAGTCCAGGCACACGGACAAGTCGAATTTCCCGAGAATAAGATGGTTTTTGACCGTCATGCTTGGAGTCCAATGTTGACACTCTCCGCGATGCCATCTCTGCTCTAAAAGAAATAGAATGAATTTTCATGACATTGATATCCAGAAAAGGGGGCGCCTAATGTGCATAAAGCAAAAGAGTAGATCTGGATCATTCTTAACATCCGACATCACACCAGGCAACTCTACTTCGAGACATCACATTCTACCCATCCAGGTGAAACTTCTTCCTACTTCATCATGTTGACAAATCGCCGTGCCTACTGTCTTTCTCTGCTGCCGCTTCTCAGTCGACAGTCAGCAGTCGCCCCCGCGCGCTCTTAGTGCGCCCTATCCACTACCGAGACGTGGGAAGTACTCAAGCCTTTGGGCGGCGGCCCCCGTCAGGAACACGCCGCTGTAGCTTTCGGCGACCACATTTACGTTGTCACCGGCATCGAGCCCGACGCAAGCCAGCCGACCAAGGTCTTCACTATTGACTGCGCGAGTTGTCCATAATGAGCGATGCCTAATGCTAAATGCCATCTAATGGTTGTCAAAGCACGGAGGGTGTGAGGCCCCTACAGACAAGCTTTCTGACCAGGAATCCGAACCCGAGATAATCTTAAAAGACCCCTGCAATCCGACGGACTAAGTGCGAATTTTGACTTCAACAGCATTCGCACCGAGCTGGGATGCAACGATATATGGATTGACATCAGGCGCTTGAGGCTGATTTCTGGCCTACATTGTTTGCATACGACATTCAACTCATACTGCTGAATACTAAGTCTGGTTTCCGACTTTTCTTTCTGTCAACTTGAACATTACATTTCTGTTCGATCAGCGAACATGGATGCTTGGCAGTACAGCTCCATCAAAGAGACTCTGGAAACCTCCCTTTCTCTCAACCAAAAAGCAACCCCACCAGACGCATCCTCCCCCCCCCCCCTAATCATGTTCTCATCGAATTCATCTCAGCGGGATTAACCCCGTCAAATACAAGCTGCCTGAGATCCCGGTCTTTGGCAAATTCATGATGCAGTCCAACACGAGCCCGGCTCAGACTTTTGCGGCCGAATCCGTCTGTGCCATGTTTGGAACGGATTCTTAGGGGGACAAATCGTCTTCGGGGCCCTAAGCATCGGCACTAAACTCCCGCAATTTGGTAGTCTCGGCCAACTCCTTACCGCTCCCTCATCCAATGATGCAACACTTCCGATGGGCGTTAACCCCGACGAAGCAGCAGCGATTGGAACAGCTGGGCTGACGGCATTCCAGTCGCTTCCGAAAGAGTTACTGAAACCAGGGTCGAAAGTCTTCATCAACGGCGGAAGCGGTGGCGTGGGCTCCTTTACTATTCAATTCGCAAAGGCCGCCGGGGCCTATGTAGTGGCATCTTGTTCCACGGCAAAGGTCGGTCTTTGCAATCGTCTTGGGGCGGATGAAGTTATAGACTACCGGAGACTCAACGTTGTTACAGAGCTCAAAAGGAAGGGGTGCGTCTTCGATATCGCTGTAGACAATATCGGCAGCCCAAAGGGCCTGTACGAGTCCTGCTCGCATTTCCTCAAGTCTGAGGGGGTGTTTATGCAGGTTGGCATGTCAAAGTCCATGGTGGGTATGCTGAGAAGAAGCTTGTTGCCAGGCTTTCTCGGCGGTGGAAAGAGAAGGTTCCAGTCTGTGAGGGTTAAGCCGAGTCGAGAAGACCTGGAACAGATTGGTAAATTGATATTGGATGCGAGGGTGCGTGTGTTAATTGAAGAGAAGTTTGAGTGGCGAGAAGCACCAAAAGCGTATGCGAAGCTCAGGGAAGGACGGACTACGGGGAAGATCATCGTTCATGTTAGCAAGGCTTGAGAGAGGAAAAGACGTCGTCCTTCTATGCTCAAGTACTCTTTGTTAGGCAAATTCCACAGCCCAAACAATATCGCAATTACACTGGAGCCAGGGATTTCAAAGAGTTTTTTCGGCTGCTTGGTTCATACTTTGATGAATCGTAAACCCGCGTGGCATTTTTGAGACGTGGATTTTCCCATAGCACACATGCTCGCCTCATTTGAAGGCATCGACCGGATTTCTCACTTCAGCCAAGGCGAACACGGGAGGAACAGCCGATCAACACAAGCACAGCAGCAATATTTTGCCCTGGAGAGTGGATGTCAGGAATTCGATTGAAGCAACGCAGTCTATATGATATCGATCCGCTGGGAACAACATGTCATTATCGCTCAGCCCAACTAGGGGGATACTCTAATGCTCTCGTCAACTCTCCTAGTACTGCCATCTAGTAAAAGACCAAGTTCAAATAACAAAGTAAAGCAAGATGCTCTGGACGCATAGTGAATTGATCTCACTGGTACTCAATGCAGATAGCATCGCTCTTGATGTCCATGACTTCAGCAATGGTAATGTTCTCTGCAATTCCAGCCATCCACATGACGTGGTCGAGGGTAGTCTCGTTGCCATTGTCGTTGAAGTAGGGTAGAAAGGCGTCGACACCGAGGGAGGAAGGCTGCACGCCAGCCCAGAAGAAACCTTGAGCAACGTTGTTGCCGCCAATGTCGGTCAGGCGGGACTCATTCTGGGCCTGCCACTGCCACCAGAGACGGTCGAGGTTGGTATGGTGAAGGAAGAAGAGGGGGTCACCGGGTGAGAGGGAAGGGTCATCCATCTGAACGATACAATTAGAAGGACCTTACTGCAAGAATGGAGTCATTGCTTACCGTACCGCCAATGGCGTAGTGACCACCGGTGTGAGGGGAAGCACCCAGGCAGTTGTTGAGGTTCACGTAGTCCTCGAGCGCCATGCAAGCATCGATGATCTTCTGGGCGACCTGGTCGTACTCCTTTTGCTTAAAGTCACGACTCAGGCAGACAGGGGCGACGCGGTTGAGCTCGGTGTCGAGGGTCAATCTGACATTCGTGTAGGGCCCGTCGACGACGCAACCGTTCTCATCGAGCGATGCGGAGCCGAAGCCGGCAGTGGCGCTAGCGTTCAGGATGCTCGCATTCTCCAAGGGTAGGACGGCTTGCTCAGCCTGCTCGTCCCAGTACCTGGTCATCTTGTTAGTGACAAGATCGTATTTGATATTGATACATCTGCGTCAAGCCCTGCATAATGCCGGGCAAAAGGAATAAGTTGGTCTGCAATGAATCACTTACGGCATGGGACCGGCGTATCCGCAGTCATCGCGAAGGAGATTCTCCTGAACGGTCATGTACCAACGGTGCCAAGGGAAGAAGGCGCCCTAGATAACAACCTCTCTATCAGCCATCATCTTCGATATTGCACTCGCTCATTCATTCGACGTATCATAATTGTGAAGACTTACAACAGAGTGGACGAACTGAGCCTGAGATACGTGGGCAGCCTGAAGTTCCTCCCAGCGAGTGGTGGAGCCAGCGTAGCCCGTCTTGGCGGGAGCCTGAGCAGGGTCCATCAAGCAGAGAGTCGCGCTAATGTACGATGTCTTTTCATCGTCAGTCAGGGCCGACCTGTTGGTCTCGTGTTAGCCAGTATCCTCATTATGGCCGCAGTCGCTGAAAGGAAGAGGGCGAAACCTACCAAGATTTGCGGACAGAAGGATTGGTACAGGCTGCCAGGACCCCCTGAGAGGCAGCGAGGACGGTAATTGCGGTGGACAAGAGGGAAGGCATTGTTGCTAGTGGTTGATTATGTTCTAATCTTGAAGAGGTAAAAGAATGACTCTAAAGGAAGACTTATGGTAAAAGAATGAGTGAAGCTTGTTGATGATTGTAGTAAAGACTGTATGCTTGCCCCGAAAGAAAGTCTTTGGGTCTTGGGACAGATCAACATCTATTTATGTAAGTCAGGTTTTGGTGAACAAACATCCTCAAGGCATTTCGTTGACCTAGATTACTTCTGCCGGTTCAAAAATGAGATACTCGGCAGTCAACATGCATCAGTTCGAATTTTCTGTGGTTGCGTACCTGCGCATGGCGCAATAAGCCAAGTCGGTTAGGACCGACCGAGCCCCCCCGTTGCATAGGTTATCCATAACCCCCACCGAGGCAAGTCTTCCTACCCGCACTTCAGCTGCATCTCACATGGGGATGGAGATAAGGTCTCCCGGGGAGGTTATTCCATCGTTCAGAATGCTACCTCGCACGAATCGCTTTCATGATCTGTAGTCTAGGACGCGTAGTCCGATGCTGAGAGTAGACTAGTGCGGCTCGGATCTAGATCGATATGGCAAGTACAAGCTCGTGGACCCAATGTTCTTGGTGAATTCGACATGTAGTTTGTGGATTGCTCCTTCACTCTAGCAAGTTAACTTGTTTTACGCATTGGGAACTTCATGCAGTCTTAGACGAGCTGGTGGTTGGTCAACGTGCCACAATAGCCATGAGAAATCAACGAGACCGCGGCTAACATCCAGGGGACATTGTGAAAAGGAAGAATATACTCCGCCACCGTGGCGGAGATTGCGTCCTCAGAGTGGGTTCAAGATGTTGTGGCAACTTGTGGCATTTGCTGCACTTCTGCCACTCGTCAAGTCTCTGTTATGATGTTTGCCTTACCCCTGACCACCTTAATCTACTATCCACGGTCAACTTTGTAATCCCTCCGATCTCTGCTGTCCAAGTAAGAAGAACGAGTCATATCCTTCTCCATCTTGACTCTTGGCTTTAAGCTTTTCTTCGCGGAGGCGGTGCCTGAGATCCTCTCCCGCGGCCGCGGGTACATCCGAACGCGTGCAAGCACACCTTGTGTAGTGGGTCCTGAACGAGCCGCACTCTAATTGAGTACTCCGTACCTCCGTAGTTGCCACGGGAGAGATGCAGAGAGATCAACCCTCTTGCGAGGTATCAATGGACACATTAATACATCGGGAATATCACTAATCATCACCTAGCAGCTTCCAACCTTGCCTAGTGATCACGCCTCGTCTTAGATACGAAAGATTCTCTAAAGGGAAGCTCCCAAGAAACTACAGCTATTATTACAACTTCATCTATAAAACTCAACAAGTACTGGAGGCCTTTCTAGAACTCACGCAGCCTGTGCTTGAGCGGCAATCCCGCGGATACGCGCATTCCATGACGAACACGGACCCATATCCGCCCCGCTCCGCCCTTGCCAGGCTCACCCCTTCCGCCCCCTTTTCTAATCCTTGCTGCTGTGCTGACCTATGTTTTTGTAAGAAGTTGATAACATGAAGTTAGCAATATGGAGTCGTTCTTAATAGTAAGATTATAGCGTACGCGGAAGACTACATCGAAATCTTGACCTCGCTATGTCTTAAATGCAAGATAGACTAAACATTTTTCTCATGAAGCACAACTTCTTGGCTCGCAGCATATCCACCGTTCATCCAATACCAGCTCCACTTCAACGGGGGAAGAATTGAAAAAAGAAAGAAATGAGCATTGGCAACACTGGCGATTGGACAATGGCCACGATGTAACCCCTAGACCGCGTCACTAGCTGGTCCGAAGTTGCAAGCTTTAGCGCACCAAGCCGGGCGATATACCGAAGTCAGTTATAGGCCGTTAGGGTCATCGTCCCTGAGGATGACGCACTCCTCAATATTTCCAACATTTCGTCCAGAGCCCTGTTGCTGGCCTTGCTTCCCTGAGATCGTGTCGCAGATGCAAAGATCAGTGATCCGTCGCGGTTCCTGGACCAGACAGAATGGGCAATGGAACCGGGGAGACCGATTTGAAGGAGTTCATCCATATGAGCTTTAATAGCCGCGATTCGGAACTTCTTTTCTAAGGTTCTAACTGCAATTGCCGCTGTGATATCGGGAAGGTTTATGAGTTCCAAGGTAGCCAAGAAAGCTAGCATCTTAAGATCTCGCTGCGACCGATCGCGCGGTTGTTAGTCGTGAGGATCGAAGCGGCGCGTCTTCGGCTAGGTGCCGAGAGTTGCTCCTCACCCTTTCTCCTGGTTCCTCCGTGAAGAAAGTCCGGCCCACCTTAGGCGATTTGATTACGCGAGCTTCATGTTATGCAAGCTTCTAAGATATATCCTTTCAGCCGCCGGCTTTTTGGTACCGGCCCGTGCATAAAGCTCGTGTCAAACCGAGACCGACTGCATGCAGTTGTATCTCGACGATATTGCTGACAGACAGCGGAGAAGAAGCTTAAATCCATCCGACGTGGTAACTTAGAGTTTGTCCCTACATCACTCACAACGCACACCCACTCACATGTACAGCACCCAGCTTCAAACTCCATCTTAAGGCGGGAAAAGCTTCGCTTCTTTCCATCTTGGCAACTGACACGGCGCGTAAACACTTTGCCGCACCCAGTCACTGAGTGAACTTGGAATATCCGGATGAGTCAGCGATATGAGGGTGCATGCGGTGCGGAATCATAGGCCGCTCGTATTTTGACTATTAATATAGATACGACGAGGGCGGGCAAAACCCCCGCGGACTCCCAATGCAATAAAGGCGATGGACGCTGTATGCCAACATAGGAAAACCATCGCCCGACACCATCCGCGACATGCATCCCAGCGAATGCTACTTAACGTCAACTACATTGATCCGTTCTATCAAAAGGGGGTGCACCGAATCACATATAATTTCAAGATACCAGCCTGGATCTACGGTATTCCTAGGTCTTGCACTTGATTAGGAAGACTTGAAGAGATCAGTCTCAGTGAAAGGCTGGAGACGAGAATATTGACACTGCCTGGCAGTCGAGGCGTTATTACTGCGAAGCTAAATTGATGACCTTTGGTCAATGACTTGCGCAATGATGCCACATAGTTTGCTGCACGTAATATCAGTATCCGTCAGCGGTCCCGTCAGCTTCCTCTCGTGCCCTACGGTCCCCGTCCGCTGCCCACCACCACTGATGAGACTCATCATGACCCGATGTATCGTCTTCATGATCAGCCCATGGTTTAGGGCTGAGGATGTAGTGAATGTTCTTGACTTCCTCATCCCTCCAAATGTTATCGTGCACGCCGTTCCACCTCAGCGTCTTCAGCGCGTTGTACACGTATGGCAACCCAACCCATCGTCCCCGGAATAGATTTGCGAGGAGGTCTTGATCAGGAAACACCCAGTCTGCAGGTGCGTTCTCAACGCAGTCTACTATCGCATCGTAATGACCTGTGGAGGGAACCACGACGAGAAGACCGCTATTCAGGAGACCGAGCGGCTGCTGAGTGAGATCCTTGCCGTTCGTCCGGGCTGCATCGGGGTCGGCGTGATGGGATGTAAACGGGCAGTTGGCCGGGACCCAACTCGTCGGATAATGAGGCTTCTTGAGAGGGTTACAGGTGCACGCGTGACCGGCGGCGAAGACCTTTGTGCCGGTGGTAATGGTGGTGCTTGTTGCGGGAGGGTTCAGTGGCACCATCATCAGCTCGTCCATGTTTTTGCGTACGAGCATGTCGCAGTCGAGGAGGATGACTCGGCTGTACGCGGTGAGAGAGAAGACGGTCAGTTTCGTCCAGGTGTCTTCGAATCGCGGCTCGCTTGAGTAGTCTCTTGTGTTTGAGGGGCTTAGTCGAGGGACCCGCTGGAGGGGTATCCCTCGAGCAGCGATTGCGGCGCAGCCCTCCTCGGGAAGTGAGTCTGTGTGAAGGGCGATGAACGGGTAGATTGTGTTTGAGGCCAGGATGGAATGATGCAAAGTCAGAAGGCCGGGCAGGTAATTCATACTCGTGATGAGACTAGCCCAGACTTGAAAGGAGTCAACGTTGGTGAGGCTCATGATTTGGGGCCATGAAGAAAACACTACCTTTGTCTGATTGGACCACCCGCTCGACTTGTGATATCTTCTCAGTCATGTTCTTGTGCTAGCCTTGAGCGACTTTCTGTCAAGAGAAAAAGTACACCGGGGCATCGTATGCAGTATATGTACCCAAGGCGTTCGTTTCTTGGCTCATCCACATACTGGGTGGTGGAACAAATATTGATACTCGGTCCGAGCCGGTTGCAAGTTGGCTGACATGCGTTATAAAACGGGAACACCGGGCCACCACCAGCGGCGTAAAGCCGATGAGGCATCTGCAGTATGATTGGCCTCCTTATTAGTCTTGCATGCTGAGACATACATGTAGTCTTGAGTTCATACTTCCTCTTTCGATGACACTCGCATAGCCAAGCCCGCGCATTTCCGCAAGTTCAGGTTATATGACATTGGGGTGTAAATTGTTTCGATGATTGATATGAAACTTGACATCACTTACACGGCCTATCGGCAGAGGATGTCTTTCTCTTCGTCCGGAAGGGGTCATAAGTCTCGAAGAAGTCTGCATGAGCCGACGCTACAAACTTTGTCTTAACCGACGATAAATACCATCATGACTGGTTTCCAGACTAATTCCGGCTCAAAAACCAATCATAGGCCATCAGACGGAAGGGTGAAGCCGGTATTGGTCGGAGGGGAGTACAAGCTAGATAGAAACATGCCAGCAGCTGCTGTCAGCAAGACCAACATCGACGATTGGAGACAAAAGTCGCATCAGCTATGTCCCATTCCACTAAAAAGACCCGCGACTTTCTGGTGAGATGGTACGGAGTGCCATAGAAAAGTCTACGGTATTGTCATGCTGTCCTTTTCCATCCCGAATACCCATCCCGCCCGCGGTTCGCGTTTGCGTCGATTCTCTCTTCTGAGTTATGCTCGGGCCAGCCAGTGTATTGCATCTGTCGTCGTGCCTTCGTTGATTGCCCCTACAAATCCTGCGACGGTGGCGTCAGCGTAAGGTTTGGCAGTGCCAGTATCGCGTCTCCTAGTGAGCACATCGCATCTTGTTTGCGCCAATCTACGGATGTGGTCGACATGATGTCGGTTTCTTTGACGAGGGTGTTGTTGGTAGTGGCATTGTGCTCGACCTAACCCCTTCGCCTACGGTACGTGTCTTATGCGCGATCGCTGTAGATGTAACCCCACCAACGTGGCCATCCATATCCCTTTCCAGAATATGAGTATTAGGTATGCTCAGCGTATTTAGTCTGTCTACTTTCCATCAGAACAACTTGTGTTAGTTCGAGTTGATCTTCAACTGGTTGACAACTTAACTCGGGCTCAAAATGGATTAAGGCAGACAGCCGCTCTTGAATCCCATCCTTCGAGGATGGAAAAGTCAACCCCTGTCAACAATTTCAGGAGGGGCGTGCACGCGCCGCTCCGAGGCCCCATCAGACGTTACGAAAGTGCCTTTCGGACCACATTTCATCATCACTCGCGCGCCCTTCATGTCAACCCGCCGGCTCTAGAACCCGTTAGAACAGCCAAGAAGAAAAGGCATCACGACAACTTATCAGCCTTATAGAGCATTCACAGGCGCTCATTAAGACTTGGCTTGATATCAACCAATCTCATTTTCGGATCGTCCTCGGCACAGAACGGGCTCATATACGGACACAGACACAACCATGGCATCAACAGCAGCCAGGACATACCTGGCATTCCAGCACAATGCAAAACTCACCACCCTAAAGACTATCGTCACCGCGATCCGCCCCTTTGCAGACCTCGAAGAAGCCAATCGCGGTCTCTTCAAAGAAGGAAGCGACCAAGACCATGTCGTCGTCACGGAGCAAACAATCTTCCACCCCCAAGGTGGCGGCCAGCCCTCCGACATCGGCTCCATGACCGCCGCAGGCTCCTCGTTCGCCGTCAACTCTGTCCGCATGGACGCCGTGCGCGACGGCCAGGTGCTGCACTTCGGACGCTTCAACGGTGGCACACTTTTCAAAGAGGGTGACGAGGTAGACCAAGCCATCGACGTGGAAAAGAGGCTGCTATACTCCCGCCTCCACACAGCAGGACACGTCCTCGGCGCAGCGGTACGGCACCTCCTCGAAAAGGAAGTCGAGGGTTTCGACGAGCTTAAAGCCTCGCATTTCCCTGACTCGGCATCGTGCGAGTTCCAGGGGCTCATCGATGGGAAGTGGAAGGAGCCGATCCAGGGCAAAGTTGACGAGTTTCTGGCGGCCAAGATGCCGGTCAAGGTCGACTTCTGGGATGAGGACGATTTCAAGGCACGCGGGCTCGAGAGGCTGATTCCGGATCGGAGTCTTGCGCCGCCTGGGGAGAAGTTCCGGGTTGTGGAGATCGTGGGCGCCGAGGTGTACCCTTGCGGCGGTACGCATGTTGACACGACAGACTTGTGCGGGGAGACTGTTGTGAAGAAGATTTCAAGGAGTAAGGGGAAGTCAAAGGTCAGCTACGCTGTGAAATAAGGGGGTTCGAAGGTTGGTGACGATTGAGACGACATGGGTACATGAATGATAAACGGTAGAAGGTGTATGATGACTATAGAACGAGACCATATTCCTCTCGGCACAAAAGCTCGAGGTCCATTATGAACCACGACTTAGATCATATACAACTCTTGATTCTTAGAGTTACATCTACTCGAAGCTGGCTATGTAGACTCAAATCGTGTTGAGAATATGTTTAACCATGGCGATCGCCTTCTCCTCTTCTAACCGCCGAGCAACTAGTTGCAGACTGATAGGCATGCCGTGTACCGTAGCAGGATCATCTGAATAAAAAACGATTAGTCCCTTTGTTCTTGACTGGCAATTCGATGGGAATGACTTACAATCGGCATGGATGGCCTCACAGTCTGAGCTCAGTGGCTTTTCTGTAGAGTCGAGAGGCGTGTCCAAGCTTTGATCTGCTGTCAAGCCAGTCGGGAAGGAAACGCAGGAATAGTCAAGGACATTGTACACACCCGTGTATCCAACTGAATATCCGTGCGTTAGAATGATGACTTACGACAGAAACGCAGTCAGAATCTTGAAACTCACCATGCTTGAAAGCACCGCTCTTCACACTCGCAAATGGCGTCGTAGGGCACAGAATCGCATCGATCCCAGCCGCGGTCCAGCGATCGAGGTACCGCTTCTGGAAAGCGGTGCGCTCAATGTGAAGCTGCCACATATCATACGTTCCAAGCTCTTTCGCAGTCCCGTACGCCGCCATCTCAGGCCTGAGTGGTTCTCCCGTCTTCTCAAGCTCCTTCTGAATAGAGATACCGCCGTCAGCAACAAACATGCGCTCGAGCAAAGTCAGCCCCTGCCTGTGATCAATAGGCTCCCAGTCGACAATCTCGATATCTTTATCAGCGGCCTTCAATTTCTCGACAGTTGCCTTAAGTGCGCGGGCTACGGGTGGCGTGGGCCTGACCATGCCGTCATTCCACATGACTGCGATCTTCAGCTTGGAGGGGAGTTTCTCTTCGCGCCACGGAATGGGTACACAGCGCGGGTCGTGAAGCCAAGTCTTTTGGTTGACGACGGTTTTGCTGTAGAGTTCGAGATCGGTGATGGTCCGGGTCATGGGGCCGTTGACGGACTGGACGGCTTCCTGACCGCCCATTCCGGAGCGGCAGCCTAGGGTGGGGAAGCGGCCGAAGGATGGTCGGAGGGTGAAGATGCCTGTGCAAGCGGCGGGAATGCGGAGAGAACCGCCTACACGAATGAGAGAGAGTCAGCGGCCGACCTTCGTTCAAGTTCAAGTCAGAGAAGGACTGATCAAGACTCACCAATATCCGTTCCGATACCAAGCGGACTGCCCTTGAACGAAATAAGCGCAGACTCTCCGCCAGAGCTTCCACCGCTAGTAAGATTCCTGTTCCTTGGGTTCACAGTCCGGCCAAAGACGTTGTTGACTGACTCCGCAATCATCATCGCCGTCGGCACGTTCGTCTTGACGTAAAAGACGGCGCCAGCCTCCTCCAGTAACGTCGCGAGCGCAGCATCATACTCGGAGGGGTTGCCAATGTGAGAAACAAAGCCTACGGTGGCATCGAGTCCCTTGAGATTGAAGTTGTCCTTGAGGGAGATAGGCAGGCCGTGGAAGGGGCCGATGGGCTTCCCAGTGCGCTCGAGATGTTCATCTCTGGCTTTCGCTGTTGCGAGTGCGCGGTCGAAACACGTTTCTGAAAGGCAGTTTGTCTGGATTCCCCCTGTGAGTGAAGAGGTCACCGACAAGTGAAGGGAGTGAAGAAGAGGGGAGGGTTACTCACCAACTGATGAGCGGCGACGGCCCTCTTGCAGAATGCCTTTGTTACTTCCAGCGACTTCAGCTCTCCTGATGCAAGCTTGGGAATCAAGTCGGCGGCGTCGCTGTTCGTGATGGCGAGCTCTTTCTCGGTGAACCAGCCCGAAGTCTCGGGCCACGATGTGACGTCGTCTTGGGAGTCTGGGGGCAGGAGGTTCTTGGGAACCAGCCATTCTGAGGGGAGAGATGCCGCGAGTGACTCTCGTTTCTTGGCGGCCGCCAGCTCCCACGCCTCAGTCTTAATGCTACCCATGGTGAAGTACTAGTTTGCTGAGAGATTTGACTTGGATGTTGCGTACGAGGTTGTCTCTAGAGTCCGCGGACGATAAGATAACGAAGTGGCCAGGGAAAACGATAGCCTCTTCAGGTTGAGTCTAGACACCCGGCTCCGAATCTGTTAAATAAACCAGCCACGGCTACTGGTGGCCTAAGTATTAACTACATTGGTAGTCTAGGAGCAATATGGCGCGAACAGTCCGCCCCGCGCTGCACCGGTCATCGGTGATTTGCTTCGGGTCGCATCGCCCGAGATCTTAGTTGAGGAGACCAAGGAGGGACGTGTTACAGTGCCAGTTCGGATCCGCGGGAACTGTGGAAATTGCGAAGGGGGGGGGGGTTGTCTTGATAGATAAGACAGCCGGGGAACATTCATGTTGAAATGGCGCGCGGAGACTTCGACCACCAACTGAATTCACATTGATAAGCTCAAAACTACAGACTGTCAAGTTTGTATCAAGTCCACTCGTTTCGATGGGTTCTTGGAGCGGGGAGCTTTCGTAACGCGACCCCGTGGGTAAAGACACCCTTCAAACCACGTTTATGGAGGGGCGCCACTATGCAGCTTGCATCCGTACTGGCCCCTAGTCTTGGAGAAGACGCTAATTTCCCCCCGCGCGCACGCCAGCTCTCACTTCGGTCTGTCAAAGAAGCCGTCAACAGTGACGGTTTTGCTGAAGCTAACGCGCCGTGTAACGCGGGAGGACAATTCCGGTGCTCTACACACTATGGTCGATGACGCAGACTGCCGTTGTCTACAAAACGAGCCCAATCAATTAGCTCCGCTGTCGCACCGGAATCGAAGCCGCCATGTGACTGTCAGGGTCGCGGCCGGGTTTCTTTTACCGCAGCACCGGTAAAACCTACATGTACGATCGTGGATGATCAAAATACTTCATGAATAAGATGGTGGAGGCGTAACTTGGATCTTCTCTTCATCAAGTCCCCCAAAGTCGATCGAAGACGCGCTCAACCAAAGTGGGACGCGTCTAAAGACCCTTAGCCCTACGAAAAAAAAATCTCAATTCGATACTCCCGAGTCTTGTCAATTCCACGATCGCTACCGAACATTGGCTATTGAATGCACTTGCGCACTTTCGCCCTTGAAGGACTACGCAACACCACATCGGCCGTTTCTAACCCGCGAACTATCGCGGCGACCTCGAGGGCGTATCCAGCGTGTTTGAAGAGGCTGAACTACGCTTCCGAGCTCCTCGCTAAGTCTTCGGACAACCATCGGACGACGTCTCCGGGGAGAGCTGTAAGCTTATCGTTCCATTCTGGTTCGTTGCGGGGTGACTGCGATCTCCAACATTTGATAAAGGTCCCTTGGTCGCTCACAGTGCAACAGGAACATCAAATCATAACAATTTGCGACAGGAGCCGACCAGCACGGGAGCCGACAATAGCTCAACTGAGTCGGGTAAACACCGATCGCCTCCACGGCCAAAAGTATTAAGATAAGAATCCATACTCAAACAGGATGTCAAAGACCGCCTAAGAGGTTCCTGTGACGCTGATTATCCCCTGAGGCCTGGTCTCGATTGCCATACGGGGGGAAAACAACGCCAGCCCTATCGCAAGACCCCTGCTTTTTTATTCCTGTGACCATATTCCTTATCTCTTGGGAGATACCGGCCCGCGATAAGTCTCAAGCTTGACTCTTGACAGCTTGAAACACAGCTAGCAACGAGGTGCAAGGAGTCTGTGCCTCTGCGGTTGCGTTATTCATAAGAACTTGACGTCGGTCAGGGTTTAGGTGCATCTTTCCGGTGAACGGTGTGCTTGAATTGTCACCGCATACCATCAGTTGATTCGCTGATACTACGGAGGTCTGGTTTTTTACTGTCTTCCTTGCCGAACGCATTGCCCAACATGGTGTTCGAGAAAGTCCGCCAATATCTGAACGTGCAGTACCAGCCAGGGGAGAAGAAGCTGGTTTCTAAGATTGACTTCTTCATCTTGACATTCTGTTGCTTAAGTTATCTGGTCAACTACGTGAGTCAATGCCTCTTTTCAGATTTCTGCGAGTGTTCATTCGGGCAACAAGATTCTGACAGGTCTTCCTAGCTTGACCGTACCAATCTGAACAATGCATACGTCTCCGGTATGAAGGAGGAGCTGGGCTTCGTGGGGAACCAGCTCAACGAGATCAACACATGCTTCACTGTCGGGTAAGTCTGAGAGCATGTCATCAGACTATTAGTCTCATTACTCATTGCCAATGACTGACAACCTACCCAGCTATGTTATCGGACAAATCCCCTCCAACCTGTCTCTCCACTACGTCAAGCCGCGTATCTGGTTCCCCCTCATGATGATCATTTGGGGCGGCCTGACAATGTGCACCGCCAGCGTCCACAGCCCCCAATCCATCATGGCCATCCGCTTCTTCCAGGGTATTGCAGAGGCCTCGACCTTTGTCGGAACGCACTACATCCTCGGCGCGTGGTACACGGAGCGCGAGCTCGGCAAGCGTAGCGGCATCTTCACGGCCTCTGGCCTCGCGGGCACCTTCTTTGGCGGGTTCATCCAGACGGGCATCCACAGCAGTATGAATGGTCTGCACGGCCTCTCTGGGTGGCGCTGGCTTTTCATCATTGACGGGCTGATGACTGTGCCTGTTGCGATCTACGGCTTTGTGTGCTTCCCCGATACGCCTCACACCACGACGGCGTTCTACTTCACGGAGGAGGAGAAAGTTCTGGCGCGGTCCCGCGTGCCCGAGATCCAGGAGCGTTCGCCGCTGACGTTTCGCTTCGCGAAGAAGGTGCTCACGTCGTGGTACTGGTGGGGCTTCGTCATGCTCTGGATCATTGCCGGCGAGACAGAGTCTTTTAGCACAAATTCCCTCTTGGGTCTGTACATGAAGAGCCATCCGACGAACAAGTACACTGTCGCCCAGCTCAACAACTACCCGACCGGCGTGCCCGCTGTCGGTATCGTCTCGACACTTTTCTGGGCGACCCTGACGGATTTCCTGGGCGGAAAGCGGTACCTCGTCGCGTACTTCATCGGTATCACGGGCGTGGTGACATCTGCGATGGTTCTCGTTGCAGCTAGAGACCCCACGAGCGCGGGGTCGACGGCGGTTGTGTTTGGGGCGTATTACTGGGCCGGAGCGGTGTATGCATGCCAGGCTACGTTCTTCGCATGGTGCAATGATGCGATGCGGTACGAGGAGGGCATCTTCCGCGGTGTCGTTCTTGCGGGCATGAATCTGGGTAGTAATGCCGTCAACGCGTGGTGGAGCATCATCTTTTACGGCGCTTCGATGGCACCGTGGTTTACCGTAAGTTATCCCCTTAATTTTCTGCCCGGACAGAGTTCGAGAACCAGACTGTCGGGAATGGATATGTGCTAATTTTTGGGATCGCAGAGGGGTATGTGGGCCATGATCGCCAGCTCTATTGCCTTGATTATCTGGACCAGCGGGCTCACCCTGCTTACGCATAAGGAGGAGAAGCGACGTGTGCTTAATGCTGAGGCGGGGGAGACAGGGTCCATCACGAAGGGACCTGTTGCGAAGGATGACGATGAGCAGGTTTGAGAGTCCTTTAATCGTGCGGGGGGAAGCCGCCTGGCGGCGTTGTAGCTACTAGCTACAAAAGATGGAATTGCAGTAAAATTAAAGTGTTCCTGGCCTGAGTTTTTGTTGGAATGTGAAACGAATTGTGATGGCTTTTCGCTGCTGGTGAAAGTGTCGATGAGCAACTAGGCAGGGTAAGATTGATCGATAGCGATCTGTGACCCAGATCATTGCTCTACATAAATCGATGTGTACATGGCTTCAATTGAATCACTCACATATTAAGACTATTGGAGGGCAAGCCGTGGGGAGGCCAGAAGCAGAACTGCTGTTAAACACCAGAGTAAACGAGGTCTTCACGGGGAGAACGAGTGTGTATTTCGAATAGGGTGGACCGCATGCAACGGAATAAGGTCCGCGCCTGATCGGAAATAATTCAAGCGAACCCCCCATGTCGCACGGCACTTTGAGAGCGACCCCTTCCGTCCAGAGCGAGACCGACGCGGACCCTGCCAAATATTCTTGGAATTGCCGAGGCCGGGCCCTGGAGGACCCACTTTACAAGCTCGCGGGTGCCGAGGCCGGACATAAGAACGGGGCCGCCCCACCAGATGCCGAGGTGACGGGTTTGGGATGTAGCTCTATTTCCAAAAACAAAGGTAGCGTCTGCCAGCCCAAAAACTAATTGTCTCGCCATCTCGCGCTCAGGAAGATAAGACGGGATTCACCTTATTCTAGTCTTCCTTCCAGTCTGCATAGCAAACCAATTGCTTCAAACACGGCAACTTGTTGTTGGAAATTGACATCTTCAAGATTAAAGTGGGTGCGTGGCCGGCGACACCGACCCGCGATCGGCACCGAAACCCGATTCATGGTCCAAGGCCCATCAACGAAGACTTGCGTCATACCCACAGCCGTCAATGCGTCTTTTCCCTTTCCAACTTCTTCACGCCACCAAACCAAACCAGACCGCTCAAGACGCCTTACTAAGATGTGCAGGCTCGTAATCGGGACCCACGATGACCGACTCGACGGGTCTCCGGCAACCTCGGCGACTCGCCAGTGCTCAGGGGAATGACGATGTGCTCCGCCGAAATGTTTGACGGAAGCTTTCTCTAGCTTCTAGCCTCATCTGCGGCGCGTCTTCGATGCATATATAAGTTCATCTGCCGTCTTGGCTTTTCTGAGGTGTCATTCTGCGCCGTAGATCTTACATGATTGGACCCTGAACCCTTACTTTGATCCTCAACTCTAAATAATTCCTACCGCATCAATGACTTCACTACCCTCGAACTATGGCGACCGCCCGATCGCTGTACTCGGCGGTGGCGTACTTGGACGTCGCATTGGTGAGCTTTAAATCACCATTTCTAGTATTCGTGATTTTCGATGATCAGCTAACAAGCAGAATAGCCTGTACATGGGCATCCGGCGGCTACAATGTCCAAGTCCGCGAACCTGACTCCAAGCAACACCAGCCCTGCCTAGACTACGTCAAGCAAAATGTAGACACATACCCAGCATCAGGTCGTAAGCGCCCAGGAACCGTCAAAGTCTTTACCGATCTCGAGACCGCCGTCGCAAACGCCTGGCTTGTTATCGAAGCCGTCCCCGAACGGATCCAGATCAAGACAGACACCTTTGCGGACCTAGAAGCCCACGCGCCCGCGGACGCCATCCTCGCCAGTAATTCATCGTCGTACAGATCCTCAGAAATGATCGGTAAAGTGAGGGATGAGACCAAGACGCGCATCATGAACACGCATTACTACATGCCTCCACACAACATGGTTGTCGAGCTGATGACGGACGGCTTCACGAACCCTGAGATCTTTCCGTTCATGACGGAGAGACAGAAGGAGGTTGGAACGAGGCCGTTTACTGCGCGCAAGGAATCGACTGGATTTGTTTTCAACCGATTGTGGGCTGCGATCAAGAGAGAGACGCTATCGATTCTCGCTGAGGGCGTGTCGAGTCCTGAGGAGATTGATACTCTTTTCTACGAGCTCAGCAAGCACGGCAAGGGGCCTTGCACGATGATGGACGGTAAGTGCATCATCCATCAACAACTCTCACGCAGACCAAGTGGCTAATGAAACAACAGAGGTCGGTCTCGATACCGTCGCGTTCATTGAAGACCACTACGTCAAGGAGCGCGGCCTGTCTCCCGAAAACACTGTCGACTTCCTGCAACGCGAGTACATTTCCAAGGGCCGTCTCGGCAATAAGTCAACGAAAGGCGGACTGTACCCCCACCTCCCCAAGATCGTCGCTCTAGATCTCGGCTTAGCGAACGAGAACGATGCCTCAACCTCCGGACAGGTTCTCCAGCTCTCATCGGAAGGCAAGCTAGAGCGCGTCCTCGTCGACCGGCAACACGTTCCCGACGGCATCGACATTGACGCCAACGACACCCAACGCATGATTTGGACATGCATGGGTACACCGGGCAAGCAAGACGGCGCCGTCCTCTCTTCAAACCTCGACGGCACCGACGTCAAGTCCCTCTTCGAGCCTGGCACTATCAACACCCCCAAACAACTTGTCATCGAACCCGTCTCCAAGAAAATTTACTTTTGCGACCGTGAAGGCATGAAAGTCTACCGTGCCAATCTCGACGGAAGCGACCTCGAGACCCTAATCATCGGTGGCACCGACGCCTTGGATCTGAAGACGTGGTGCGTCGGCATTTCCGTCGCGCCAAAGCTGGGCAAGTTCTACTGGACGCAAAAGGGCGCACCCAAGTCCGGGCAGGGCCGCATCTTTTGCGCGAACATCGAAATGCCGGCGGGCAAGACGGCTGAGACGAGAGAGGATATTGAGTGTTTCCTCGGTGACTTGCCGGAGCCGATTGATTTGGAGGTTGACGAGGAGACGCATACCATCTTCTGGACTGATCGGGGAGAGATCCCCAAGGGCAACACGCTCAATCGGGCTAACATTGACCCTATGACGGGTTTGCTGTTGTTATCTGAGGGATCCAAGAAGTATGAGATTTTGGTGAGACACCTCAATGAGGCGATTGGTGTTAAGTTAGACCAAGAGAATGGTCACGTCTACTTCAGCGATCTTGGCGGCAGCATTTACCGCTGCAAGATGGATGGGTCGGAGAAGAAGAAGATCTTCTCTGATGATAACCGCACTATTTCTGGCATTGCGGTTCTCCGGACTTAGATCTTCAAGGCTGAAAAGGATAGATATTAGACGGTTTAGACGGCGTTTGGGTGTCATAGGAGTTGTTGTGGAGAAAATTGTGTATAGAAGGTGCAGATCGATATCCCGGCATAGGTGGTGGTCTCGTCAATTGAATGAATCAATGCAACCTCGGCCTTTAAAATTTCCTATCCAATCCTCTAATCTTGTTGAAATTTCGTGGTGAATGAAGAGAAACGAGCGTTGTAGCATCCAGTCAAGTGTTTTCCTGCTTTCGGTTGCTTCCATGTTATCAGAAGGCTTCATGCGGCGACTCTTCACCCTTCGCCCGTATGCCTGGCCCGGGTAGTCACTGGCTCTTTTGAACTCGAAGACTACTCCTTTTTACTAGGGAACTTCCAAAGATTGCAAACACCCCTTGGTGGCATCTGCAGCAAAACAGCATGAGGCCAGCCTCTTGCCCGCATCGTCACATCCTTCATATTCTATCCTCCCACGATCCATCGGCGGTACTCTCATAGTCCCACTGTCTCCTGCAGAAGATCACACTCATGCCACACATATTCCAGCACAGCTCCGGATTAAATCGTTATGTCAAGAAACACATATGGCGGCGATCCTGAGACGTATCCCTCGGCGGGCTCAAGGTGGGACTCGCTGGCCTCATAGTGTGCTGGGCGAGTTTAGGACGAGCTCTGCAGCGAAATCAACTACGGTGGTGCCTCTCGTAGACCCGCCACAGGTTTCAGTTGTCCTCCTTTGTATGGTGGATGTACAGAACGTGCTTCACTAGATCCGCTGAGGTGTCGTTCTTGCCGAGGCAGAAGGATGCCACAAAGTCGGGCGCGATGTGCTCTCAGTCGCCTTCTGGTGTGTACTGGATGATTCCAGGGGGCATGTAGGGCTGCGTCAAGAGCTGGTTGTAACTGTGAGCCCCGAGACGAGTTTGTCTTAAGAGTACAACGGCTCCGTCATGTCGCGGGCCAAGTGCGAAGGGCAGGAAAGACGGTGTCCACGCAACAAGATCAACCAGCACGGCTACTCTCCAATAGGGGGTGGGCTCAAGCCTAATCTGGTTCCTCAGGGAAAGTGTAGGAATATTGGGCAGAAAAGGTGGATCTAGAAGGCGGTATGGACCCACACAAAAGGCCCTCCACCAACGTACACCCAACAGAGGATTCGTGGGCTCTGCTCACCAACTTTTTTCTTCCACATCCCCATTACGCAGTCAATTTACGATTAATAAGTTTTATACCTGTCGGAAGGCCTTACCCTTCTGACGTGTATACCAACAGAAACAATTGCGTCTAGGAAATAAGTATTCAAGTCCGTGATTCTGTGAACATTTGAGAGTGTCATAGTGAAAAATGAAGAAGAAAAGGAAATAGTACATGAGAATATTGAAGCCGTGAGATAAAGAGTCCTGGCAAATGAATCCAGGAGTAACTCTTAGGTAATACTTGACAAGTGGGTACGTGCTTTCGAGTTGAGGCTTAATACTTTTCTCAGTACATAGGGTTAGAACGCTTTGATGATACCAATCATCACCGTACTCGTGTAGTTTGAACTTGACAACGAGTGCATCTACTATAGGCACAACTCGGGCACCTATCAATACGGGTGGTAATTCCTGAGTCGCCACAGAAGCACTGTTAGAAGCCAAAGTTAGACAAACATTGACAGAGTCTCCTCATGGCTATCGGTTCCAGAGTAAACTTACACATGTCCAAACCTGGACATACTTTTTCGATCTTGGCCCCCCTCTTGAGGTACGCGATGGTACAACAAAAATGTCGAAAGAGACGCGGTGGAAGTGTCGAGGAGCATCTTTGCTGCCGTCCTCGCTTGAGTTCGATGATCCAGACAGTACTGGTGCATCCTGTTTTGCTCGTGAATGTTTCACCCACATGCCACAGCCGGTGGTCGCGCTATTCTAGCTTAGCCTTTGGTCATTGAGTTGCTGTGCGGACAGGGGCAGCTACCACATGACGTTGCCATTGCTGTCGAGCCTTACCGACATAGTTGCCTCACAACCCGGACAGGTATAGCCCTCAGTCACTCTGCTTCTGCCTTCCTCGGTGACACTCTGGAACTTCATCGCCATATTTATTTTCTTACCAGGCCTCATTACCTGGGCCCAGGGTAGGGACATGATCTCTACTCCGCTGAGGTCATCTTCCAATACATACTCGCCACGAATGACTTTCTGGTGGCCTAACTGATGCTCAAATCGATTTTGAATCATCGACCGTAGATGCTTCTCGGGTCAGTATTGAACCACTTAATTCATGTGGATAAAGGAACTTACCTCCCAGGAGAACAGCCAGTCCATTGGCAGTGCTGATATAGTGCCAAATGAATCTTCGAAGAGGAGAGGAGCCTGAGACGCTGGGCCGGGGCCTCTGAAACATGTTTGAGAGGTTGCATTCTCACGCTCCTCTACGAGAAGCCTGAAGGTTGTTTCAAACATGGTTGATAGCGCCCGGATACTTGAGGTGTTGTTTCTTAGTTCCTCTGCCAAATTTTGATCTTTCGTTGCTCTCCATTGCAAGTGATCGCTCGTAGTAGTTAGTGTAGTTATCAGGACTTTGACACTAGCATGCTGCTCTGAAAGTTGCATACTTTGCAGCTCGATGTCTTTGGATATATCCTCCACTGTTGAAAGCACTTCCTGATATCGCTTCTCTAATGTGAGATTATCGACACGAGCTGCTTTGCTACAAATTTCCATGAATGGCAAGTAAGCAAATCTCTGGTGACTAGAATTAGGGAAGATCAAGACATAGTAGAGACCATACTAATTGTGAATGGCCAATAGAAGAGATAGTCTCTGAGTGGCCTGTGATAACTTTTCTCGTAGTTTTCGGAGTCGCTCCTTTTCTCTGAAAGCGTATTCCACCTTTTTACCGATGGCTGTTGTGTTCAGGCGCTGCTCTTGGCCACCAAGTGACGGTCCATATTTCGATTGGAAATAGTGAAGAGCTTCTTGTAAGTCAGACGTGCAATCTTGGGAGACCGATTCGATCAGAGAATTAATCCCCGATAACCATTCGGAGTGTTCTCGTTCTTGGTATGTTGCAACAACCTAGGTACGTGGGCAAACGTCTTACATTAGTACAAGTTTTGACATTTTCAAAGGCCCACTGTGTTTATTCATTGATTCGCCGACTTACATGGTGCAAGATTTGTACAAATCGGTCGAGGTCGTGACGTAGGTCTTTGTATTCGCGCACACTGCCGCGTGCGTCACTCAAAGCCTTGCTGACAGCGATACCAATCTGGCAAAGTTGTAAAATGTCCCCCAAACTCCCAAACGTAAAAACGTAAAGCCAGCTGACATCTTGGGAGTAGCAAAGCTTCAATCAACTATCGAATAGCTGGCAACCCAAATCTTGCGGCGGAAAGGCACCGTCAATACAAGCTGATCAAGAAAATCAGGCTCCGGACGATACGGGTTGGGCATGTTGCTGATTTTAAACGAACTGTGGCAAGCAAACTGCCCATTTGTCCGCCATGTTTTGGGCGGGCCGCGACATCTGATGCAACCGTGATTGGTAGAGATTGACTTGTCCGGCATGTCATGACTGCGCCACTAGGCAATGCCGTGCTGTTGACATGGCCTCATTTATTGGCCGGCTTTTTTTTTTTCTCTCTTTTCAAGAAACGGTGCCTAATGATGCACTTTGTCCCTCGACTTGGGTACGGACGCACATCTGATAGTCGCCCGTACGACTGTTAGCCTCACGAAGTGGGAGGATGTCTCGAAGGTCAGAAGAGTACTGATACGTTTGACTACTGACAGTCTCGATATTGAACATTGAATTTTCTCAAATAAGTAGGTCATGCTATTGCTATATCTATCTACAATCCAAGCAAAGTTTTCAGGTCAACAACGCTAATGCTAACTTGATTTGTGCTGCTAGGAGGCAGTCTTCCACCACCAATGATAGCCAACTTGCTACCATCATCAAGCACCGCAAGAGCACGAGAGTAAGCGTTAGGCTGGGGAACAGCATACTCAACCCAAGCGCTAGCATCACCCAGAGCCCGGTTGACAAAGATGTTGGACTGGCTGCCGCCGCTAAGCACGATGGTACCATTGACGCCGCCGACGGGAGACCAGACGACGTAAGGTGAGCTGACGGGGCGGGTGCCAGAGGTGGAAATGAGCGAAATGCTGGGGGCGGCGAGGATGTTGAGCGGGTCGGCGGTTAGGCGGTAGTGAACGCGGCAGCCGTCGGTGCCGCAGACCTCGTAAGCGAAGATAAATTCGTCGTTGGGCAGTTTGGCGATGACAGGCATGCCGGGGCGGGCCTCGTAGGCGTTATCGTCATGGACGTCGTCGACGATAGCGCTCCAGGTCTTGAGGTCGGTGGTGGTCTGGTGGGACAGCTTCTGGCCGTACTTTGTGTCGCGCTGGTCGGCGTAGTAGATGATGAGCTCGTCGTTGTGGAGCCTACGTAGGGAATAATTGGTCAGCATAGATCATAGGAATGAAGATTGAGTGAAGCTAGAGTAGAACTTACAAGAAGTGAGGCTCCCAGACGGGGGTCAAGCCGTTGTTGGGCAGGGCCTCGCCTCCGCTGGCGACGCTGCTTAGGAACTCCCAGTTGGCACCGCCATCAGTGCTGACGTAGACATCAATCTTGGTCAAGCTCAGATCGGTCGGGATGCTGTTACCAGCGAGCAAGATGGTGCCGGCTGGATAGCCTGCGAAAGCCTCCGGAAGCTCGTAGAGGAAGGGCTGGTAGCGCAGACCCCAGCCGTTGACGGTGTCCTCAACACGGCCGATCTCAGCCCATGTAGCTCCGCCATCTTGTGAGCGGTAGACGGGAAAGTAGACGATGGGAGGCTCAGGAGAGTAGTTCTCCCAGGTTGCAATCAAGTCGCCCGAGTCCAGCTGGATGGTGCGGGCGTACAGAACGCGCGGGTCAACCCAGCCGGCATTAGACGGCGGGGAGAAGATGACATTGTTCGAGATCGTTCCGCTGGCTTGACGGGCCTCGACTGGGGTTGGAACGGGGCTCGCGACAGCCTGGTAGGAGAGCAGACTGGCAATGCCAGCAACGGCGGCTCCGAGGAACTTCATGATGTGATTTTTCGAACACTAATCCCGTAAAAAGTTGAGGAGATGATGAGGCCGACGGCGAGAGAGTCAGGTGCCTTGAAGGAAGACAAGAGCCGGCATTGCTCGAGCAGCGGGGTACGTTATATACGCCGCCGCCATTGAGCTTCAAGAGAGGGAATACGATGTCAACGCCAAGAGAATGTGAACAAGATCATCATCAATAGCTTCGCGCGCTCGGAAGAAAGCTTTCCTTGATTTCGTGACTCGTAAACGAGTGGTGAGAATCCACCCCCAAGACGGTAGAGTGGCTACGTTGGGGTTAGCTAACAGCACATGCAGGTCCGACACCGTGATCATTGGCGCGTATGGTGTGTGTTGTTTTCGCAGACAGCAATGTGACCTCATAGAAAGGCCGTCACATCGGTCGAAAGCTCGCCGAGGGCAGTGTTACATTCCCCGCGTCTTAGTTCATTGCCGTTGAGATCTGGGGTTTTGTGTGGGGATGTCCCAGCCATGTTTATGGATGATTGCCGAAGCTTAAAGACGCGCGCCAATAAGGTTGGCTCTTCAAGTCGGATCCGGCCGGGGATCAGCAAAAACTGAAGACTTCACGTGCGACTGACAGCTTGAGTTCCTGGACTACAACTTCCAAAAGCTTCTGCAAAGTAAAGTGGTAACATTATTTGTTTGGCCATGTCTCTTTGAGCCAAATTGGCAAATCAGACCCGCAAATGGCGTAACCTCACGGTGCCGCCCTTGGGATCATGCGATGCCCGTCACACCACTGATGAAGGTAGGTTCGGACCGGAGTGACAAGACTCTCGAACCGAGGTTTTAAAAGAGTACAGCGCAGTTGGGTTTGGACAGGCTCCTCTTCGCCAGGCACCGAACATCGTCAACGAATCGATTGTGAATATCCCTGTGGCAATCGCGTGACACTATATGTACCCCAATTGAAGATGTTCAGATCTAACAGCGCGTTACAGATCGTCCACGCTTACCCGATCGAATAATCAATGTGACTAGACTTTGTTGCGCTCGAAAGTGTTGTCTTGGTCCGATCTGCAATTTCACAAATGCCCCTGGTGATTCTCACTGGCACTGACAATTTGGGACGTGGCTAGCTCAACTTGCGATTCCTGTCTCGCTAATCAGAACTGTCAAGATTCTTCCCAGCAGCTAGGGAGACGTCTCTCTCGTATTTTAACGTCAATGGCGCGGAAGCACCAACTCAGTGCAAAGATGAACCTTGATTTCAATAGCTCCATGTAGCCAAACTACTTCATGAGACAAGTTAGGATGCCGAAATTCAGTTCATCGTTCCTAAGTATCGATCGTTCAACATTGTGCATATCTCAACATAGATCCCGTCTAATAACAACTATGACTCCCATATTGTCGGTCCTTGCAGTAAGACAGAGACGCGAAATCCTGCCTGAATATGAGCACGGTTTCTTCCCACATCAAGACAAAGACACTTCAAGGACAATACTATTATATGAATTCAAGGTTCAGTTACCATGCTTTCAAAATAGATATTTGCTACTCTCTAGCACAACGGTTCAGATTGACATAGAGTACAAGAGCTTGGTTGCGAAAACCCCCTTCCATTGATCTTTCCATGTCTGCACGGCCCATACTGAAGTTTTATCTGGTCGCTCTTATCCCATCAACTGCGGAATGACGATAGTAATTGCGTACATACTTTCATGAGGGGTAATAGCTAATTATACGTTAATCTGACCCTTCCCTCCTTCTTCCTTTTGATCAGATACTTCGTACAAGAGCGAAGTTTTAGAAAACTGGAGAACGTATGCTTTGTCGCCGTTCCGCAGTTGATAGGATAGGCCCAAAATCATGGACAGAAATGTTACACTGATAACCCTTTCGAATAGCACCCATCGTTGGTCGGCGTTAAATTGGGAACATCAGGCCACCGTATATTATCTCACTATAGCTAGTTATAGGTAGCCAATGGAAGAAGACCCTGAGAACAGACGAAACCCCAAGGTAGATGGTTCACTCATTTCACGTAGGTACTTATCATAGAGTCAGTTGATCCACGGAACCAATGCCTCTTTATACGACGCATATACAGAGGGTTTTTGGACTGGAACACTCATGGGACATAGTCCGCACCGAGTGCTTGGTACCCTTTTCTCACAGGCCAAGCATGATGGCTCTTCCACTCCTCCAGCACGCCAATCAACACCGCTCTCTCCCACTGATCATTGAAATAGTCCCCGTATAACATGATCCCTATCCCTGCAGTCGTCAAGTTTGGCGGTGCTCTTAGATGATGCATAGCTAGGCCACACAGCTCTAGTGTCATTTCTCGGACCTGATGTTCCGCTTCTCGATGTGCTCGCCTGTTTGAGCCTTGTCCGCTGGAAACCCAGTTTTGTCAGCGTGTTGCTCGAAAATCAGGAAGAACCTACGACAGCGGAGTGCAGCCATCGACATTGGGAGATAGGGGAGCGTCTGCATACTGTAGACTAGGATCCTCAGCTAGGAGAATCATCCTCGCCAAGATGAAATGCTGTAACGCAGTGACTTCTACATCAGAACCGTACCAGACCAAGGGAAATATCTCGCCTTGAGACCTATCCGCTGGCCTCTGTATTATGGGTATAAATTGCCGCGTGCATTCGGCCGCGAGGATACCTTGTTCGATCCGCAATCTCTCTGGATAACATACGTCAGTCATCGTAATCGAGTAAACTTCGGCCCTCAGATATGCTAGAATCTCGCACAGAAGCAAGAAGACCTACCCCATTCCTCTTCCATCCTGTCTCCCATCTTCCACTTAGCCACTTCGGACATGAACCAAATAAGCCGATTCGCAAATGATACCTTGTGTCCCTGATCCGGCCTTGCCGTGATTTGCGGCGACCGCTCCAGTGTCAGGGCAAAGTAAATCTCCTGTCTCACCGCCACCCAGTACACGGCGTTCAAGAGCCCAGACCATCGAGAGGGCGGCGCTGCCCTCAAGATTGCCTTTGTGATGTCAAGAAAGTTGACGTTGCTATTCAGATTACCATGAACCGTTCCATTCCCGTCCCCATTCGCGTTCCCAAAATCTGACCCCGGCACGCTCTGGGAATCCTCAGGGTCCATCTCCTCAAACTGGCGAAGAATGAGCGCCGCAGCGGCCAGGTTCTCGCGGTACTCCTCGTCCTGAGTGCTTGAGACTTCGTGTAGCGCGGGTATGCAGCGAAGCATATACTCGAAAGCGCTCTGCGGTGTAAGATCGGGGAGGAGCTGGCGTTGGTAGACAATGACGCCTCCGCCTCCTGGCTCCGACCAGAACTTGGGATGTCGGCATAGATGGCGCGCCGCGACGGCGGAGATGGCGTCACGGAGGGGCTGGCACGAGCGTGCACGTCTTGCTACGACGAGCTGGAAATGCCTCTCTTCGTCGCAGAGGTCGAACTACACGAGAGAAAGGGTTAATGATTGTACTTTTCTGTGTAATTCTTGCAACTGTGTGCACGTAACCCATTGAGATAGCTCTTCCACGAAATACCGTAATAGGCATGCTTCTTGGATGCCTTCGGATGGTTGAGCATCCGGTATGCTCCCGACTAGATTATGATCTTGGTTCGTGGCGTGATAACTACCGGCGGAAGGAGAGAAGTGGTCAACGCTTTGAGGCACAGCATGAGGACTGTGCATCGATGCCTCATCTTCTCTCAGACGCACTCTCCCAGTTGACAAGGCTGTATTTGACCAGGGAGAAGCTCCTGATGCTCCTGACCCAGCTGGTGAGGCAGAAAAGAAATGGTCACCATCTTGCAGCGCAGGCTCGGTTCTTCGACGTTTGGTAGGTGTCGGTATTGGCGGTTGGATATCTTCGACTCCTCCATCGGGGTTCACGAGGGCCGGGGCCTCGGAGAGAGGGCGGCCGGTCTCGTGTAAGACGTTGCGTACAGCGACACCGGTATCCGGCAATGATTGTGCATGACTGGAGGGCGTATCATTGCTGATTTCCTTCTCCTCAGTCGTAGCAGGAGTGCTGTTTGGTGCTCGACTGTCGAATCGGACTTAAGCACCAGTCAGAATGTTTCGAGGTTGAAGGCATCACCCCCAGGGCAATTTTGCACTAGGCTAAGACTCACAAGCTCGAGGTCGGCTGTTCACCCAGCGCTGCTCCCGGGAGAAGGCTCCATCATAATTGGCAGTAGAACCCTGGCGGAAGGATGGCCGTCGTTCAGGACGAAAGCACTCGACGTTGCGCTTCTCGCATCTGCTACAACGGGGTTGTTGATCATCACCTGTGTCCGTCGAACAGTTGTCAGATACGCAGAAAGACTTCAGATGAGTTGCCGAAGGTCGTGAGCTGTGACAATTTATGACTGAGAATCATAGTCCCAGGCTCAATGCCGGAAACACAACTTCAGATAACAAAAACCAACGCAACTTACACTTCTCATGTCGCTCTGATGTACCCCAGGTAAGTTGACGTCAGACCAGTGGGACCCCTGAAAAGACCACGAGGACAGGGAGGCACGCGCATGCGCGCGCCCGGGCACATACCTTTGCATCTTGCGCATGGCTTCGTGGCGCTTGGCATCTCCCGTGGGGATGAGCGCGGGGCACTGCTGACGCAGATTGACCACGGCTACAGCTTGCTGGTCCAAGTTTGATCTGACAAAGTGACCTCCTTCTCGTCGCCGGCCGGTGGGATGGGGATATTATGTCGTTTCCCTCTTCGAACTCGGAAGGGCAAGTCTCGCCTGGCTCGTGGTCCGTGATTCAGGAGCTACGGGGAGTTGAGAACGTCGGCGGCGGCTGGGATAGGCGGACGAAGAGGAGGAGGATGGAAGAAAGAAGCGGAGCATCGGCGACGCTTGCTAGAAGAAGTAATCTCAGATCTGTGGAGAAACTTGGAAGAGTCTTGGCTTCGCCGATGCATCCGTCCGGTCCCGTGAAACGCAGCCGGCGCAAACAGACACCTCAAGCCCAAAAGATGAACGTGCATTAAGCGCCTTCGGTCTTCGGAGAGTACAAAAACCAAACCAAAAAAAACATGCGGTGTAACTCTTCACAGAAAATAGGACCAGCCGGTCTTATGTGTCTAGTCTACCCCGCACCCCCAAGCCCTCCTCCCCCACAAACTTGCCGCCAACTCTGGGGAGGCGATCTAAATCTGGGGACGAGAATCACGAATTACCGCTTATGGTAAGAGGTGCCGATAGAGATGCCGAGTTTCGAAGGTTTTGGAGGACTCTACGAGGCTCTTGCCCGCCGGCGTTGGGATGGCATTCGGTTTCTTTGGGACGGGTCGTTCAGGGCGTGTTCAATTGGCTTGCTGGAGACTTTCCTGAAGTAACCAGGAAGAGCAAGGGCCGCCGATGTTAAAAGAGACCGTATTTCACCCAGAGCTCCTCGAAGTTGAAGCTGTGCAGTATCGCCGTGGTCTCTTTACCTTTATTCACACGTGTACCTTGACGGATTGCAAGAATTGAAACCCAATTGACTCTATCCGACTCAAAAATCACATCAATCCTCAAAACTTTTACAAAACAACCCCCAAATCAGAACAAAATGGTCGGAGAAAAGCTCAACGTTGCCGTCGCCGGACTCGGCCGCATGGGTACGTCTCGCCCCTCATTCCACCGAGGGGTAGCTTGCTAGCTTCCTTGGTGAAGACTCGAGCTCTTCTACTGAGCTCGAGCGACTCCAACATGGACTGACCACATTGGGACCAAACAGGCCTGCGACACGCCAGACACTTTGCGACCCTGACGCCAAAGGCTGACCTCATCGCCGTCAGCTCGCCGGTCCAGGCCGAGCTCGATGCCGCCGTCGCAGAGTTTGGTCCCCTGCGGACATACCTCGACTATGATGAGATGTTGCGCAAGGAGTCGACGCTGCAGGCCGTGATTGTCGCCAGCGCTACCACAGTACACGCCGAGCAAGCCATTAAGGCTATCGAGAAGGGCCTCCACGTCCTATGCGAGAAGCCTCTTAGCACAAGCGTCGATATCGTACGTTCACACTTCACACTATAGCTCTCATCTTTCTGCGCTGCCTGTTCGCGATACACAAAAGCCATGAATTAATTTGGGTCTCCCACATAGTCACAATCCGTCGTTACAGCCTATGACAAGTCCCTCATCAAGAACCCCAGCCAAAAGGTCATCTGCGGTTTCTCACGCCGATTCGACACATCCTACCGAGACGCCTTCACACGAGTGGCCCGCGGCGACATCGGTGCGCCCTCCGTCTTCCGATCGCAAACCTGCGATAAGCTCGACCCCTCCGGTTTCTTCGTCGACTACGCCGAGTTCAGCGGTGGCATCTTTGTCGACTGCTCTATCCATGACATTGACCTGGCGCTTTGGTTCTTTGGCGAAGACAGCATTGTGAAGAGTGTGTCTGCCATTGGTATCACAGCCGTGCAGGAGGGTCTGAGGAAGCACAACGACAGAGACAACGCTGTCGCCGTTGTCGAGTTCTACGTAAGTTCTTCCAGTAATCCTAAACGTTACGGTAGATAGAAGTTAACCGCATGCGATTATAGGGTGGAAAGATTGCACAGCTCTTCTGTTCACGCATGATGGCCGCCGGTCAAGAGGACACGACCGAAATCTTTGGCACAAGCGGCAAGGTCGCCGTCAACACGCAGCCGCAGCTGAACCTCGTCAACCTCTACGAGCCCACGGGTATTCGTCGTGAGATCCCTCCCGACTACTACGGCCGCTTCCGCGAGGCCTTCATCACCGAGGCCAACGAGTTCACCGCTTGCTGTTTGAACAACACCGAGCCGCCCATGAAGCTGGTCGGCGCCGTCAATGCAGTCAAGATCGGCTGCGCGCTGCAAGAGAGTTTGATCACCGGCAAGAAGATTGATTTTGACGAGTCTGGCAAGCGCATTGAGAATGCTAGGTTGTAGAGACTGATGGAGAGAAAAGCAGGATAGACATGCGCGTCTTTTGTAGTAGATGGGAACGTAGACGCGTTGATGTTTGGTGATGACATTAGAGCTACTTCACCTTGATGAATTGACGATGTTTCAAAAGCTTGCAAATCCATAGTCGCGTGGGGTTCATGTGCCCAACTTAGACAAGTTTGATAGTGGAAACAACGTGGTTTCTCGTCATTGTCTCGCCCTTGTCGTGGTATCGGACGGGTTCCGTGGTCACGGGGCCGGTGGGCTGGTAGATGACTTGGGTTCGGTCTATTTCTTTAATCTTCGCGCCTGTTCTAATCGTAGTGCTGCAATTCGCAATCAAATGCGCCCTGGTCAATTGATGACGTAGTTTCAGATTCCCCTGTCGATAGGCAAACAATTGACGAGGACTTCGGTTGTACACGGCACAGCTGACCAAATGATGAGTCTTCGAAACCCCGGTCGACCCCATCAGAGCCCCCGTCTACCAGAAGTAACTCGAACAAATCATCTACTCATGTTTTCATGTCGTTGGTATCCCAAGCCGCGAGCAGCTAATCGGAAATTACCTATTCGGGAGGGAGCGGGATCGGAGGAGGGATTGTCCTTGGCATCCACGTGCCTAGAATTCCCTGATGTGTCGTTGGTGGTGTCTCCTGCATTCCGCATTGGAGAGAAACCCGCGGGATTCGCCAACAGCCTCAACAGGGCAACTAGCTCCTGACAAAACTCGCGTTTGGTTGATCTTTGTCGGAAGTTGACCAAGTTGACTCGTGGAAACTCCCCAACACATTCAAAGCCATAGAGATGCTGGGGGATGAACCCTTCCTTAAGAGTTCTCGTCGATATGCATTTTGTCGGAAATCGAAACCCGCGGGTTGTGCAGTCTGTAGTGGTGATCACCCTCTCCAAAGGCCTAAAGCAGAACGATGAATCCCGAGGATGTGACCAGGGGGGCAAGAGGCTCCGGAATCTCTAGGCCGGCGCGGGACTGCATCCCGACTGACCCCGGCCCTGGCAAATACACATTTGGCAATATGGGGCCCATGTCGTCATAGCAGGTCAGTTAAGGCCAACCAAAGGCTTCAATCCAGTTTCCTCCAGAGTGACAACGAGTCCTCAAGATTGGCGGCCTTGGTTGGTGCTCGGCGGACCATCATTGATCCCCCTTGGCAGGTCTCATCAACTCAGCGCCCGACTCCCCGAGTCCAGCCAACCAAGTACCCCTGTCCAGGCTCCTTTCGTGTCTCAGAAAGTCAGTTTAGCGCACTACCGTAGAAACTCGAGCAACTCGAACTTGCGCTAGCCCGTGCCAGCCCTGCTAGCGGCCCACACTAAGCCCTTTCGAGGGATCAGTTTTATCCGATTATATAATCGACTAAACCGTATACGGAAGGCGGTAAGTGATTATTTTCCATTTTTTACTCCTACCCAACTGCCCACTTCCACCGATTACATCACCGATTTGACCACCAATTATACTGTCAATTATACCTCCAATTACACCTCCACCACGGGCCTCGTCGACGTGCCCACGATGCCCTCACGACGGGCCCTTGCCGAGAAGGATTCGAATACGGCAAAAGTGCCAATTACACCTCCAGCAGCTAAGCGCCGCGGGCCTGCTCCTACCCCCATCAAAGACCGGAAATATACACCGCGAAGTGGCCCAATCAAGCGCCGCCAGCACCACTATACCCACGATACCAAAGTCAACGTCCTGATGTTTTTAGAGCATCACCACGTGAGGAAGCTCGACGAAGAGTCGATTTGCCCCCCGAGGCTGCGCCAGGGCGAGACCGAGCTCCCAGGGATATACAGACGTCCCACATACCAGGAAGCCGCAGATTGGTTCAAAGTCCCTCGAAGCACGGTTATCTCCTGGTATCAGAACCGCGAGTCAATCGTCAATCGGTCCTCCAACTACGCCTACCACCCTCAGTGGCCAGAGCTCGAGACAGCGCTATACGGCGCCTTCCGCCAGCGACGAAGTGAGGGAAAGCTCGTTAGTACCAGTTGGTTCAAAAGGACCGCTAAGCGGATTTTCGCCCAGCAGAACCCGAACAGCAAACATCTTTTTATTTTTTCCCCCGGTTGGTTTCGTGGCTTCCAGAATCGTATGAGAATTACCCGACGTCGACTTACCAAACAGGCAACGAAGTTACCCACTGAGTACTTCAAAGTTGTCAACAGCTTTCTTTCCTTTATCCGACGAGTTAATCAAATGGCCCTGGCTAAGGTGAAGCGGTCTAACGTCGGAGATTTACTCGGAAGTCCAGCCCGTCGATTTCCTAACTCGCGAATTCTCAACCTCGACGAGACCCCAGTTCCTTTCGAATACCTAGACGGTTACACATACGACGACGTCGGGGCCAAAACCGTGGCTGGCAAGAGCGACCGCAGCGGTTGGGGCAAGCGGCAGGCCACATTAATACTCTACATCTTCGCCGACGGCATACAACGAATTAAACCGAAAATAATATTCCACGGCAAGCCCGCAGAGGAAGGGGGTCAATTATGGAAAAAAGAGGGCCTATTATACGCAGAAGGAGTGACAGTTGAGTTCAACAAGACTGCCTACAACAATGAGTACTTGTTCAAAAGATGGATTGAAGAGGAATTGGTAGCGCTGACTAAGGGAGACGAGTACCTATTGGTAATGGATGTCGCTTCCTTCCATAAGACAGATTCCATCCTTGCGCTATTACGTCAGCACCACATCACACCCTGCCTCATACCGCCAGGGACCACTTCCCTCCTCCAACCTCTCGATACCGCAGTCAATAAGCCCTTCAAGCAGTGGCTTTCAGAAGCAACCGACGCTTACGTACTCGACGAGGAAGAAAAAGCGCTGAATAAGCAGGAGGAGCTCAAGTGGGAGACGGGTATGAAGAGAAGAATGGTCACCAAAACAGTCGAGACGGCAGCCGCTAAATTGGCCCACGAGAAGGGCTCAATGGTCAGCCAGGCCTTCCTGCAGTGCGGAATATCTATTCGGCCCGATGGCAGCCAGGTCGACGAGATCCGGATCAAAGACGTGCCCGCCGAGGCCATCGATTACACTGGGTGGGAGCTCTTCGACGTAGAAGCCCACATTGAGCAGGAGACGCTGCAAGAGGAGATTCCAGACTTCGCTGTTCTGAACGACGGGTTAGAGTACATTTTCACAGCAGAGGAAGTCCGTGATGGCATCAATGGGCAGTTCGTCGACCCGACAGTCCAACCGCCGTATGAATAGGGGCCCGTTGGAGGCAGTGGGCCAGGGGACAGTCAGGGGCTCGGTTGCTTACGTACGACTGCTTCCAATTGACACTTTTGCCCTTTTTGCCAATTCGACGAGAAAAGCTCAAAACCGACGAGAAAGCCAAAATAATTATTGAATTATATCAATTGTGGGTCCGGCCTCGACGGCGAGCTCTCATTGGTCAGATCGATCGAAATGTTAACCTACGCCAAAAATAGGTGGCGGCCGCATTTAACCACTTTAGGCAGTATTACGATTCTGCCAGAGCGCTAGCAGGGCTGGCACGGGCTAGCGCAAGTTCGAGTTGCTCGAGTTTCTACGGTATACTAAGAATGGACATTAGCGTCGCGGGGCGGCTGAGGGGGCAAGCAGGCAAAGCCTCATCGCCGACGGGTTCCTGAAAAGGAAAACCGTCGGCCAGAAGACCGCTGTCATGACGCCCAGCCGCAGGCAGTCCAAGCCCAGATTCCAGCCAATGAGATATTCCCTGTCTTTGATGTTGGTTCTGACTCTCCGTCCACTGTTTGCCCTCTTTGCTCACCACGTTCAGACCGAAGCCTCGAGTACGTGCGAGTCACCCACACCACCCACCGTTAACCCTCCTCTCCATGCGCTTCGCCGAAAAAGGCTTCGAAGGTGTACATGGAGCAGACTCCACCTTTCCCCGTGGGGGAGAGATGCAACCTGAGGGCCGTGTGTTCCACTCTGCCGGTGGAGAGCGTTAATGCTGCCCGCGGCCTTTCGTCGCCGGGAAATTGACAGTCAGTCCTGGCACGAACCCTCGACGCCCTCAGTCACTCGCTGGCCATTGCAGACGCCCCTAGTCTGTAAACGGATGGGGTTCCCCAGAAATCCAGTTCTTGTCTTGTCCTGGTCTACTCTTGCGCTACCCGTTGGTACTAAGTAGTAGTCAACCTAGTTATCAACACCAAGCCCCCAGAAACTTATTTAGTATATAAGAGCCTCTTCGTCTCAGCTGACTTCTGATCTTCATCCCATTCGAACCCCATCATCCATTCTCAGATACTACCCTCCGCGGCTGCGATTGCCCCCCCATCCACGTGGTCCCATCCTCATCCCTTTTCAGAGCACACAACAACACGTATCAGATCGCAATCATGGCGAACAGCTCAGATTCCTTGAAAAAGGCCAAAAGCCTCGACGACGGCCACGGCGAACACGTCGAGGACTTCATCGACAATGTCGAAATCAACCTCAACCCCGCCGAGGACGTGTCCTACGGCCGCAGTGGCTTCCGCGGCCTTGCCGATTCGCCGTACGTTGGCGGCGCCGCCCTCCTGGCTTCGCTCGGCGGTTTCTCCTTTGGCTACGACCAGGGCGTTATCTCCATCATCAACGTCATGAAACAGTTCCACGACGTCTTCCCTGAAGCCGCGACCCCCTTTGGCAAGGGCTTCATGACGGGTATGCTCGAATTTGGCGCATTTCTCGGATGTTTGTTCATGCCTACGCTGGCCGACAAGATTTTCCGTAAGAGGGCGCTCGCGGCCGTCGTGGTCATCTTTAATATCGGTGCGATCATGCAGACTGCGGCGCCGAGTTATGGCGTTTTGGTTGCTGGCCGAACTATCGGTGGTATTGGTGTTGGTACACTTGCAATGGTGAGTTGATCTCTTTTCTCCACTGTATCTCATCCTGTGATGAGATCGAACAATGGCTGACGAGTCTCACCGACAGGGTTCTCCGATTTACATTTCCGAAATTGCACCACCTAACCTTCGAGGCACCCTTCTCGTCCTCGAATCTGTCTCCATCGTCCTCGGGGTTGTTGTCTCCTTCTTCATCACCTACGGAACCCGCCACATGACCGGTCAGATCGCCTTCCGTCTCCCTCTCGGTCTCCAGATGGTCTGCGCTACCGGCCTCGGCATTGGCATCCTCTTCTACCCCTATTCTCCTCGCTGGCTCGCCCTCGTCAACCGGCCCCAGGAAGCTCTCGACTCCCTCGTCCGCCTCCGCCGACTGCCTGCCGATGACCACCGCGTTCAGGCTGAGCACCGTGGCATCATCAGTGAGGTCGAGGTGCAAAAGATCATGCAGGAAAAGCACCACCCCGGAAAGCGTGGCTTGAGGCTCGAACTTGCTGGTTGGCTGGACCTTTTCTCCCCCCGTCTCTGGCGTCGTACGGCGGTCGCGATGGGCGTTGCTGTATTCCAACAGCTAAGTGGAATAAACGCATTCATATACTACGCCCCGACATTATTCCAGTCCCTCGGACAGTCGGAGGAGATGGCCCTGGTCATGTCCGGTGTATTCAACGTTCTCCAGCTCGTCGCCGTGTGCGTATGCTTCTTCGTCATCGACAAAGTGGGACGTCGGCCACTCGCCATCCTCGGTGGTCTGGGCGGCGGCACCTCATGGGGCATCATGGCAATCCTCACAGGTGTATATTCCAAGAATTGGGGCGCCAATCCCGCTGCGGGCTGGGGCGCTGTCGCCATGGCCTTCATCTTCGTTCTCCTCTACGGAGTCTCCTACTCCCCTCTTGGCTGGGCCCTTCCCGCGGAAGTTTACCCCAACTCGCACCGCTCCAAGGGCGTGGCCCTGGCTACCGCGACCGTATGGCTCTTCAACTTTATCGTCGGTGTCGCGACACCGCCCATGATGGACAAGCTCGGGTTCGGAACCTACGTCTTTTTCGGAACCTGGTGTTTCATTGCCTCCGTCTGGGCCTTCTTCCTCGTCCCAGAGACAAAGGGAAAGACGCTGGAGCAGATGGACGAGGTCTTCAAGGATACGTCTGCGCAGGAGGAGAAGGAGATCATCAGGCAGCAAATTCTCTCCCAGCGTGGACTGCAACCGCAGGGCGGTGCTGGTATGGAGGGGAACAAGTACTCTGTTTGAGTCAAGCATAGCGGATTCATTGATGGGAGGCGTTTTTCAAGGCATTTACTTTAGGCAGGCTTTTGGTTTGATCGTGTTTGTACAGTTATGGGTACGATTACGGGCTATGGGATATGAATATCAAGATACCATTTCAAACTTACATTCATGCTTCTCTGAAGTGACTTTCACGGTCCATCAACGCCTCTGACTAGTTACCGAATGCACAGGCGTCGGCAGATAGATGTTTGTGGCACTGACGTAGCGTTATTGAGAGGCTAGCAGATAGGCTAGCTGCGGCAACACCGAGTCACTTGGTCTTTGTATGGTTTCGCAGTAATAGAGGGATTACTGATCGAACCTGGCATGTGTCTACACCTTAGGAACTAATTGAATGACTCGAGTCGAGGCATTATCAGGAAGACCTCCTTTCAGCCGTAGTAATTCGAAGGAACAAGCCAAGAACCAAGACCAGAAACAGCACGGCGTTCCAACTCGACAGATATCCGACAGTGCAAAGTCTGGAGACGCCGCTTACATTTCATCCATCGTCATTGGGTACTTCTTGAAACGCTACGCTTTGTGACCAGCATTCGCCTTCTTGAGTGGTCAATGATACAATTACCTATTTCGGTAGGCGTCGGCGATGACTTTTGACTGATCGACATCCGGCCCGTTCTTTTCCCCTCATCACCCCAATCTCCTCCACACATCCATCATGCATTCCCGTACGCGGGGGAAGTGGCGGCAGCACCGAGTAATGGCCGCCGAGTGAACTCCAACCACTTACACGCGGACAGACAGACCTTACTGGCACTTGGAGAGCGAATGGCTCTCCTGATTCCCCAGCTAACCCGCAGACTTATCCCACCGGCCTTCCTCAGATGGCATAGCAGGTGGTCCCTGAGTGCGGGGGAGGTCCTGAGGGGAGGTTTGGCCCTCGCACATTATGCACCACCGAGAGCTGTGTTCGCGTTTGGTTCTCTTCTTTGGCCAGGAGCGGTAGTATCTACGCGAAGCCCGTCCCTTTGATACGTTGCAGAGGCATCTCGAAGTGTTTCCTGGCGGGTTCTCGACGGAATTCATATTCCTCTTGCCATGAGCAGTACTTCGCAATGGGTCCATAGAGGATAAATAGAAGGGCATCCGTCGAGATGAGGCCCAGAGGCTTGACTGCACCATCAAAAAGTCGGCTCACCAGACCTTCGCCCTTTAAACACCGGAAATTTGACGCATTCGGAACATATCAGTGGCTATGGAACCTCTCAGAATCGCAGTAGCAGGACTAGGACGAATGGTCAGAACTTCTTAGCCATCACGGGATCACGAAAGAAGAAGCCCCGGCTGACAAAAGATATAGGGTCGTCGTCATGTTCAGAACCTCATCTATCGCGTTCCGAGGGCCTCAGTGGTGGCGGTCTGCAGTACCGAAGCCCATGAATTGGAGTGGGCTCGTTCCTTTGAGGAGTACAAGGAGTTCAACGTCACAGTATACGGCTCGTACGAGGAGATGCTCTCTCACCCGGGGCTTCAAGCTGTGTGGATCTCCACCAGCACCGATGTCCACGCAAGCCAAACATTAGCAGCTATCAAGAAGGGTCTCCACGTTTTGTGCGAGAAGCCGTTGAGTACGAAGATGGATGAGGTACGGCCATAGTCGATTCAAGGCGGTCTGCCAGATACAAATTCCTAGGCTTCGAGCTAACTTCTCCTCGCCATTTTAGATCGCAGCATGCGTCGACGCCGCAAAATCCCGTCCAGACCTCAAAGTGATGGCCGGCTTCTCTCGCCGCTTCGACGCCTCCTACCGGGACGCCGCTACCAAAATCTTCGACAACAAAGCCATCGGCAACCCCTTCATAGTCCGGTCCAATACATGCGACCTCCTTGACAACACCGGCTTCTTCGTACGCTACGCCCCGCGTAACGGCGGCATCTTTGTCGACTGCGCCATCCACGACATTGACCTCTCGCTCTGGTACCTCTCGGACCCGGTCCCGAAATCCTGCTGGGCGACGGGTACGCTGCAGCACCACCCGGAGCTCGCGCAGATGAACGACGTCGACAACGGCGTCGGCGTCGTCGAGTTCTGGGGCGGCAAGATTGCCTACTTTTACTGCTCCCGCACGCAGGCCCACGGTCACGATGTCTGCACCGAGGTCACGGGCACCGAGGGAAAGGTCTCGGTGAATGTCGCGCCGAGAGCCAATAATGTCGTTATCGCGGATAAGCTTGGTATCCGGAACGAGGTGCAGCCCGAGTACTGGCAGCGATTTGAGGACGCGTTTGCGCTGGAGGCCAACGAGTTCACCGATTCGGTTCTCAGGGACAAGCCTGTTCCGCTGCCTCTTGAGAAAGGCGTCAAGGTCATGGAGATCGGTCGAGCTTTGCAGGATGCTCTTCTCACGGGAGAGGTTCAGAGGTTTAACGAGAAGGGAGAACGTATTTAGAATATTGAAGGGTATCTACGTGATCAGAATGACTCAATGACAGTACATGATCCAATTGAACAGACAACTTAAACTCTAGTGCACTGACTTCGACTCACAAAAATAACTCGGAAGCAGGCGCACTCGAAAAGTAAATTCAGTGATGATCGTAGCGATGAATCCAACGCTTGCCAGACACTTTGGCAGATCAGTCGTGCGGGGGATACGTCGCGTTCTGCAACGCAAAAACGGTACGCATTTTCCTGCCTCGGTTACGATCCGGCTCGCCGGTCCCATACTCCACTTTGTCGGGGGTCCGTGGTTGTGGGGCCGGGATGATGTGGTCCACCTTTCCGGTCGGCAATGCCCGGAATGCCTGGATCAGGATCGTCCCCCTAATAACAAGCTGTTTCTTGGGAACGGAGCAACTCGACAATAATTTCAAAGATGACGGCTACCATTCATCAATATTACTATGGTCTGTTTCTGGAAACTTGCATGTCTAGACGATTCAGAAACTCTTCTCGAGGAGCATCTTGCCGTCTCCTGTAGTAGGATGGCCTGCAGACGGCATCGCCCGATGAGTATAGTTCTTCTCGTCTACAAGATCATGGTGCGTCAGCAGCAACTCTTCCTTACATTGAACCGAATCCCATGTCAGCATTTGACACACTCTTTGATCAGATTGGGGTTTGCCGAGAACATATTTTTGATGGTGTTGGCCGCAAGGAGCAACAGGTTCCGGCTCCTCACATGTACGAGCTGCACTGATCCTCCCTCATAAATACTTCAATATTCTAACCATACTTGCGTCATTTGCGTGGTTATATTGAATATAGTTGCCTGTATGTCTCTACAACAGTGAGACGTCTTCCGAAATAAAACACCCAGTTAGTGGATGAAATCATCCCCAGGATCACCGACTATAAATCCCAATCTCCCCGCTAGCATCTGGTTGTTGTGCTACTGGACCACCAAGATTTCACTATCAACAACATCAACCAGAAATCATGCGTCCTCTATCAATCCTCGCACTCACCCTCGCAAGCATAGTCGCTGCTCAAAAAGTAGGCAACCTAGTCCCAGAGGAACACCCTAAACTCTCCTGGCAAAACTGCAGCAAATCCCCCAACGGAACCAACTCCTGCTCCACCATCGACGCGGAAGTCGTCCTCGACGCAGAATGGCGCTGGGTCCGCAACGAAAACAGCATCAGCAACTGCTACACCGGCAACCAATGGGACCTCGCGCAGTGCAACACAACCGCTTCCTGCACATCAACCTGCGCTCTCGAGGGGGCAGACGCGCAGAGCTACAAAGATGGGTACGGTATCACCACCACCGGTGGGAACACCCTGTCGCAGAAATTCGTGACATTGAATGCCTTTTCTTCAAATGTCAACTCGCGCGTCTTTCTGTTGGACCCGGGTGGGGTGGATCGGTATCAGACTTTTATGCTGATGGAGAACGAACTCGCTTTTGATGTTGAGCTATCGTCTGTTGAGTGTGCTATTAACAGTGCGTTGTACTTTGTGGCTATGGAAGACGATGGTGGTATGGCTAGGTACCCTACCAACGAGGCTGGGGCGAGGTATGGGACTGGGTATTGTGATGCGAGTTGCCCTAGGAGTAATCGGTTTGTCGGGGGAAAGGTGAGTCTCTACGTCACCAGGTGTACTTGACATTTTCTGTCATTCTGTGTGTTCTCCACTGATTGAACTCGCTGGTGTAGGCAAACATCGAGGACTGGGTACCTTCAGACACTGATCAGGTCCGCGGGACGGGGAAGTACGGCGCTTGCTGTGCCGAATTCGACGTCTGGTAAGAATCTTGGCGCACTCTTATCTGCCGAGAGGACTGATAGCATGCTGCGGAACTTTCAGGAACTCCAATGCTCACTCATACTCCATGATCTCGAAACCCTGCGTTGATACAGGATATCAGGTCTGCCAGGCTGCGGACTGTGATGTCGCCAACACGGGGGGTTCTGGTCAAGTTATATGTGACAGATTCGGATGCGATTACAATCCATACAGACTTGGCGACAAGGAGTTCTACGGCAAGGGAAAGGCGGTGGATACGAGTACAAAATTCACGTTAGGACCCGGGCGATAACTCCGAGTTTCCATCTTTTTCTAGTCACCACATTAGATCTTTGAGCGGTTGCTAACACGAATTACTTGAATAGTGTAGTCACTCAATTCGCCGAGGACGGTGTCAAGCAATTCTTCTTTCAAGATGGGAAGAAAATCGAAACACCCGCGGCATATTACCCCGGGTTCCCAGACACCAGCGGACTGAGTCCCGGCTACTGCGAAGCTCTGCCTACAAACTTTCAAGACCCCGAGTATTTTGCCAAAGTCGGCGGTTACGCGCGTCAAAATGAGGCCCTTCAACGCCCCATGGTCCTGACAATGTCCATCTCGAATGATGTAAGTCTTTAAATCACCAGTCACAAGCGTAGCCCTTCCGCAAAACTAGGCTAACTTTCTCGCATAGCACTGGGCTAACAATTTATGGCTTGATTCTACGTTCCCGTCGGACCGTTCGGGTCTTCCGGGAGCGGAGCGAGGACCCTGTCCTTCAAGCGGTAATGGTCCCGAACCTCAAGAGGTTGAGCGATATTATCCCAATGCGTAAGTCTATTGAGATACAGGACCTGATACTGTGATGGTGGCTGACGCCCCGACAGCAAAGTTGCGTGGTCCAACATTCGATTTGGACCTATTGGGACCACGATGTAATTTGGGATCGAGAAGAGGTCAGACTGCTTTTGATTTTGACACTACCGTAGGTGGATATTTGCCCATAGATACACTCTGCACTTCTCCTTCCAGATGTAAATATTGCGTTGAGGTACTAGGATATCGATACTATATCTCCATAATACGCTCTCGATTATTTCTCGGCGTAGGTATCTTGTCTGAATAGATCTCATCGAACATACAAGTAATATACCATGTACCTCCAAGTCAAGGGCATCATTGACACAGCCGCAACTCCTTCCCATCAACCCAATTCCCATGCAGCCCAGCTCTCAACCTCATAGGCACCTTCACCACCGCCGCAGGCTCTGTGAACTTCTTGGTATCAATAACATGTAATTCACTGGACATGGTCGCATAGTTATTCACAAGCCCAATCAAAAACCCATCACCCTCCACCGCATCTTCCCCCCTTGGCACAAACACAGGCTCCTGAACCATATGCCGTGATCCAGGATAATACACCTCCAACTGCCCAGTCTCATGATCAAGATGTCCCAGCGAGTTATATAACGGGTGCCCGCCACCAAGCACGGGCATGATGGCCGCAAAATCAGTCCCCAGCGACGGGTCCATCATGTCGAAGAAGCTGTGCCGATGCGGCTTGGAGAGCACGCGTTCGTCGATGCGGGGAAACTCCATGTCGTGGCGGAGGATGGGCGTCGGCGCGGGGAGGTCGAGGGCCGAGTCCGATGTGGCGCGCGGGTCGAATTCGAAGCGGACGTACTCGGCGCGGATGTCGTGCGGGTCCGGGGCGTTGCCTTCGGCGTCGGGCCACCAGAAAAAGACGTTCTTGTCTGTTAGGGGCAAGTCGAATACGATGTTGCCTGAGGGGGTTTCGTAGGCGTTTGTGGTGTGGCCCGGGAAGGCGTTTGGAGCGCGGAACCACTTTCGAGGGGAGAAGGCATGGTCAGTTTTATACTCGGAACATTGCAAGGAGAATGGTGTGCTTTACCTTCACGTCGGTTCCTTTGGCACCGCGTCTTGGTAGGACACCCAGATAAAAAGGCACGTTGGGATCCCACTGCCAGTGCTCCCCTCCCGCTTTCAGCCGATCAATGTCGCATATCTGTGGAATCATAGGAAACAACACCTAAGTAAGGTCAGCAAACAAGCAGACATGAAGTCTCCTACTTTTCCCGCAACACATACCCAGTTATCCGTCACAGCACAATCATGAATCATGCCAACAACAGGCGCCACAAGCCACACAGTCTCGAGAAACTTGCCGTCGGGGGCGATGCTGAAATAGCAAACATCAGGCGTCCCGTCACCCTTGGCCTCGTAGCCAAAACACACGAGCTCGCCCGTGGCAGGGTCTAGCTTAGGGTGCGCGGTGAAGGTGCAGCTCGGTAGCTGACCATCAAAGTCGCATAGCCCCTTGGTCTCGAGCGTGATCGGGTCCATGAGATACGGCGGCGCATCTTCTTTAATGGCGAGGAGGGACTTATTGAAGTAGAAGATGTTGGTGTTGGCGGTGGTGCGGACTTTGAATTCGACTGCATCTGTGTACTTGTTTCGGTATGCGCCTAGTGGGTTGTGATGAAATATCATGTCAGTTTTGGGGAAATTCTAGCTTCTGGTCAAGGAGAAGTAAGAGTTAAGGACGACCAACCTGCTAGAGCTCGATTTGCTTCTCGTTCTCGAACAAACTTCTCTGTCCGCACGTATTTCTGCTGAAAGTCGACGTTGCCACTATGAAAGCGGAACGCAGAAATATTGCCGTCGCCGTTAAACCACTATTTTCAGATTAGATAATTTTCCGGGAGTTTAAAACAAACAAAGATGCTCCTCGGGATTGCAGAAAGTGGTCTTTAGGAACAAACGAGTCATGGGAACGCAATTACATACAGGATCGTTTTCGATAAACGGCGGGAACTGCGGATCCGGCATCACTCGGAAAAATGCGCCGTCCAGCTCGGCGGGTACGGTGCCGACGACTTCCAGATTCCGGACCTCGCCCTCGAAGCGGCACGGCTTCATAAAGGCCGAGAACTGGGGTCGATCCGGGAAGGATTTGGCGGGTGGGTCTGCGAGCGAGGCGCGGAAATGGCCCGCCATTGTGCGATCTGAGCTGACGGGTGTTGGTGGTGGTGGTGGTCGTCGTCGTGGTGGTGGTGGCGCGTGCAGGATGGGTGAACAAGACTACCTTCTTTATAAACTGTCAAGTTGGGCTGCTATTGGGATACCGGGATCCCAAGAGACCAAAACCTATTTTGCCACGATGCGGAGAGACGATATTTAAACCTTTTTTCTCTTTCATCATTTGAGACGATGACCACGAGGGATTGGTATCATGTTCAAACTACCCGCAAGCGGATGGCTAATGTCCCCGCCATTTGCGAGCCGGGAGCCCCACTTACCCCGGGCTGCACCCCGACGACAAATATCTTTCCTCCCGTAATGCTTCCCGCCGGCATAGAAGAACGATCGTGGATTATTGATCATTGGGAAACAAGAATGGCGCCAAATTGTCGATTGAGATGTTGAGAATGGATCCTCTTTGGCTAATGCGGGCTTGGCTATGCTAATTACAACGGCTGCTATTGGTCGACTCGCCCAGTCGTCCTATCTCCCCGGACAGCCAGCTCAAAGTCCGCGGCTGGACAGAGTTTGTAAGCGGAGACGGCGTATCAAACAAGCGCGAAGAGAACCTGCCGCGACTGATGATTTAAGATGCCATCACGTCCTTTTGTTGAGGCGAGATCTCTGACCCGAGCATCTCGCATTCGCAAGTTCTCAAAGGAAATAATAGAGTGTTTACGATGTCTTTGTGCCAAGGCGGCTAATGGAATCATCATGACACGTAAGGTATTACACTACAAACCAGCGTCATCAAAAGTTAAACCATCATTGAAGCCACACTCTCCTTATGGTCATGACTTTTCTTGATAGTCGAATAACAACTCATCGGCACACCCTCAGACAGGGCCTCTTTTTGTTTTTACCGCGCTCTGCTGAATGGCTTCAACCTGGCGGATATCTAGGGACAGCAGCTCCGACGAAATGTTCTGTCCAAGGCAATTAGAAGATCAGAAATCACCAACGTTCGCAATCAAGACAGAGCCGGCCCTTTATGTCGCTAATTCCGATACCACTTCGTCTTCGACACTTCAGAAATGTGGAGCTTCTGACAAGTTTTGAGTGAATTCTAACGATTTGGGAAAGATTTAATTATATTTCAAGTATTTTCAATCCAAAAGAAGAAGGATAAACAACAAAGCCGTTTAAAGACACCGAATATGAGAGATGGTAGTTTATCATAAGAACTTTTTTGCTTCTCATGATCATATGAGATTTTGAATTCGGGTCTTCGTCCCGTAGACAATCATTAAAGAAAGGGCACGAACGTACCTTTGGGATGTTAAGACTGAAAATTGATTGGGTATATCATCTGAGTTAAGTAGTTCAAACTTTGAGAATGAATCTCGTTTCTCGATTTCATTTCGAACCTTCATTCGGATCAAAGACGCCGGAAAGAGCGTATTCAACACCACGAGGTCGAGCAACTTTTCTCTATTAAGAAAACCATAGCCGTCGTGCATTCATTCTCCATAACTTTACTACACCATTTCAGTATCATGATATGATTTCATGGCCCATCAAGCTTCCTTGAGCACAAATCGTTGATACCCCAGACATCAAATGACCAACATCCCAATTCGTAAGCAAACCTCATCTCCGATGCTCCCAAATCCAGTATCTCGGAAGCAATTCACTTACCCCTTTCGTCACCTGACTTCCTAATAACCCACACTCCTCAAGGCTGAAGCATCAGCCCTTCGCTTGCTCCTCGTATCTCGTATTAACACACCCAATCAGCACCATCGGACTAGCCCCATACCTCCCGTACCAAGGCCCCATCACCCTATCACCCTAATCCAACTCCTGTACGGTCATTACTTTAATATCTATACAACACCAACGTCTGCCTACTGCAACAGTGCAACCACCAATCCACACCATCCCGTCTCAAGAGCTTCACCCCTTCATCTTAAATTCTTTAGGTTCCCCATTCCCGCCGGCGCGCCTTTACCGAGTCGGCACCGGTACTCCGTAAGTACGACAATTGCAGCAACCTTTATTTTCCCTTCCCCCTTTTGTCCCTTATCTACTTTAGTACTGACACATTCGGTACGACGGGGGCAGGACGACACTATAGCCAAAACGGGCTTAAGACATCTCAAAAGCGCCAGACGCAACGCGCAAGCCTTAAATCACTAGCCGCTCGGGAATTACTCCAAAAAAAACCGGTGGTGGGATTTTTCTCTCTCTTTCGTCTCGAATCTCCTTCTCTTCCCCCACATTCCGACCCAAGTCCTCGTCACCACCGACCCCTGTGCCCATCCGCCGACGACGACGGAACAAGGCACATGCTGCCAGCCAGCTGAGCAGCCGAATCTCTCTCTCTCTCTCTCTCGGCTCTCTCCCCTTTTCCTCTGCTGTGATTTGCTCTTGGCACCAACCTTTCAGTGTTTCTCTTCTCCGTCTCCAGTGTTTCCTAGGTACGGATACTTGCTGCTCATTGATCATCGAAACCTCACGGTCCACACCGCGGTCCATGTCCGACTTTTTGTTCACCAACTGTGTGGTTCACCCGTCCCAATCATCGGACAACCCAAAAAGTCCGACAAGCTCGTTCAATTTGTGTCCAAATAAGGACACCTCCACGAGGCCTATCTCCCCTGTTTTTTTTTCTTCCTTCCATCTCATCGTGTGGTTGAACGGGATTGCGTCGTCACTCCCGTCCACCCAGCCGTTCTCCATCACATCATGTCAATTTCGACCTCCCGCTTGGTGTACGTACTCACTACGCAGACAAGCGCGCGTGCGCGCGGGCGCTTGTTCCGGCGGGATACCTAACACCAGTGAGTCGCAAAGGGAAACCTCGGGTATCCGCAACTCCATACGGACAACACCTATGCGGGCAACATCTTGTATCCGTACAAGTTTGAGAATAGGACGAGGAACCGGTCCCGATTTCCTGACCCCTTCTTCCAAAGTTTTCAAGTTCTATCCGTAGGGAGCTGCAATGTGCTGCCAATCCCATCCACAAGTCTGCATCATGTTCCCCCTCTCTTGCATCTCGTGCATTCAACCCCAAGAAGAGTAAGTAAACCCCGTTGCGCGCCGTCCCAACCAACAAGAAAATGTCAAGGTCTCCAGGCAGGCCACCGGGAACCCCACCTCTGTGCAGTTGCACTGCCGGATTGCCAAGACGCCAACCCGGCGGCCGGCTTCCCATCAAGCAACCCTTTATCGATTTTTCTGCTCCCTTTTTGCTGCCAGTTGGACCGCAGCACAATTGTCTACGCTACATACTGTCATACACAACTACTCTCCAATCCTGCCGCCTATGCGCAACTACCTACGTGCCTACCTCCCCGGTACCCGATGATGGATGCCGTGCCATCACCAACGCCCGTTCCGTTGATTAACGTCGTCCCCCTCGTCTGATGCCAATTTCCATGTGCTCTAGAAAACGGCCCCATGTCGTCCACTCTCTTTCCCTGGCCACCAACACTCTACAGTCTAAACCCCTCCCCTCCCCGCCCATTCGATTAGCAGTAGCGAGACCAAAACCCCTCCTAGCCTTCCCGTCCGTGAAGAAACCCTTGTCAATGAACAACCAGAAAAATCTTGGAAAAAAGTAAAAACAAATACCAATTCACATCCCTGGCCCGTTGACGGTTGAAGACCTACCTATCCGTACTGCGGACACCGCTAATGTCGAAAAAACTCCAAATACTTGGCGGGAAATCCTTCCCCCCTCCCTCTTCCGGTATGGTGTGACGGGTATCAGTCAAAAGATGAAATAGCCTCGCCCACAACACGTGCTCTATCCTGCCTTGCCTTGCCTTGCCTTGCCTCACCTAGGCTGAATCACGTAGGCTGTGGCTGCGTCACACATCCAGGCCAAGATTTACATGACTTACTTACACAGTAGAAACCATAGAAGCTTAGTGCCGAGGTAGTTAACCCGCTGTAGCCCCCAGCCAAGAAACCACAGCCCGGCGCGACAAGCCGCAAGCCCCCCATCCAATGCCAATGCCAACACCATCTTCAAAGGAACCATTCCCCATTCCACAAAGTCCTCCAAAGCCAAGCACCCGAGGTGTGAAACGGGCGGGCGGGTCGGATAGAAAGACATCAGATTGGACTAGAAAATTGGAGAAACGTCAAATCCGTCCTCAAAACTGGGGTTCTTTGACTCCGTAAAAATGAAAAGCTCTTTGTAAATCAGATCGGGACGGTCTCCCGCTGACTACGCCAAAACTCCACTTTCAGATGCATCGCATCGTCACCTGCATCTCACCTCCTCACCGACATTGAGGCAATTCTGGCAGGAAGGATCGGACTATGATGAAATGGTTCCATTGCTGCTCCCAACACAGGGTCTTCAAGTGAAAGTGTACCATGTGGTGAGACACCTAGAACATGATTGATGGAGTGTATTCAGATTGCATATTGGGGACAGTTTTGAACATCTCAAACTTTGGGTAAATTTGTTTCTAAATCCTGCGGACATGGCTTCTCAAGCTCGCGGTCCGGATGTCTCCATCTACGTCCTCTCCTCAGAGGGACAAGAGAAACAAAGTTCTCTTTAGAAATATAAGAAAAAAAAAAAAAAGAAGAAACTTCTTCAATCGTCAACTCCATTCGGCCAGATGGAAAGCGTATCTGGTGCCTTTCATCGCTCATGCAAAAAAGACTCGAAGATGCAACACAATCCAGCGTACATGTGTGAAGTCCCCGAAACGCCCCTTCCAGAGAGGAGCTCGGCGCGATGGTGAGCCATTGCTGTCCCTTAGCTTCGAACCTCGATCGCCGGCTTCCTCTCCCTTCTGCCTCGGTTCATGCGAGGCAGGTTTGTTTATAAAAGTGACCAGGCAAGCCCTGCCTATCCCATGGTTGCGCCTTGTACCGCCGACATCCAGCGGATATCCAACGCGCGATATTTTTCGACAAAGAAAATGAAGCGAAGTAAATGAGGTGGTAGATACATTTCGAACCCCGTTGCCCGATGTGATCGAAGGGGTGATGTGTAGGGACGGAGCGCCGGTCTATGATGCCGTTGTTTTTTGTTTTCAATGTATCGAATTTAGGTAGATTAGACATAGAAAATATTATCATTGCCTTGATTGGTGCTGCACGATTGTGCAAAAAGCTGCTCATCATGGCGGGTGAGCGGCGACGACCTCGGGGCCATGGTGGTGAGGGTTCTGGCATCCACTGGGTATCTTGAAAAAAGTAGCAGATATTGCCAGCCCGCAAAAGAAGTGGCCTCAGGTCGGCAGGAGGTTGGGTGTGGCGGATATGCCACCGTGTTAGGTTAGAAAGCGGTCGCGAAGATTGCGCTCACGCTTCAAGGGCGACGGTTCGGGTTGTGCGGGGGGAACTGGTGATGCCTTGCGTTCGCGTTGGCCTGTGCCGCAAGGTACTCTGCGGATCCAGTCTGGCGACCTGGCTGCTCAGCAGGCAGCTTGGTGTCGTCGCGTCTCTGAGGAGCTGCTTGAGCGGGAGGAGGGGGTGCACTGCTGGCCGAAGGGCTGGGCATGCCAGGAACGAGGTCGGTGACGGCCTGGGCAATAGACTTGATGACATATCCTCGGAGCTCGCGGTCCTCGCGGCTGTCTTCCTTCTCGAGTCTGAACTTCTCGTCCTTATTCATGTTGCCGCGACGCAGACCCCTGATCTCGTTGAGGATGTAGAGAAGAACCTCTTCAGGGCATCTGTTGCGTTCCGCGCAGAAGTCGCTCTTGCGGACGTATCGGCGAGTGACATCTGTGGCACCATCGATGGAGAAAGCGATGCAGTAGGACATCTTCTTGCCCCAACCCTCGGTGTAGAGGCGCGGGTTATCCCATGCCTCCTCGCACGCGTCGACGTGGACCCATCGCTTCTGGTGCTCAGAGTAGACTTCGGTCCAGACGTGGTCTTCTGCGTTCCAAATCCAACGAACTCTGCCTCCCATAGCACGGCAAAGCATGCTGAAGCAGTTCGCCCACTCTCCAACGCGTCCTCTGCGGGTGTGCAGCAGTCTCCATACGTCGCCGTACCTGGGAAATCGTTCGTAGGCGCCGCAGTCTCCGGCTGAGCATTTGTAAAGCTCGACTCGGAGCGCACCGCATGCACTCTCGTCGGGCGTCGGGGGCGTCATGCCTTGAGCAATTGTGGGCGAAAGGCATACGGGGCACGGGGGGTTGTTGACCCAGGTGAAGAATGATCGCTTAAACCATCTGAACAGACGATTAGAATGTGCTTGAAGGAATCGAGTGAAATCAACAACTTACCTCAGGAGTGCGCGGATAACGCAATCTTGGTAGCCCCAAGTGGCTTTGCGTCCATCTCCCATACTCTCAGCCTCGGCCTGCATCACTTGGCACTCCTCTTCCGCCTCGCCGTATATCCGGTCGAGGGGTATGCACTGCAGAGCCTCGTCCAGCAAACCAGGGTTTTCGTACTTTGTCGGGGTGAGAGAAAGGCTGATCATCAGGTTACGGAATTTTTGTGAATCGCGGTCGTTGGCGGCGGGAGGTGTGGGGATCTTGGGGAGGTGGCGAGAGTAAGCGGGTGGTGTCGGGGGCATAGGTGTTGAGCTGTGTGAAGTTGAAGGTCTACCGGGACCAGGTGATGCGAGACCGCGGAGGTTGGCGCTGCTTGCGCTCTCTCTGGGTTGAGGAGTGCCTTGCCGGGACGAAGTTCGAAGGTCGGTCATACGCTTGTCACGGAGAAGTGACTCGAACTTTACCCTCAGGTCGCGAGCCCACTCTTCACCATACTCTCCATCGCCGTTCGGGGGGCCTTCGCCCGGGGGATAACCGTGGCCGTCCATTTCAAAGTCGTCGGTGGTTAGATGAATGTAAATGTCGAGAGTGTCGAAGAAAGGAGGAGGTACGGTTAGAGAGTCTTCGACGGAACTCTCCCGGTGCTCGTCGGGTAGTTGAATCGTATTGGTGTCAGATCAGGGCGGCGAGTTGGAAAGACTTAAAGAGTGGAAGTCGTCGTCGAAATTGAGGGTCGTCGAAGGCTGCGCAACTGTTGTATGGGTTGCCAGTCGAGGTTATAGCTGAAGCTGGTTGTGCTGGTGCTTGGTGGTTTGTAGTCGACCAAGTCCGGGTTGCTTCTCGTCTGCTAGCTGGAAGAGTCGAGGCTCGGCACTGTCGAGAGTTCCTGAGCCAAGAGAATCTAGCTTCGACTTTCGGGTCGGTCGGGAGTATTTCAAGCGTCGGTCATGAGTGTGAGTACGAGTCCCAGCGAAGCGATCGTGGTCGCTATGCGAGAATGTTGGTTCGCAAGATTCCGTGCCTTGTCGTCGGTAGAAATCGAGAATCGAATTTCAGAGGCGAGTGAAGTGCGGTGTCGAGAAGGAAGGGATGGGATGGGGGGGGATGGGGGTGTTGAAAGGGTTGGTAGCGGGCGGAGAGGAGGGTACGATTGGGGAGTGGGCCGCCAGGGGAATTGATGGGAGCAAAAGAGCGGACGTAACGTACGCCAGCAGTATCCGTAAGGTAGCGAGCGTACGTAGAGGTGCGAGGAAGTTGCGTTGCGTGTGCTGCGTCTGCGTAAGGCGTAAGGTGGAAGAGGAGTGAGGACTAGGAGGAGGAGAGAGGCAAGGGAAGTGGAAGGGGTCAAGGTCAAGGTTCCAGGGGGGGGAGGGGTGTGTATTCAGACACCTCAGACTTTGTTACTTTTGCAGGCAGAGTTGACAGAAAAGAAGCATAGAATGGTAGCGAGAAAGAGAGAGAGAGAGAGTGAAGGGGGGAGTGGACGGTGGGAGCGGGAGGAGTGCGAAGCAGCAAGAAAGCGTACGCACGCCGCTCTCTGGCTGGCTCCTCATGGGCGGTTTACGCGTAAGCTGTGCAACTCGGGCCAATGATAGGGGCCAGATCGCTCCAAAGTGGACCCCGCTCAATCCGCCCCGGCACGTACCACCACTCCGTCTTTCTGTCCCAAGTGAGCAAGAGCATCCAGCACAGCGTGCCTTCCTCTTCTTCCAGTCTGTACTTTGGGGATGTACTGTACATTGAGGCATGTATCTCCCGTGCCCTCGTACCTACGTACCGTATCCATCTTACCTAAGCCATCACGAGTCTCTACCACCAATCACATCCATCTCACTCCTGCCCTTCTCTCCATTTTGACGGATTCTCTTGCTCACGTAGGTATCCGTATGCACGAAGTACTCCCGTACTCCTCCCCCCCCCGCCACTGGCCGACGACACATTCAGTCAGACATCTCTCTCTCTTCCCACCGTGTCCTACCCACGGCTACGGCCTCACCCACGACAAGCTCCTGGTCCGGCTACTAGTGACGAATCCTGAATAGAGCCGGTCTACCTTACGTACTGCCCTGTCGCCGTAGCTTACCTACCTGTCCGGGCTGTCGAACGTCCTCCCGTCCTCCTCCCACATACCTTTCTTGCGCCAAGCCCTTCTTGGGCTGTTCAGAGGGGCACAATCTCGAGCTGCGACTTGTTTTGCGGTCCTTTGCGTACTTTGCCCTCGATTTTGCCAATGCTTGCGTTGCTCTGCGGGCAAAAATTTCGAGAGAAGCCAGGCAACGGCGACGCAATCCTCCCGGTGACGACGGCCGACGGTCCCTGGGGGCGGAGAAGCCCCCCTTCCGTACGAAGCATCCGTATCCTACCTACGCAATATACCGACTGGAACTCTGGAGACGTTGAAATTACTCTATCGAGTACGGAGTACGCAGTGGTGTTTTGGTGGTGACGATAGTTTACCTGCTCGTAACTCAATTGCGAACCCGAGCGAGGCTGACGACCTGCGACGACGATGGCAATATTGTTTCTTCTTCTTGGCACCTACCTACGGGTTGTGGGCGAGAGACGTTCATCAGATGGAGAGGATGAAGCGGATACAATGGAAGCAAAGAAACAAACACCAAACCGACGTCCACTGCCCACAACATCTTCAAACATTCGAATAGTGGTAGTAGGGTACGGACACAGCCGGGAAGCATTCTGTGAGTACGACCAGGTATTCACCGAACCACCATCAGCACCCGCGAATGTCATCACTTACACTCAGATACAGTACCTACTCTGCCACTCTGCCTACATCTACTTCGTACTCGAGAATGTAGACCACACGGCAACGAGAACGGACATTGAGAGGGACGAGCCTCACAGTCACGTCCTATGTACCGGTACCTCTCGTTTGTACCTAATTAAAGGTCCTGTCACTGGCCAGCGCCAGATCCCACCTCTCAACCTTAGTCGAGTGGGCACCGCATCCCTCCCCTCCGTCCTCCACTCCTCCAATTCCTCGCTCTTACGGTTCACCCTGGCCTTCGCTTCACGCCCTCACGCCTCTCTTTCTCTCTCTCCCTCACACACCCGCACCCACACACTTTTCTCACTGTGACGGGTCTCTGGCAGCCCCGAACTGTGATGACGAGGCGTGGCTGAGGTCTATTTCCAGCAGCTGCCCCAGACCAATCTGGGCTGCCCGCCAAGACTTTTACGCCTGTGTCGGCGGAAACAACACCCCGGATTGGTCCCCTCCGTCCCAGATCTGTGGCTCAGCCGGCTCCTCAAAGCCTCAAAGCCTCACTCTCAGCACCGCTTTCTTGCTGATTGCCCGCCGCAGCACAAATCACCTGTGACAGTGGCAGCGGGCAGCCAGTGGCAGCAGATTACCTACGGATACAGTCTACAGTGCTACACAGTGAACTACGGGCAGTCACTACACGCACGGCGCCGCTCTGTTCCCCTCCAAGGCACCTCTTTAGGCACTCTGAGACAGCAAGACTCGACGCTCTCTTCCGTCTGTAACTGACCCAGAACCTTGGAGAGGGAAGAGGCCCACGGATGGCGGCAGCTCCGGCGCCAGGCGGCTGCCGGCCGTGGATGATTACGACGACTACCAAGAGCTCTTGCTGCCTGCCATCCGTGCCAGTTGTCGACACTTTCAATATCTGCATCCGTACAGAGTATTCGTACCAGGTATCGATCTCTCGCCAGTACACGCGGAGGAGCCGGGGATGAGTCGATGAAGCAGAAACTACTACGACTCTATCTACACAACCTATCCGAGTCTCGAGCAATCGAGTACCCATATTGTCATCAGATATCGATCATGTCACAAAATTACAAGACCATCCGACAGCCGGAGATGGTGATGATAGTGGTGGCCGACTTTCACTCCAAATTTCCACTTTGCGCTTTCGTGTCCGGCACCTATGTCCAGATTTAGCATCCTTCGTCGCCAATCCCTCGCCTGTCCACCTCATCTTCTTCGCCGCTGCACATCATTACCCTCATGGCACACTGACCAATCTCCCATATGCACCACAAAGGCCAAAAAGTTCTTTGATGGGGTCTATCAAATCAACCACGCCGCCAAAACCCTCACGCCCACGGTCTTTTGCAAAGACATGCGAAATTGCCCGAAAGGCAAGCCGCAGCACGACATTTGCATCCATCCACGGGTATTCGCCATGTGAGACCAGCTCTGACTATCAAACCAACGGTCACTTCAGACTGGCGCCAAACGCCGTGATAGTACTTAGTATCCCGTGATAAGGGGAGTTTGCTCCTGTATCGCCTACTTGCACCGTAATGCCAATCTCTTACTGGATGACTGGTTCGTTGCCGGCTGCGGCACACCATCTCGCCTCGCTCCTTTCGCGTCTCTCTCGGCCTTCTGGACCCCTAAAACTTTGTCCCCAAGACCTGGGCAGCCAGGTTATCCTTTTGAGTTAACCGACCTGGTCCGGTCTCGTCGTCGTCCTGGACCTCGAATTCTCATCTGTGGCTAGTGTCATCCAGAAACCGCCAGTGGCCCCACCCCATGGCGACGACGACTCAATTCCAGCAAAACCAAGAAAAAAGCTTCAATAGAGTGCGACACCTTTAATTCGTACTCTCTTTTCGTCCGCCTCGGCTCCCATTGGTTTTTGGCTCCCATCGGCAAAGGCGCCGCAGGGGCTTGATGACTATCTGCACTCTACTTCAGTCAGGTACGCGCTCGAGGAGTCGGATGTATTTGGGTCCTCCCAGTTGTCAGAAACACCCTGGCTTCAAGGTTCTGCCCCATTCGCCTCCCACTCAGCCTCGTTTTTCCCTCCTGGTCCTGGTCTCTACGGAGGGCACTTCGCCTATCCAATTTAGCTGGCCACGTTTCCCCCGATCCCCGCATGTGGTTCCTGTTCTCACGGACGAAAACTCGTACGAATGGTGCCTGGCGGAGGCATGGTAGTTGGCCTGATGAACGACAATAGCCTCGTCTGTAGGGCCGCACGCCGTATTACCTTATTGACGCCCGTCTCTTGGACAAACTTCATTGACGACAACCTCCTGGAGCTTCTTCGGCGGGCCAGGTCTTCCCGAAATTTTCTAGCGGCCGCCCTGAACCATGACTGATAGACTCTCCAATCCCAAGAGATCCTCGCCCGATCCAGGTCTGATCCCACGTCAAATCCTCCTGTCTGTTACGTGTGCTTGCGTAAACAGGTGGGCTCGTCAATCGTTCTCGCAAACTCAAATGTTCACAGGCCTACAGCGGTACTGACTGCTGCTGTCGTATGTGGCATGCCAACGTCTCGCCCCTTTAACTCGACTCGCATAGGCTGGACGAATTGATTGACTTTGATGAGACGAACCAAGCGAGTTGATATTCCTCAGACGGTATCTTGATGAAGACAATCATCCTCAGGCAGATGGATGACGAGTCAACGGGCGACGTGCTAGAGCAGACGCCCAAATGGCGTCCGTGACTTTGCACGCCGCAAATTGTACCCGCTCGGCGCCATCAAGCCCGATTCTGACCATTCTGGCCATGCTTGACTCTTGGCACATCCTCGGCTGGGCATATTGATACTATCACCAACAACCGGCAAGGATATCGATATCTGTTGCGGTTTGCGTCCCGACGGTTCCAAATCTCACGTCGTCTTTCACGGGGACCCGTTCTCCATGTTAAACTCCCCAGAGTCTGGAACAGAGGACCTGATCGACATCCACGATGGCTTTCTTTGGCCACGACTTTTGGGTGCGTGCCCGATGCGGCTACACCCCCCTTGGCCAGGGCGTGGGCCTTAGCGGCTCAGTGACGCGTCATCCACCTTGTCTCACATCGATGCTCCAATGGTGGCTTGCGTGTTGTTCCCAAACCCGTTGCCACCCCACATCAGACTGCACTCCTTTCGTCTCGAACTGCCACAACTTCCTACAAGGTCGCAGACAAGCGACTCTGCGATTTCTCCATAATGCCTTATTCACAAATTAGAGAGCAAAACTGCAGAGCTTCCAGCGAGGGGTGGGCACGCAACGCACGGAGACACCTTATTACTGGAACTGCCAGTTACCTACAGGTGCCCAAGCTTCCTGGGGGCTCAAGAAACCTCTCATTCCATCAGTCCATGTCGGCTTTCGGCAGAGTTGCCAAGGGGGCCTGCATCGTGACCGGCCAATTACACTCCTCCCACCTCCCGTCTGCAGAGTTCGTGACCTTTCATATTTTCGTTTGGGTTGGATGGTGTTTTGAGGAATTGGATGTGTGCGGAATGCTTTCAATTGCTCATATGGTCTTCTTCAAAGAAATGGAAACGAAACGTCTCAGTGGGAAACGCCCAGTTGAATAGGCTGTTGCAACGTGCCGCCAGCGGGAAGGTTGCACGATGAAGGCATTTCATTCCATAATGGGACGAACGAGTGTTAACGACCTCAAAAGTCTCTTATGACCCCCCTCCCCCGACGACCCTACGAAGACACAGGCATCGAGTTGTACCTGGTCCAGAGTCGGCATAGCCCGACGGAACCAGGGACTTGATTGGATCGTCCTCATCCCGACTGAGAGAGCCGGACTCCGACTTACGCGAACTTCAAAATGAGAAGGGCTACGAATCCTCCTGCTAACATCCTGCTCATCAACCCGGCCCTGTCACGAGTGTGCAAAATCGCGACTCATGCTCTCACAAGACGTGTCGTCTACTTCCAGCACTTTCAGTTCCAGCACGTTCAAATGATATTGGACTCCGCCCCGGGCTGCGTATTCGATCGTCCTCTTGGCCCCCATTTTGCCCCTTCCCTCGACCTGTGAAACCGGGTTGGGCATGATCCCAAATGTCGAGATGACGAACCATTGATTCGTCTAAGGTTTCGTGCCTCTGAACCTTTGCTGCCTTTTCGTTTACCCTTCACCGCTGTCCGCAGACGCCCCGCCCCCAAGTTTCCGGGTGCCCTTCTGCAGTCGCAATTACACGTTAGCCGCGCTTCAGAATCATTCCGGGTAAACCAGCCTCGGGATAGTCAAGCCACATCACTTATCGCCCAGTCACTTTCCGTGACCCGACGAGAGGAATACACGGCAAAGCAAAGCTCTTGTTGCAGATGCCGTTGTTGTCGAACTGCTCTGTGTTTCTCTCGGCCCTGTTACCCAGACTGCCGGGGCTACTTGCGTGGTCTGACCCGGTCCATCTCCGTTTGTAGACAAGGGAGGGGGGCTGCTAGAAGAAACCTCGAGCGGGACGCGCGTACCCTGGACCCCCTTCCGTCCCTCGCCGTTCCCCCCACCGACGCAGATCAGACTTGGGAAGGACGACGACCGTCTAGACACATTGGGCTAGTGTTATTCGGTACCCGCCCTCTAAACTACTCTCAACCGTCTTTCTCGCTTTCGTCCGCAGGCGAGCTAATAAGGTATTGGTTCTTGGGACAAAGAAGGGTGCCCTGGGCTGAGCAATACAACGAATCCCGGTGGGATATCTGGACCAACTTCGATCCAGAGCCCCGGTTCTTTTCCATCTGGTCTTTTGTTTTTGATCTTGCCGAGTATGCTAACTGAAGCTGGTTGATAGGTTGGGTTACCCGTGGCCTTGTCCAGGGTCGGGCGTATATTACCTGGTCACTTACCGAGAGACTCGAGAGCATGTCTCTGTATTCGTATGGGACGGCGGTGCCGTTCGGGGCTCGGGGGGACTTTGTTGGAGGAAGGCTGAGAATCCACTATGGCCACGACGCCAAGCGGATATTGGACGCCCCCATCCCCCTCACCCCGTGTAAGAGGGCCGACGACGACAACGTCAAATCGAGTGAGGCTCTTCTCTTGCGCCTGACTCTTGCAAGTCGCTTCTTGTCAATACTGCAGCAGCGTGGTCCGGTCCAGCGCGGCTTTCGCGTGTAAGTTGTACACGATCCTCGTGTCACGGGGAGAGTGATCTGGTGTTTTGAGATTTGATGATGACGCACACTTTGGGATGACGGATCGTGGGGGAACGTGGAGGAAGACCGAAGGCGTCGGCCTACAGAGTACGGTTTCTCTGTTCCTTGGCCTACTACACCCTTGCCTGTCGGACTATCGTCGCTATCCTGTCCATCGTCATCTTCCACTTCAGGCTTCGTGGGGTTCATGACCCGAGGACGCAGGAGTACCTAGACTCCGGATGGGCTGGCGGGGGTTAGAGAGACACGGCAAGAGGCGAGGTTTGTCAAGGCGTCGCTGTCAAGGGTGTGTCGAGTATGTTGGCTTTTGACAACATGGCGTGAACGGATGGAGAGAGGGAGGGAGAGAGAGAGACTTTGACACCTGACAAGGTTGGCTTCGACGGCGAGGTTGAAGCTTAAACTACGTAAGCCTGTATTGGTTTTGGTTTTGATTTCTAGCTTTGGCTTGGTGCGGGCTACGCGGCTCCATACACAGTGTGGTGCCTTCGTCCCCGATACGCGTGGCGTCGATAACGTAGTTTTTGGGTTTTGCTGCTGGATGACAGGTAGGTTATTGGGGGCGAGGGGACTCGGGTCTATCCTTCTTCCTTTAGACGGACTGAAGGCCTGACATACTCTCAAGTCTGGATGAATCTCTGCGGACGAAAGCCTAGCAGCGAGCAGCAGGTTGAAGGACGAAGCGTGCCAGCGGTCGTTCCGTATGTTGGCCCCTCGATGGACCTCGATGGCCTCGTTTGTGAGCTCTTTGACGGCTCGAAGTAGCCAAGTCATCTGACGAGGTCGAGTGACTGATTGCCCGACAGCCTTACCGTCGGTCTTACAAGCCGGTCCGTTTGTTCACCCACCACGCGGGTACACGGGCACTTCCTCCGGCGTAAGCTCTGCTTCCCTAGACGCGCGGTACGGGAGGAAGATGGGCCGAGAGCGAAGTATGCGGCATCACATACGGATACATCCCACTCTTCCATCCTGGCTATCCTCGGACCTCTTTTAGGGCTCTAGGCTCTAGCGTCTACGGATACATCACACATCATACATTAACCGGGCCCTATATCTCACCTCGCTCTCGTTTTGGGCCAATGCTGAGGCACTCGTTACTACACCCCACGTCACGGGGGGTGAAGAGAGAGAGAGAGAGGGGGGGGGGGGGGCTAGCTAGGACTCGGGAGCCTGGAGGTGGAGATACGAATATCCGTAAGGTGGCAGCCAGCCTCAAGGTGAGTAGGCGACGCCGAGACAGGACCGTTAAGCGGGGGTCCGGGTCCTGGTCCTGGTCCTGGTCCTGGTAGGTAGGTAGGTAGGCTTGCTAGGTTGAGTAAGATATATCATAAATGGCAGACGACACCGGCTGTACGGCATGGGGGAAGATGGATTTTGGCTCGGTTGTTTAGGCGATGTGGGCGATTTACGAATGTGCGAGACAAGCTTTTTCCGTCTTTGTTGTTTTGGGTGGTGTCCTTGTTCTCGCTTGTAAGTTGTGAGGATGGCTGTGGAGAGGCTCCCGATGTGGAAGGGGAGGGTGGGAGGGCTTTGGAAGGTATGTCTGATGGAGGAGGTTGAGGCTAGTAGGGAGGGCTCTGTAGCTTGCCTTGGAAGGGTCAGGTGACTAAGTAGGTGGGTTGGTTCATATTGGTTTCTGTGATGTTTTGACCAGATCAAAACACCATCCCAATGTCATGATGATTGGTGCGTGGAAGCTTGCGATGTTGGCAATGTGGCATGCCTCAACTAAAAGTCAGTTCCTGACCCTATAAATACACTTCTCCTTGTCAAACTCTTCCAAATCCCGTTATTCAAATGCGTGAAAAGGAAACTGATAGATCTCGCTGTGCTCATCCCTACTCCCAGACATATAGACACGGGTTAGCTGAGCGGTGAGACGAGAAGAGGCACAAGAGAGCTCGGCCGGCAGACCAACGATTCTTTTACCAAACAGTGCTTATGTTGCATCCACATAAGGTAGTTCTTTGTACGAGTGATTTCCTTGGCAGAACATGTTGATCAAGACTAGCGCTTGGGATCTCATACCATATACTCCCGTCCATCTGGCCATACTTCGCTGCCAAGACATGTTATCAACGAGGCATTGCGCGGCCCTTTTAATCTTGCATATCTATCCAGTCGTACGTCCTCGCATGATCTCGCACGTCTCCGTCCCGAGGTTGCTTTTTCTCACCTCCTTAGAGTCAAGTATCCGTACATACTCTTGGCTCTCTGAAAGGCGTGTACATCCTGCTCCCCCTTCCCTCTTCAGACTTCTTAATCTGTGGGGCATTCGATCTCGAGAGCTAGAGGCAGACATCCTAAAGCCTCACGTTTGGTCAGGAACACGTCTACGGAAGCAGGATGCGGCAGTAATCAAACAACCCACGGGGACCAGTCACAGCGATGATGTTGGCAATATAAAAGAGAAAACGTACAATAGATAAAAGTTCCATCTACATCTATTCGATGCTGTGCTTTTTTTGTCTACCTTAGTAACCCTTAAACGAAAGAGAGATTTCAGACCGAGAGGACAAGTAGCGCCGAAGAAGACCGAGATGATGTGCGGTATATGCAGACTAAACTTGGATCTTGGATGACATCCTCTTTGAGCAAGTTGTGAGATGGTTGTAGGACGACGACTGGCTGGCTAGCTAAACATCTTCAGACCAACGGCAGCAGCAGCTCCGACAACTCGTATCTCACACACCCTCGACTCCTCCCCCTGAGTCCACCGGATCTTGCCCGACCAGTCCCTTCTCTTGACCGTTTTTCTTTTTGATCATCCCTTTACAAACAAGGTACCTCAGACATCCTTCACCTCTCCCATTCATTGGCACCAAAGTACCTCGCAGGAAGATCCACCTCCCAAATAGGCCTCTCAACAAGAACAGCCTCAAGCGAAGGAGTCTCAGTCTTCTCCTCTTCGGCATCCGCAGCAGCACCAGCACCGGCAAGAGGCGCTATGCCCAAGATGGGACGGTACTTGTACGTATACCACCACCTCGTCTTCCCCTCGGCGCCCGCCTCCGTCTGCGTCTCGCGGTTCCGGTTCCGCAGGGCCGCGAGCTCGCCGCCCTCGCTATCGCTAGCATTCTCCCGCTCGTTGTCGTCATCATCGTCGCTCGACTCGTCGGCGCCGTCAATGTTCATGGCGTCCTCGTCCTTGGCGGGGGCATTCTTCTCAATGTCGTCCTGCCATTCTTTGCCAATGGCCTTGGAGCCGATGAATCGGTCGACTTGCTGGGGGACGATGGCGCCGACCTCCATCCGGGCACCGGCTCCGCTTTCGGGTCCACCTCTGCGCTTGCGCTTCGTGCCGGCGCCCCCCGCGTGCGGTACGAGAGCGGTGGCGGGGTCCTGGTCCGATGAGCCGGAGGGGATGCCGAGATCTTGGGAGAGGTCGAGCATGAAGAGGAAGGAGACGCCGTAGATCCAGATACGGGGACCTTGCCAGAGGAGACCCTTTGCCAGGTCGCGGGTGTCGCGAATGGTGGCGGGGAGTCTGGAGATGGGGTTGCGGCGGGACCAGGAGGTGAGGGAGCCGGCGACGGGGTGGAAGGCGAGGATGTGCCAGGCCGTCGTGACGGCTACGAGGGTGTAGTCTGTTGATGGAGCGGCGTCGGTGGCCGCGACGGTCTCGTCTGAGAAGGAGAGGACCACGGGGGGTGCGGGGAGTCTGGGGATGAGAGAAGCGCGGGGGTTGCGAATCCAGGTCTCGGTGGAAGAGGAGGTGTCGTCCTCGTCTGACGAGTCTTCGCTATCAGAGGATGACGCGGCTTCTTCGTCGTCGTCTTCTGAGGTGGTGTCCTGCGGGTTTCCAAGGACCCAGGTGTCGATGTAGCCGGTCAGATCCGCGGCTGCGAGCATGCGGCTGTCGGGCGAGAAGGCGAGCTGGGTGATGGTCCTCTCGTAGTTGCCGAGGCCGACCTGAAGTTGCTGCTTGGAGGTCTTGCGGTCCAGGCGGCGGACGACGCGAGGCTTCTGGATGGAGATGGTGTTGCCGTCGTCGCTGCGGACGACCTTGGCGACGAGGACCTTGGATCCCTTTTGGACGGCGGCGATGTAGCTGCCGTTGGGCGACAGGATGATCTTGCTAGCGCCGTTGGAGAAGGTCTTGGGCACAGCGACCGAGGCGAGCTTCACGTCCGAGGGCTTTGTAGGGTTCTGGTGTTGCAGGTGGAAGGCCTTGACATCGGTGCCGGTGGCGGCTACGAGGAGTGAGCCGTCCGCGGTGATTGCGGCCGAAGTGATGTTGGACTCGCCCTTGACGAGGATGGTCTTGAGCAGCTTGCGGTTGTTCTCGAGGTTGGCGTCCGCGTTGGCTTCGGCACCGTCCTCGCCGTAGAGGCCGTCAAAGGACTTTTGCAACTTCCAGATGTGGATTTCTCTGTCCCACCAACCCACGACCAATCTTGCTGCCGGGGCGCTGGTGAGAGGTGGTGACTGGGGGAGACTGGAGAGGGTTCTGTGGTTCTCGCGACCGAGCTCCTTGAAGGGAAGGACGACGGGGGAAGCGTCAGGGCCTTTTGAAACTAGTTAGTAGGTGCATAACATAAATTTTGGGAATGATGCTTCGTACCTCCTGAAATGACAACGCTCATCTTGTTGCTCTCGAAAGAAGCCATGGCCTTGACGTCGTGCTCGTGGTACTTTCTGCTCCAAACCTTGCCCCATCGGGCGCCAGAGCCACCGGAAGTCTTCTTGTACAGAACAGTGCGACGGTCCATGCCACCGCTCATGATGGCGCTACCATCAGCGCTGGTAGCAAGGCTGAGAACGTCCTGCTTGTGGCTCTGGATGCGCTGCATCTGCGTGTACGTCTTGCCGTCCCAGATGCAGACCTGGCCGGTCGAGTCGGCCGAGACAATATCCCCAGAAGGCAGAACCTTGACGCTCCACACAATGATGTCCTTGGCGCCTCCAGCCAAATCGGCACCGAGGGTCATGGTGCGCACCTTGTTGCCGTTGCGCATATCGTAGGCGCAGATGGTGGAGTTGGAGCAACCGACAACCACAATGTGGCGCGACTGGAAGGCGATGCTGACCATCTGGACCTTCTTGCTGGGAGACTTGACAATCATACGCTGAAAGCGCAGGTCGTTATCCTCGAGGGAGTACAAGGCGAGCATGCCGTCAATGGTACCAGCGACAAGGCGCTTGACGGGTTCGGAAGGGGAAGCGGGAGGCTGGGCAGCGAGGCACCAGATGTCGCCGTGCTGGCCGCTGGCGTGGCGCATGGGACGGCCGGTCTCTAGGTCCCATTCGGTGACGGCGGAGGTGTATCCGATGCTGAAGAGACGCGAGGGCGAGACGGCGTCGGGATCGTTGGCCCAGACGAGGCCGTCGACGGAGCGGTCTGAGCCGGAGCGGAGGACGGTCTCCTGGAGCCAGGAGCCGCTTAGCGGGTTCCAGATCTCAATGTCGCCATTTGCGCGACCGACTGCGAGGCGGGAGGCGGTCGCTTGGGCCTTTGAGCGGGTGGAGGGGTGGGAGAAGGCGAGGGCGTTGATGGCGGAGGGCGGGTAGGGGACGAAGCGGCAGCGATGGAGGTCCATTGCGAAGGGAACGTGGCTGGCCTCGAGGCCTTGCGATCGCGGGTGTTGGTGGTCAATTGGAAGCCAAGCTTAATTGGACCTATCGATCTTGGAAGGAGCTGTTGAAGACAAGCTCGTGAGGTTCGGTGTGGTGGTGGTGAGGCTGGCGAGGTTTGGCGGCTGCTCGTCCTGCTTTGGCAAAATAAAAAAATAAAAAAAATCTACGGCTGCCAAAAAGTTTTGTCGGCGGTCGGAGGATGCAAAAATAATTAAGGTGTGGTCTGTGCTCCATGTGCCCCTCCACCCCGCTGGCGGGACGCATCTGAGAGGACGAGAGCGCCAAGTCAGTAGTGTACGAAGTGTGCATTTCTTGAGTTAAAGGAGTTGGTTGCAAAATAACGATATTGATCATTCTATACCTTGACTTAGGTACGTTTGTTGCTTGAGACTAGGTTATATACTGCTATAGTTCTCATCTTCTCATCATAGGAGGTGTATTTGTTGTGTGGTTTCACACGTAGGTACCTTGCTCTAGGTATATGGTATATACCTACGGAGTACTACGTAAGGTAAGGGAAGGTAGAATGTGCTGCTATTGCTGCTCATGTCAATCTCCCGCTTACATAAGCCAACCTCAGAGGCTCAGCCACGGCGTCTTCCGCAACGGCACCTCAGAAACTTCCCTAAAGCGTCATAGAGCATCATTGGCTGCAAACATGGCTGGACCCCTTCCATCTGCAGAGACTAACGTGGTGATTGCGCACCAGTAAGATGGTACGATGGCTCGATGGCTGTTAGGTTGCTTGTACTGCTCATGGGAAGCGCGGGACCCGTCAAATCTGATGCGCCGGCCAACTCCGACGAGTGTCTAGGTATCTACATGTAGCTTCTGCTCTTTCTCTCTGCTTTGGGTTCAACTTAAATGTATTTCGTGTTGGTATACGGTATTTGGTCAATGGATCAATGAAAAGAAACTCAGACTATTGATCAAGGCAGGTGTACTCCGTAGGTACACAGCAGACGTGCCAAGCAGGAAGTCAATTACCTTGATGGACCCAACTTCCAAGGAATCCCATGGCCCTTTTTTTGCCCCTCATTCACCCCCCGTCTCTGAGTCGAAACTGCGACAATAACTGTGTAAAAATCGCATGGGAACTTGAGCAACCCCTGCCCATCCGCTCTCCCATTTCTATTGACAGTGTGAAGTGCGCCTTATCAATCAGCTTCCGTCCCGTCACATTCGGGCATGAAAGCTTGCTGGTTTTAGGAGTGTCGTGCAGCTGCTGCCGAAAGTCCCACAGATTCGTCATCCTCCCTTTCACAAGTACACAACCCCTCCCCCTCCCCCTCCTCCTCCTTGCTCCGAGCTTTGTCACGATCGCGCCGTTGTAACACGCGCATTCCGACCTCGCCTGCAGACTCTTTTTTTTTTTTCTTCTGCCGATCTCTGGCTGCAAACAACTCAGCCCTCCATCTTCTTCTTTAATTGCGTCGCATTGCAACCGCGACACCCACATTGTAACCCATTGCGCGGAATCCAACCACCACCACCACTACCACCGACACACCACGGCAATCCGCGACCATGGATTTCAACAGCTCGTCGCCTTTTCCCGAGGGCGTCATATCCTTCCTGGATACTGATCTCTACAAGCTGACGATGCAATGCGCCGTCTTCAAGTACTTCAAAGACGTCCCAGTCACCTACGCATTCACGAACCGCACACCCGAGAAGAAGCTCTCGAGAGCTGCCTTTAAGTGGCTCCAAGAGCAAATCCGAAGTGAGTCAAAGAGGGAGAGAGAACCTCTCCAACCCCCCGCCCACCACTATCGAGACGCGGAACACCTGTGACTGACTCACCCATGCGGCGCCCTGAACAGAACTTGGCTACATCTCTCTCTCCGACGAAGAATACCGCTTCCTCAAGACCCACTGCACCTACCTGACCGACGAATACATCCAGTTCCTCAAGGAATTCCGCCTGTCGCCGAGAGAGCAGGCCGTCGCGACCTTCCACCCCGTCGGCGACGACACGGGCGCCGACTCGGACATTGGCGACCTCCACGTCGAGATCAAGGGTGCCTGGCTCGACACAATCCTCTACGAGATCCCCCTCCTCGCCCTCACCTCCGAGGCCTACTTCCGCTTCATGGACACGGACTGGAGCTACGAGGGCCAGGAAGACCAGGCCTTCGGCAAGGGCATGCGCCTGCTCGAGGCCGGCTGCACCTTTTCCGAGTTTGGCACCCGTCGCCGGCGCGATTACCACACCCAGGCCCTCGTGTTCCGCGGCCTCGTCAAGGCGAGCAAGGAAGGGGAGAAGAAGGGCTTCAAGGGCAAGCTGACGGGGACCAGCAACGTGCACCTGGCCATGCGGTTCGGGATCCCGCCCGTGGGTACTGTTGCGCACGAGTGGTTTATGGGCATTGCTGCCATTCACAACGATTACAAGGCTGCGACGGAGCTGGCGCTACGGTACTGGGTTGGCTGCTTCGGCGGTAAGCTCGGTATTGCGCTGACGGACACGTTTGGCACGCAGGAGTTTTTGAGGTCGTTTAGTCAGCCGGTGCACGCTCTTGATGGCGACGAGAGCAAGTTCAAGACGGCGGATGGGAGTAGATTGCAGACGTACGCTGAGCTGTTCCAGGGCGTGCGCCAGGATAGTGGCGACCCGGCTGATTATGTCAAGATGCTGCGGACGTACTACGACAGCCAGGGGATCAAGGACAAGAAGACGATGGTGTTTTCCGACTCGCTTGATATTGAAAAGTGTTTGGAGTACCAGGCCATCTCCGAGGCGGCGGGCTTCACGCCGACGTTTGGTGTAGGCACGTTTTTGACAAATGATTTCACACATTTGAAGACTGGTACCAAGTCGGTGCCGTTGAATATTGTTATCAAGCTGAGTTCCGCCAACGGCAACCCAGCAATCAAGATCAGGTCAGTCCCATCTCTTGTTTCTTCGACTGAAAATTTTGGCGCCACATGCTAACTGGACCTTGCAGCGACAACATTGGCAAGAACACGGGTGACAAGGAGACGGTGATCAAGGTCAAGGGCGAGCTTGGCTACGTCGAGAAGGAGTGGAAGGGCGGTGACGAGACCCAGCGTTGGGGCAAGGACGAAGGCAAGGCATAGACTGCTGGTGCTACGTAGAGCTCGTCTGGCGACAGGTTATAGAAGAGCCAAGAGGGAGGAACACATTGCAGCAAGTACCTAGAGGGACATTATGGGACAAGGCATGGTGGAATTGGAAACGCATTGATAATGACGGTAGCAGGTGTAGACCTTGCGAGATACCTATTGAACAAATGAAGTAGTGGCATGTGGCCATGAAGATTCGCAGACGTTCTTCCTTCTCTATCAGCAATGTGTTTCTTGCGCCTCGGGCAAGTAAACGTAGACACGAACTGATATCGCAAGTAGTTGAAGTCTCGCTCCGATGATGGAGGTTCTTACTCCATGATGCATGAGCAAAGGAATAGGTAAGTGTGGTAACTACTACGCCTTTTCACGGGAAAACAAAGCCGTGTTCGTGCTTACTGTTGTCCAACTTCCCGGCTGCCTTCTCGATGCTGGTGTAAAGGCATACCTGATTAATTCTCACTTGAAGGAACAGGTTGTGCTCTCCCGGGCCATAATTCGGGGTCATGTCCGGCAAGCTGTGAGAGAAAAACACTGCCGGTCCTTCCCACGAGCAGGGAAAGTATATTCTCCCAGTAGTAAGGTGGATCTTCCGAGGCACCTACTCTACTTGGAAGAGCAAATTGGCATCTTGATATCGGGCAAGTACCTTGACCAGATACCTTGCCTAAGGCAGTTGAGTATTCCGAAGGCAGCTCCACCAGCGCTGTCCCATTCCCATGTGCCTCCTTCCCATGGAGGGTACTTAGGGGGTCTAGTCACCATTCTCGTCACCAGCACAGCAGCGCCCGTCTAGGTTGGCGAGGTCCAGGTCAAGCTGTGTGTGAGGTGGTTGAATGGCTGATAAACTAAATACTCCATTGAAGTCAGAGATTCTGGGTTGACTGAGGGGCGCGCTGTTCGAACCCGAGCAGGGGCGTGAATTATAAGGTCAGTATTCACCCTCCATCTTCCCTTTTCTTTTTTTTTTCTCTTTTTGAATTGTTCATCCCATCTTTTTTGCGGCTCAGAATAAAGGGACACTGCTTCTGATTTTCGAACATCGTGACGGGAAGGCATCTACACGTCTAGGCCAGGCCTTGACTTGCCAAAATAGAAGTGGTGAGCGAAGAAGGTGCATGTTAGACGACGAGGCTTCGTGTCAATGCCTACCGGTGTCCTCTTCTTTCTCACAAATGACTTCAGAAAATGAGAGATCCATCACTTCCTGCTCTCTTTGGTCTCTGACTGGGAAACTAGAAGGCCCTCTTGTCACTCTTCCTCCATCACTTGCTTCCTGCTTTTCACATCTCCCTGAAGAAGCAGCAGCAGCATTCCCAATATGACGAACCACATATAATACCTTTGTCCCCATCCTATCCAACTTCAACCTCTTCTTCTCTTCCATCCATCTCGCACACATCTCATTCTCTGCACCATCACACTCTCGCTCCTGTTTTGGCTCATTTTCTTGGAACCCAAGTTTTGGAACCTTCATTTCCTCAGGTAGTGCTCTATACGCAGCACATCTCGTCATTCCACTCTTTCTATTCTCGTCCGTTCCTAGCAACAAAACACCATCATCATGCGGCTCCCTGGGCCCTCGATGCCCTCACAACGCCAAAGCCAGACGGCAGCTGGCATTGCCCTCATCGTCTTGGCCTTCTTCACAGCCTTTGCTATGACCCAGGCCGTTCTACCAATCCAGGACAAGCCCACTCTGGTCAAGAGGGACACCAACGTCGAAGCCAGGCAGTTTCTTCCGTGGATCTTTGGTGGCGGTCAATCTACTACCGCTGTTAATCCTGCTCAACCCGTCATCACCACTGCCCTCACTGCGGCTGCGCCAGTCACTCCCAATAACCAGCAACAGCAAGGTCCTCTTGGTGGTGTTATTCCCAGTTTACTCGCTTCTTTAACTTCAGCACTTGCGGCCGTAGTAACTCCAGTTCCATCCATTCTCAACCCCGGAAATGTTGTACCAGTTCTTACCAATTTTGAACCCGCGGTGGTTGAATCCATACTCCAAAATGGTGGCGGTCCCGTTATTCCGACAGCCATCCCGAGTGTCGAAGGATCCAACGGTGGATTACTGGATCCGGTCCAGAGTGTTATCAACAGCATTGCCGGTGTTGGTGGCTCTGTTCTACCTCTGCCTGCAGGGTCTGTACTATCCGTGCCTCTTCCAACACAAGCCGTTGGCGGAATTCCGGTTTCAGAAGTCACTGCGGCTATTGGAAACGGCGCCTCTATCATCACCAATATTCCAGAAGTACTTGTCAGCGTTGTCTCCTCCATCGTTGGCCACGTTCCTTCAGCGATTGGCGTATCTGACATCGCCAGTGCCACTGCAGCCATCCCAAGTCTCTCGTCTCTAATTGCAGCTATTCCCACCGGACTCAGCAACCCAATCATCATCTCAAGCATCGAAAATGTTCTGCAGTCCCTGCAGTCCGCTTCAGCTGTTCTACCGCTTCCAACAACAGCCCCCCAGCTCCCCGGCGACTTGCCAACCGACGGTGGTCTTTGCAGTGTCATCAAGATTGAGAGTGGGATTCCCACTTTCCTCGCAACCCCTTGCCCCGAGGGCGTACCTCCTCCATTCACACAGGCAGCATCTTCGTCTGGCGTCCCAGTTTCGAATTCTAGAGCCGGCCCGGCCAGCCCTCCTGTATCCTCTCAAGCTGGCCCTTCCACTCTTGTGGCAACTCCGACAGCTGAACCTCCGCAGTCCCCCTCAGCAGCCTCACCTCCAGCTGGTGGCGCGAATGTTACTCCTCCTGCTAATAATCCTTCGATGCAAGCTGGAGCCGGAAGCCCTGGCAACAATGACCAACCACAGAACACTGCTCCAGCAGGTCAGGCTCAACCACCTATGCAATCTTCAAGCCCTACAAATCCCGTGCCAGGTAAGAGACACTTTATCTTGGCTTACACAGTGTACTGACGTACCTTTCCAGCCAACCCTCCTCCTGCTGCTACTCAAGCCCCCAACCAGGCAAGTAGTGGTGCAGGAAGTCCGCCGCCAGCATCAGCTCCCGCAGCCAGCCCCCTGACAACGTTGACCATCGCTGCCGGAACACCTGCCTCCAATCCAACCGGCGTGCCGGCCAATGGCGGCAACGGCCAGAGTCCCTCTCCGACCTCTCAACCAGGCGGCTCGATCTTCGGAGTTGACGACGGACAAGATCCTTTCTCTGGGAACAACATCCCACCAGGCACACCAGTCATTCCCATTTCCGATTGCCCTGCCGTTGTTCAATGCCCTGCATGCCCAGCTTCTCCAGCAAAGCCTCCTGCCGGTTCGTGCCCATGCCCTGGTCGAGGCTACTCTTGCTCCGAGTGTCTCAATGGATGGTTCTGCCCCCCAGAAGAAACACCAATGCTGCCAGCGCCCTGCGGGATGGGATGGCCTTGCTACCACTGCAAAGGTGGCTGGTACTGTGCTCCTGACAGCAAAAACATGGCACCCGCTGCTGCAAATGATCCTATTATCGTTGTTATCAAGACCGTGACAGCTTTTGTCGCTCCCCAACCCACTGGAGCTGGCAACGGCGGCACTGGAGATGGTGGCAACAATGATGGTTTTGGCGATGGTGGTAACGACAACGGAGGCAACGGCAATGAAACACCTGACAACGGAACGCCTGTCAATGGCGACTCTGGGAATGGTGGCTCTCCGGCTGTATCTACGCCTTGCACAACAACGGGCAATAGTCGGTATACCGATCCTCCAGGCAATGGTGCTGGCTCAGCCCCCAACCCAGACCCGGACAACTCTGGCAAGGGCAAGGGCAAGGGAAATAACGATCCTGGCAATGGCAATACGGGCAACGGAGCTGCTCCAGGAGCCGGCGATCCTGGAAACGCCGCATCAACGCCTTGCACAACCACTGGCGGCCAACCCACGAATCCATCTGGACCCAACGGTAGCTCTGGAAATGGTTCTGGTAGCGGCGGTCCTGCCAACGTTCCCGAACCACCGATTGTGTCTCCTGCCCCCCCTCCATCTAATCCCAACCCTACAGTCAGCCCTGAACACCCTCCCAGTCCCGTCTCACCAGCACCTAATGGCATTCCAGATACTGGTTTCGGGAATGGTCAAGGCAACCCCGGTGCCGGCAATCCTCCAGCTGGCTACGGTAATTCTCCTACGGGCCCTGCCAATGGCAACCCCAACAACGGACCTGGACCAAACAATGGTTCTGGGAACGGCTCAGGTAACGGCTCAAGCTCAGGTGCACCAAGCGGCAACGGAACACCTGGCAACACCGGACCTTCGAGTCCGGCACCTGGGAGCAATGCAGGTGCAGGTTCTGGTAACGGGTCTCCGAGCAGCAACGGACCTAAAGCCGCTGCCGAGGTCACTGGCTGGGAGTACCTTGGATGTTTCAAAGACTCTACCATTCGGACTCTCGACGGCGACCCGTCCATATACTTCACAGGAGGCATGTCAAATGAGAAGTGTGTTGCACACTGTGGCTCGATGGGGTTCCAGCTTGCCGGCACGGAATACGGCAAGGAGTGCTGGTGTGGCACTGCGTTCCAGTTGGCCGTACGCATCCCGGAGGAGAAGTGCAACGAAGTCTGCGACGGCAAGTCAACTGATCTCTGTGGAGGTGACTGGGCTGTCACCGTTTACAGCAAAACCGGCCAGGCTCTGAGCTTGCCGTCTGATGACGATGTTGCCAATGGTCCCGGTGCTGGCAACGGTAACGGGAATAGCAATGGCAACGGCAATGGCAACGGTGGATCTGGCACGGGAAACAATGGAGGTACCGGGAATCCGCAATCGACCCCTCAAAGTACAGCACCGGCACCTCCGGCGGCACCTCCTGCCGCACCGCCGGCATCACCCCCTCAGACACCAGGTCAAGGCCAGTCTCCGCCACCTCCGGCAGGAAATCCTCAAGACAGCAAAACTCCTCCGGCGTCTCCGAACCCTGCACCGCAGCCTCAGATCGACATTGCTTCTCTCATACAGAGCATCATCAATGCGCTGCCCAAGAGTAGCCCTGATGGCGCGTACGGCAGCGGTCTGGGAGCAAGGGACTCTGGGGCGTCTGGCAACAATGAGCCTGTGACTCAAGTCAATTCTGGTGTTCCCGATGATGTTGCAGGAGGTTCGCCGATGATGGGACCGGGACGTTTTAACCCTCCGGAAGGACTCGACCGCTATGGTGCCAAGAAGAGGGAGGTGGCGAGCCGGAACATGAAGCGCAGCAGCATCATAGGGCGGCGAGCGGTCGCAAAGTTTGACGGTGTTATCTGCGATGGAGAAGATGAGTATGAAGGCGATTATTTGGCGAAGGCGCAAGTTTAGAAGGAACGGAGTCTATGTTATCACGACGTTATCATGATGTATGACTTATGATCATGGATGCTGGGTTCTCGTCTCAGTACTTGCGGTTACTCGAGGTTTTTCTTTTTCTTTTGGAGAGACGGGCCATTACGTATGAATATTGCCTGAGCTCAGATAATGTAATGGAACATGGCTTTAAACGTTCAAACTTTGCGATTTCTGTGTGGTCGATGGACAAGCCTGCTCACTTTGATATCCGCGATTAAGCGATGTCCAGCGAGGAAGTGTTGGTAGAGTGTAGGGCCACTTTTTTGACCAAGATGCAGACCATGGTGCTCAGCTTATGCGCTGACACTAGTACTGCAGCTCGATTGAGGCGTCTTTCGGAGCTGAAAGCCTCAGCTGAGATTTCATGAGGCATGCTTGTCAGCTTACACGGTCTGTTGCTCACGAAATGATGATCCTCTGCCCAATAGCAAGCGAAACAGTCGCTTCTTATTTTATGGAATTCTTGTTGTGAATTGATTGGCATACATACTAAATAAATACATCATCCTCTTTGCACGCTGGAGGGATATCGCGTGCTTTTCTCCATGATCTGCTATTATTTGCTTAACTAACTGTCTTCGGCATTGCTGTGTTTACCGAGTATTGTGACGTTGAGAACGTCGTGGTGTGATTTCATTGTGTCGATCGGCCGTTTGTCTCCTCATGTCCAGGAACTCATAGCCCAGCCATGTTAATTTCCATGGCCCTGTTTCCATGACCCTTGTTTCCCGTTGCTAGAATTTCTGCCCTTTTCCTTAAATCTGAAGAGCGCCGAAAGTCGCAGCAGAGAGAAGCAGGGCGCCAATTGTCAGCCCAAACGTGTTCACCCCAGCAGGGACACGCACACCCGCCGCCGCCGCGTTCGCCGACGAAGTCGAGCTCGAACTGCTCCCGCTCCCGCTCGCCGAAGAGGAACCTCCGGAGCCCGATCCACCAGAGGCAACGACGCTAGCCTGCGCCGAAGCGGGCGGGTCGACGTTGCCCGTCGCCGTGGCGGAGGCGTTCACGTTGCCGTTGTCGCGGCAGAAGACGTCGGTGTAGCCTGCTCCCTGCTCGAAGAGGCAGTCTTGGAGGTCTTTGACGGATTGGTCTAGGGCGAGGCAGTAGAGGCCGCAGTTTGCGTAGTAGGATACCACGTCGGCGTCGTTGCAGCAGGCGGACATGATGTCTGTGTGGTTTCCGCCGTAGGGCATTGCGCAGACGCGGTCGTGTTCGGGGGTGTCGTAGAGGCTTGCGGTGCAGACTGTTGATGAGGTGGCGGAGGGGGCGGAGGCGGTGCCTGTTGAGACTGCTGTTGAGGACATGGTTGCGGTTTGGTGGTGGGTTTGTTTGGTGGGATGGGTGTGGTTGTGTGAGGTTGAGGTTGGTGGTAGGAGTTGGGTATCGTGATGTCTTTTTTTCAGATGCTTCAGTCACTGGTGATGGCAGTTGCGGAATGGGAATAGAAGGAAGAAGCGGAATCACTAGGCCAAAGGGACAGGAAAGGGGGGAGACGGAGTAAATATGGATTTTCTATCAGCTTTAGCGAGTCCAAGAAATCCCTTTTTCTTTCTTCTCTGTTTTCCCCTGCTTTTCCCTGCTTTTTTTCTCGTGTATTGTTTCCCTGGATCCTGATGGGCGCGGTGGCTCCAGTCTGACGTGTGACAACAAACGAGGGAAAAAAAAGCTGAAAGCCTTCTACCATCCCGGCAGTGCCCCCTAGCTGCAAGCCTGCATGACAGCATCCTCTTCTTCCCCGCGGTCGATCCTATTAATATCGGGACCGTTGATTGGGGGACTGTCCCCGTTGTCTAGTGGGAGTCGATCCCCCCGTAATGGCGTGGTGCGATGCGAATCCAGGAATCCTGAGAAGAGCTACTTTATGTGGAGAAGAGGGGAAAAACGCAAGGGAAAAAGGAGAAGAAAACGTCGCGTTGGGCCGTTGGTTGGAGGCTCCCAAGCTACGCTTACCCAGCCCGCGTCGTTGCATCCGTCCGACGTGCAGTAGTTTAGCTTGGTATGCTTGGTTGTAGTGTCGGATCGGCCGCAGCCATGGGGGCTGGGCTGCTGCCCGGCAACCGGCAAGCGGGGAGGTAAGGGAGGCACTAACAATTACTTGGTTGCAATCCAATGGACTCGGGAGTCGGGATTCCCAGCTGTTGGATGGGATGGATGGATGCTGTGCCACCATCGGGAATTCTCTTGGTTCGATAGCATCCCACCGGTGGTCGCATTCTAGAGGCTCAGTGTGAGCCGGGCGGTACCCCGCGTGCACCGAGGTGCCCGGGCTTTGCGGCGGGATGTGTCGAGTTTATTGGGTGGCCAATTAGAGGGGGCTCTGTGATACGAGGGAGGATTCGTCATCTGAGACCTTGTTCAGGAGGAGAGAAAGCCCTGGGGGTTCAGCTGGCTGCGAGGTAACAGTTGGCGATGCAGATTGTGGCTTCATGTCGATGGGATAAGGTACCTGATAGTCTGAGGTGGTCAAGCGTTGGCTCTTCTCGGCTGCCAGAGTTTGCGACGAGAAAAAGTCGTTTGGTTGAGTAACGAAAACAATCAAGCTTTTGTTACATCATCAGCCACATTACATGGTCGAATTCTTCTCGCCTTAGAAGTCCACAGTTGTGCGCCGTGTAATATCGTCACTTTTGCCAAATGCTTCCAACGTCGATTTAACTCGTCGAGGCAAATACGTACCTACCTAATGTCTCCTGTCTTGTTCCACCCTTGGCATGCGTCTACTCCACCACTACCTTTCACTGCAGTTTTAACTCACTCAAAGTGGCTTCGACATGTCTAGAGGATGGATAGCAAGAGTCAGCGCAGGTGCTGAGAGTGATGATTCCCCCTCACCAAGACAACGAGGGTCTAGGCGCGTGGCATGAGAAGGTGCTCCACGATGGTAGAAGATAGTTTGATTAGATATACGCCGCTTCAAGGGCTTCTTCTGGCGATTAAATCTCGCTATTGCGAATAAGACCTACTCCACGGATACACACTTGTTCACTGGCAAACTGGTTGACACTTTCGGCCCATGTTTTGCACAGCCCTTTAGTCTGCACTGCATTTTCAATGCATTCAGAGGACATCAATCCTTCGTGTCGTTCGGGCGAGAAAAGTTACAATCGATGGCTTTAACTGGGACTCAAGTTTCCTGCCCACCTACTTGCCAGCGGAGGCCTCTCTGTCCGTTACACGGCGACCGGAGCCGGGTTACCGATTGGAGTGGGTCCTTTGCACCACCGGATACCCACGGCCGGCTGTAGTCGTAGGAGCTCAGCCCAGACTAATACGCGCAAGGCAACTTCAGTTTATCTTTTTCCTGCGATTATTAGACCCGAACAGTCAGCTGGGCACTACAGTCATGCAACTTGGAGAGGGCAGAGAACCTTGGAGTCCACCTGGCTGCGACGCGAGTAAAGCAAAGACTGGCGGTGGCTGAAGAGCATGACATGATGTCGATAGTGCAACTGGTGATTTATTCGGGCACAAGGAGTTCAAAACAGACACAACGAATCAAAATTAGGCTTGATAACATAATCATACCCGTACTTGGCAAAGCCGTACTCTACTGACCGAACGAACGCTTCCTTCTCCCACCAAGTCTGCCAAAGTCATCCGCGTACTAAACAGTCTCGGTCATCACCGAGACAAGGCGGCCAAGGCAATATACCGGCTGTAGTACTCTACACTGCATTTTTAACTCACGCAAAGGGCCCTTGAAGGGTGTGGCTACAGCAGCAGCTTGCCAATACCCTCAAGAACAAGCGAGCAAATACACTGCATTCTTAACTCATACAAAGGGCCTTCAACGCACCTCCTCCTAACAGGTTCAGGACAAGAGTTGGCGGCGGTTTCCTCCAAAGTTTACCATCTTTCCAAGGCTTCCAAAATATGATAATATTTTGTAAACTCGTTAAATAAGACGAGTTGCCGTGAACGCATGTCGCCATGGAACCTTGATTTGCTGCTGTTTCGACCTTGTTGTCGCCCACCAGTCGTGACGACTTGGACGTCGGTGCACCTCTACTAGTTTCTACACTTGGTTTGCGCACCCCTCCTCTGAAGCCCATGACAATGCATTCATTTAGCCGCCGCGCATTTCTGCACTGCACTTTTAACTCACGCGAAGGGGTTTGGAAAACTGAAGTACATAGCCTGCCGCACAGCTTGCCTGCCTTACTTTATTGGTGTGGCTGAGCAGGGAGCACTGCATTTGGTAGGCGAAAGAATTTTGCCAGTGGATGATCCTCGCCCGGAGCCGGTGATAGTATCCACTCCGGATCCGAGTGCCGATAAAAGTGGATCACTCGGTCGCCGACTCTTCAAGTGGCGTGCCTGCCCTTACCGGAACATGACTTTTATCGACAAACATCATTTGAAGAAGGATAAAGAGCGATAGCCTCGAAAGCTCCAAGCCAGGTGACCAAGCTGACGGTAAGAGGAGGCTCTTGGCTTGGCTTCAGGTGTCCTGTATGCCGGACAAGAAAAGTAGAAGGGAGGGAAGTAGGCAAGACTAGAAAGAAAGTACCTCGAGCAGCCAGTCAGGTTAATTCTCGAACGTTTCGACCAGGGTGGGCTATCTGGACAGAATGCTATGATTGCCGTTGTACATGTCACCGTGGTTATTATGATTGCTCCCTCATAGACTACCCTACTCTTCCTAGGTATATTCCCATGTACAAATGCGCCGTATTGTAGGGAACCTGAGGTTATGTGCACCGTGAATCTACATACTTAATCCCACGCTAGTCTTGCTCTCTATCTGAACCGGATATTACATGTAAGGTAGTATACCACTCGAAGTTGCATTTTCATGTTCCACGATACAACTTACAACACCAATCTCTTATCGCATTACACACGCCTCCTTACCACCAGAGACACCATAACAGAACCTCCCTAACAGATGGCCGCCACTAAGACCAAAGGAACCACAAACGTTGAAAGTAACACCCGTCACACAACCTTCTTCCCACAACCCTTGATGACGGGGGAAGCGGGCGTTGCCGTACGGGTGGAACAAATTAGCTTACGAAGCAACATAATCCAACATAGTCGAAACATCGTCAAGGAAACACTGGTGCAACATGGCCAGGATACCCGTGCCATCCACTGACTCCGAATATATCCCCGACGACGTGTCAATATTCTCCGACTCCTTGGCGATCGCCGCGACTTACACTTAATAGACAATCAACACGTCACGTAAAATGCTCCGTCTGCACATAGATGCTGAAACGGGTAGAAAATAGTTGTGGTTCGTCAATACCGAATTTCATTTCCTAGCTCGGGGTATACCTGAAAAATGACTAGAGGAGCTCGCGCTTCTCTGCCCATGTATCATTAATCAAACCAAAGAGATATCTCGCAAAAAGTTGACCCGGCCGTTGAACGCCTTGCTCGGTGACCATGATTGTTTTGGTGCGTCAGCCCCAATTAAATCGACCCAAAAAACGACTCCGTCGCTCATTACTGGTGAAAGCAGCCTTTCGAGCAGTCGCGATGAAGACCGGTGTTGTAGTCCCTGATGACTGCCTGAGATGCTCGCCTTCGTCTAATATCCAAATCAAAACTTTTTTGGGTCGCACTTTGTTGATATAATAATATCGATTCGAATATACAAATCGATTCATTGAGATCGAACTCGGCATTACGCCGATGCAACTGTCCTCGACCAAATACTTCATCCCACAAAGTTCAGCAGAGTCGAGTCGATGATGACCTCTAGATCGGATCTACGGATCTAGTGTTCTGCAGCAACGTTTGTGAAACCGCAATGCTGAAACAGGACGCCATCAGAGAGCCGTACGCAGAGCGGGAGTCTCAGGCGTATCGAATCCTTCTCCCATTCCGCCACAGCGTCGAGGCTCAAAGGGTTGAGACAGCCGCACGACGGATTGTGGCGTAAGAAAGGTAGAAGAGAGAAGGCGTTCAACCGATTTCTGTTAGGATTTCCCACCCAGCGACAGATCTAGCGATTGGGTGATGTGTGGCGTCTCTTAGTCGTCATCCAAGCTTCGCCCGCCGCATCACCGCTCGGCTCTGTCTGAGCGTGGTCGGGGTCCACCTTAGCCAGACAAGATGCCTCGGCTGTATGGTCTCAAGAGTGTAGTGCGCTTGATCAGTAACCCCTCTTTCAAGTGTCTTTGGGCCACGATCCAATCTTCGCAATCGTCGTCGGCAGGGTGGGGTCCTCGTCGCATTTCGTGCCGTCCCATATCTTTGTGCTAAATTCTTGCGTAGCCCACGGGGCTTGAATGTTTGGTAGTGCCAGTGACTTCTGGGCCGCTGTGAGCGGAGGCATCGAGAGCCCCTTGATCGACGAATCGTCCTCAAAGTTGGTGATATCGAAAGAGTCGTCCAGGGTGAGCTGGCTTGCCTGGCTCGCACTGGCTTGGTGGCCCTGGGTGGGAGGAACCCTCTCGATTTCGACAACTACTTCTCGTGTCCTGTAAATCGCCATCTTGGGCTGTCCGTCTGCGTCGGTAGCGTTTGCGGCACCTATCGAAGGTCTCCGGCTGCTGGGCCCCGAGCTGACGGCGGCGACGTTGACTCCTCGCAATGCGGGTATCTTCGGCTTCGTAACGTTGTTTAGTTCGATGGGATTCGGGGGTTGACTGCTGATCGTAGCGTCGATTCCGCCGACGGGGCGGCCTCTCGCGTAAGTGGGTAACTGCAAGCTGTACTCGGACGGCTGGTATGAGTCTCGGTTCCCATTGAAGTCGGCAGCAGATAGTATGCCGAGATCGCGCTTCCGTGCAACCTTTCCAATCAGTTCGGCCATCGACATCTCGATCTTCAGCTTGACCATGTAAGCTAAGGGATGGAATTGCATGTAACTAAAGAACAATGTTAGTACGCCATGCACACCCACTCGAACCCCGTCGTCATGTCGACCACGGGAGTTTGGGATTCTCGCAAAACCACCTACACAAATGTGTTGTTGAGACTCATCATCGCAATAATGAGTACGTCCATGCTGAGAGAGAAACCAATGATGAACATGTTGAACTGCGTCAGTCGCTTGTACTTGGTGAGGCCGTGGGTGACCAAGTTCTTCTGGACGATGCGGACAAAGTAAATGTTGAGCGCTCCATCAACGATAAGGTAGATAACCTTCTCGCAGCGATCCCACCACTCGTTGATTTCGATATATCTCTCTGAAACCTGTAACCGAGCCGGCACCCAAATGTTGTAGACAGAGATGTTGATGGCGGTGATAAGTACAGCGACGCCCACTTTCAGCCGCCATGCCCGCTTCTGGTTGGTAAGGAGGATGGCGCATCGATTGATGATGATTTGAAGAAGAAATTGAACTTGGAGAGCCCAAGTGGTCACTGTGGTAGTCAGTAAATGGCTCGGCGAGTAAGGCAGTGGCAAGACACTTACAGATGCAAAAGTAGAATGCGAAGCTGAAGACGACGGCAGTCAGTATAAAACCGACACCAACCCGAAATAGTGTTGGTGACTCACCTTGGCGGTATGATGCCTTTGAGATGCAACCAGCAAATGATGCTGAAGATGGTACACACGAGGATCTCCAGCCAGATCATCCAAATGTATGAGTTCCGGTAAATGCGATCGCCTTGCCGCCTATACATGGCGGTCGTCTGCTTGATCGCCGTCCATACTGTGAGCCAGCCGAACCCGAGAGTAAAGCCCCAGGCCAGGGATGCAATGACCATATCATCTTCGGAGACCTCTTCGAGCTTGAAGTGGGGGGAGAGGAGGGTCATCATGATTGACCAGCCAGAACATCATAGCAGCGAGGCTGAGACATCAACAGATATTATTCTGTATTTTGCTTCATGGTCGGAAGAGATGGGTGTTAGTGGGGAGTTGAGATGAGAAGGAAAAGGAACTGACAAAAGGGATTAAACAACAAGAACTTACCGAGAGCATGGTCAACAAAGAGTGGTTCCACGACGTCATGAACAATTGGGAATGAAAAATCGAAAATGTCTAGGGTCCCAATCTGGCTTTACAGAAAAGTTGGGCTCGTTCGTGGTCGCTTCAAGAACGGAGAGCGGACGAGCACAGGAGGGGGGCTGAGAACTAGAATGCGCAGAGGGCTGGTGTTTTTGAGGCGAGCCCTTTTGGCTAGCAGCAAACACTCAGAGTAGCGTTGCGATCGGACCCAAGATGTCGTGTTTCATGGGCGAGTCAGGGAACGGTACACGAACAACGGTACGGATGGCGTCGCCTTCAGCGAGCCAACACACACTAGCACTAGAACGTTTTTCACCGCAGTATGGAAGAAAACCAGCCTTCTGCCGCAGGTAACCCACGCTGGAAGCAAACGGCGGCTTCATCCTTCCAAGGCGAGGCCCAGTCGGGGTAAGCGTCAACGCGAGAGAAGAAACCATGCAGCGCCGGCCATTCCGATGGGAGATGAGGATCAGAAGTAACGTTCGCTAGTGGGTGCTGTTTTCCCCCCCTAATCGCGAAAACGCAAAGCATGTGAGCAAAATGGTCAATCTGTCTAGGGCAATTCCAGTCTCCTGCTGAAAGGAGATGGCCCTTGCTGAATGACAACGTGGAGGAGCAGCAGAACTCTGCTGATGGTGCCAGTGGAGAGCAAAGCCAAATATTGAACGACATGGAATGCGAGAGCGGCAGAAGATCGGCCATGGAAGCGGTGAGGGACATGTCTGCAGCTGTTAAGGCGCCGATCCCTGGCAAGGTGTCATTGGGACATGACTTGGTCGTCGGCATTAGGGCGGGCGACTTTACCCAAAAAGAGACTTTCGTGGCTGCGAAGCTGAAGGATGAGAGGCCCAACGAAGGGAGGGAGTGGGCAGAAAGAAGAAAGCTTGGCATCTGATCTTCGCTGCGAATTCTGCGCTTGGGGACCGTCTTCTCGCCAGCGTAGAAACGTACATGGACGAATCGAAGACGAGATGCTGCTGTTCGCTCCGGGATCACCCAAGGCGGCCTTTTCTTCATTTTCAAAGTCCGCAGTCAAAAGAAGTGTGGTAAGCACGTGGCTCGTGCATTTGGGGCGAAGAAGCTGCTCGGATTAGCCCTGGTTTGGCGGAGGTGGCCGACAACCTCCTGTATCTTGAAGACAAAGCAGAGTTTCTTGATGCTTCGCTTGAAACTCCCACCAAAGATTGGCAACCTATGCTCCTCAGGAGTTAATCTGGTTCTGCAAGAAGACGGCAGGAATGCCGCGGGCACCGTGTAACCATCTCGAGATTTCCTGATCAAACCCCGTAAAGCCTCATGGGTAAGCCATAGTAGCGGTGCCGGATGTTGCACTCCGGGCATTGGAAATTGTCCAAGTAAGAGCCATTTCATGTTAACAGCACTTCGTATTCAACCAGGCCTTGGAATACATGGATGTGCTTGTCGGAAGTGACTACGTAGGTTTCGACCCAAATCTAGCCCATGAACCGTGCGCCCACTATCGTCTTGGTAATTGGAAAATGGAATCCGAGGTTGCTCGGGGTTGGGAGGGATGAAAAGCTTCAATTGCATTTGCCGTCGTCCTGGCTCCGCTGACGCATAACTTATATCGGATACTGGAGATTTCGGGCAATTATCTTAGAGCACGTCGCCCGCATCCTTGACATGAGGGCATATTGGTGTGGGAGGACGGCTTTTCGTTGGAAGGATGTAAACGCGCGTTCTGGAAACGTTCCATCGGAGAGACGGGATGCATGGATCAGAGAGCTGGCGCGGATCTCATCTCCTTCTTTCTCTTAGGTCTGGAGATTCGGTGGAGTTCGGTATCTCGCAGCGTTGCAGTAAGGCGCAAATGCGGTGCTGGCAAAAGACACAAGTCTTGACAACCGCATGCCGCAGTGATACCGAAAATTGTCGGCATGATTAGCCCTCCTTCAAAAGTCCATGTCCGGAATGTACTCGAGTCATCGTTTGCGGGGCATCCGAAGGTTAGTGGCATGCAAAGACGGGCAGCGCACCGGGGCCAGAACATCACGTAATGGTTTGTGATGTCGTTGTGAGTTTAGGTCGCACCGAGGCTGTGGTTCCTTTCCCGCAACATCTTCGGCTAGAGCCTAGAGGCTGATTGACAATAAGAAAGCTACGGCATTGAGCCCCTGAGGAGCGGGCCGTCCGCAAATCTTCTCGAATCCGGGTTTCACGATGGGGCTAGTTCTCCCATCTTGGCTCCAAGATTAGCTCGAGGTCCCAACGCATGGGAATGGCATCTTCTCGGTCGTTGGCCGCAGTAGCCTAGCGGAGAGACCGGTAGCGACGTCGGCAGCGATACCGGTAGGGTTGTCGTGCATGCGTGGGGGAACCAACACTGTCCGAATGTTGAATCGAGTCGTGGGTATTTTGTTCGATGGACAATACACGTGGAAAAGGTGGGTATCGAGGCAAGCCCAGTTGCTTGGCCGATGTAGAATATCTTCTCCCGTCTTTGTCGGAGCCGATTTGTCGACCGATAGTCCTTCAACTCGGCGGCCGGTTAGCTTTTCGGCGAATACAAGAAGCTTCTCGTTGACGTTCCGGTGGCATAACTCTGAATGTATGGAAATAAGAAGGAGTAGGCAGATGTTGGCGAGTCATTGGGCCTTGGTCTAGCTGTCTACAAGCCTCCAAGTGGTCTGCCGAGATGGGACGGACCAAACGACAACGCAGAAGGTTTCCTAAGCGTCCCCACCATCATCGAATGGTGCACCAAGAGCCGCGAGGGTTGGTCATCAGTCACGAATGAGGTAGCTTTCGGGGAAAACTCCGGCCTCTCCCAACTGCCGTATCGCGAGGAGCCCGGATCTGTCATCTCCGTTTCGAGTATGCACGTCGGGAGCATGTACTACAATTAGTTAGTAATATTCGGGCCGCGGCCAACTAGAGAGTTTCAGTAACGAGCTTTGAGTCTGGAGGTTCAACGTCCCATCCGAGGCCTTCGCTCATCGTCTCCAGGAACTCGGTTGCCATCCAATGTTGTGGTCCAAGTGACCAAGTCAGCCAAAAAAGGAGGTAGTTGCAACTTGAGAGCAAGCGTATACGTGCGTAGCAAGGCAGTGAAGTTCAAATATCGGATCTGCGATGTGCAGTGGGAGGCTGTGGAGTTGTGGAGGAAGATCCCGGCAGGTGGAGAGTGGTATCTGTGCCCACTGCCCGCGGCCCGGGGAAGAAATACCCACGACATCCTCCCATCTCACGTGATAGCCTCTCTGAGAATCTTGTGGTGACAGACGCGACGCCGAATGCAAGTTCCCTTGCCATATAACATGTTTCACCCTTAGTTGCGAGGTTCTTCGCCAGCACCCGCGAATGAAATTAATCTGCTGTATTACTATGGTGACATTACTTCTCATGTACAAACGCGCCAAGGATATCTACTTGATGTACCTGACTCCACGATCCGTTCTCGAAAATCAACTGCAAATGCCATATCCGGGTTGGCAACCAGCACCACAATAAAGATCGGAATTACCACACCATCCATTCGAGCTGCAGCATTGGTAGTCACCGTTGCCTCGGCACGTAGCTACTCCTGCACCGCACGCTCCATCTCTTGCGATAGGCAGCCCTGAGCTCCCGCCGCTACCTGAGCTACCACCGGAGCTACCACCGGAGCTGCCACCGGAGCTGCCTCCTGAGCTGCCTCCTGAACTACCTCCCGCGCTGCATGTACCGAAGCCCGGCTGACAACCGGTTCCACAGTAAGCACTCGTCGTTCCGCAGTATCCATACGCACTGCAGCAGTATCCGCTGCCGCAAGGTCCAATACCGGAACCGCAAGAACCAGGCGCGCCGGGATTGGGCTGTGTCGGTGTTGTCGGTTGGGTGGACGATGATGTTGTTGTTGTTGGTGCCTGCTTGATTGTTAGCCGAGTGGTATCCTCTTTGAACTTCGTTCACCTACTAGGCAGCTCGCGAGTCGCGTGTCTGCTGCAGCTCCCTGCAGCCAAATCTTCATGGTGGCCTGGAAGGATTTGCCGTTATAAGGGTTGCTGTCACCGCGTGTTGCCTCCCAAACAGCTACGCCTCCGAACGATGGCCTGCAGTAGTACGCGCTGATGAGATTATCTGCCTGCTGGTGGGTAATGTAGTTCCCAGCATTGGCGGCATCTGAGGAACCAGGCAGTGTGATGAACACCTTTGCGTCTCTGCTGGGGGTGTTTGATAGCCATTGAACCCAAGCATCAAAGGTGAATCCCGCTTCCTGATATGTTGCACCAGGGGTATAAGACGGATTGCTAGCCACCCATGTCGCAGCTGAGCAACTCGGAGTGTTGTAGAACTGCACAAAGATCATGTCGAACTTCGCGGCAGAGATCATGGCAGCCATATTAGCATCCGGAACGACGCATTGAGGAGCGCCAGTCAGGTAGTATTGCTTCGTGGCTGTTGAGTAGAATGTACGCAGAAGCGTAACCAGGGCAATGTAGCCTTCCGAGTTATCTGTGGTTAACTGAGCATTAGCCAATAGTCGCGAAATTCATCAGGACGGAAAGGCAAAGGCGCTGGCCTACCTGTGGATGGATGCTCTATATCCATGTCAAAGCCGTCAACCTCAACGGCTTGTCCATCGTAGTCGAACGGGCGAGGTCCTGTCCAGTTGGGATCTTTTGGTCCGAACATGTGCCACAGGTAAGTTGCCAGAAGTTCACCCTCGTTTCTGCCTGTGAGCTGATACGATACTACGCCACCCCCGAGAGAGAGCAAGATCTTCTTGCCGTACTGCTGTTGGCATACTGGGATCTGGGCGTTGAGACTCGGGCAGTTGGACTGCAACTGATCCTTCGAAGGGTCGAGAACACCGTTGAAACCGGGACCAGGGTACACTTGGCCACCACATCGATTACCAAAGTTCGTGCCAGGGTAGCCATTTGCTTGAGCTGGGAACAAATGCACGAACGAGAGGATAATTACATCGATCTCGGGCTGCTGGCATTGGTTGATCAGGTCGCCCTGGTTCGGGCCTTGTCCCTGTTATGTTGTCAGCCACATAATCGTGTCAATGGTGAGAAACTGCGATTCCTTACGTAGTAGACGACAACATTGTTCTTCGAAGTTGGATCGAAAGCTGCAGAACACCATGAGACTGCCACGCTCAGCAAGACGAGCAGATTGAACAACGCCATCGCAGCGAAGTAGTGTATGGGGGTATCAAAGACAGACAAGGGGGATACAAAGAGACAGAGGAAGTCGACACCTTTCTAACAGCTGGCGTTGGCTGCGGTGTTGGCTTAGAGGCGAGGGTCGTCGTGATGTCGGACGCAACGAGAACTCCAGTAACGATGACGTCGGCACCCAGGTCTAGGAAACTAGGAAGGCGAGTGACTTGCTGGCTAATTTCCCATGACGAGAGCATTGCGACGGTTCTTCTTCCTCTAAATAACATCTGGAGAGTACAGGGACAATCGCACTTCCCATATCCTCCATCTTCCATCTCCCAAGAGCCAGGCGCGAACCCCTCCATCACGACCCCTCCTTCTCCTGCAGTCCTGCCGTGGGCGGAAAGTGTCAAAAGAAATGCGGTGGAAATAGTCCTCCCTCTCCGCCGTGCGTTATTGCGATGCAGGATTCCGTAACAGAGTCCGATGGCGTCGTCAATCCAACTTTCCCCGTCACGTTCCCTCTTTCCTGCAAGGGCGACTGTTACCCCTTGACTCAACCTGCCACCAAAACCGATAAAGGGCAAGATCGCGTGAAGAGGGGGTTGGGGCTTCCGCCACGCAACGCGTCAGAAATGTGTAGACTCTACTGGATTAGTTATTGAGATCGATTGCAGCGTCATTTCTCATTGTACAAGAACCATTTTCCTTTGCATTGCGAGACCCCACGAATGAGCCATTCCGGGCGGCCGAAGCGTTCGGTGCTTTCGGTGGGGCCTTGCCGCCGAACCCGCCGAATGCCCCACCGAGACCGCCGACCGAGACCTGAAGACTCCGGTCGCACGCTTGCTGCTGCCTGCTTCCGCCAAAACTTAAAAGAACGTCGGTTCATGACATTTTGATTTGATTCCATTTCAGAAGTCATCCCATTCAGAATAACTAACATCAGGTATGGTCCTTCCTCAGACGATGCGCTCTCTCGTTGCGCCGAAGCATTGCAGCCCAGCCGGCTGGGAAGTAGCTGAGGTGCCGGTGCCAACCATTACCGACCCCACGGACATAATAATTAGGGTAAAAGCTGGAGCCGTTATGACGGGCGACTGCCAGAGAGCAAAAGGTTCCCCCATCGTCTCACTGCGCAAAGAAAGGTACGTTCATCGCTAGGCCCAATGGTTGAAGCATTGCACGCAGAGCCAACAACTTTTTGTCTCCAGTTTCCCCCTCAAAATTGGCTGCGAGGGCTCAGGAATCGTCGCAGCTGTCGGAACGGAGGTCAAAACTCTCAACGTTGGCGACGCAGTGTACGGGCTATGCTTCACCCGACCAGCCTTCAGCATCCCCGACCCAGGCTTCTGCTCCGAGTACGCTATTGGGCCGGAGAGGCTTTTCCTCCCTAAGCCACCGCACATGAGTTTTGAAGAGGCCGCCTCTCTTCTGGGCTACACCGTCACGGCGTACCAAACCATCAAACGCGGGCTTGTTCTTGCCGGAGAAGAATCGCTGGAAGAAAAGACTGTCTTCGTCCCCGGAGCCCTGAGCGGGGGAGGCTTCAGCGCGATCCAAGTTGCCAAGAACGTCTTTGGCGCCAAGAAGATCATCTCTACTGTTTCGACTCCGAAGATGGGCCTCGTGGAGCAGTACCTGCCGGGGATGGTTGATCAACTGATTGACTACACTACGACGGATATCGGGTCTGTGGTGCCTAAAGGAAGCGTAGACTTCATGTTTAATACGCAGTGGAATACTATAGGTCCAGGCATACCACTTCTCAACCCCGAGACGGGCATACTCATGTCTATCGCATCTCTTCCTCCGCCAACCTTGATGAAAGAGGTCTTGGGGCCCACGATGGTTCCCTTCTGGGTTGGCTGGTTGCTGAACTTGGCTCAGCTTTGGTACTTGTTCTTGTTACGCGGCACGAATATCAAGCACGAATTTGTGTCTGGTAATCCCGAGATCAGGGAGGACTTGGAGAAGGCCGGGGAGATCATTGCCACCGGTAAGGTGAAAGGCGTCTTTAGAGTGGTGGACCTGGCGGAATTGAAGTCGGTAAGGGACGAGTGTGAAAAGGTGAACAGCGGGAAGGGAGGGATCGGGAGATGCATAGTAAGGGTCGAGTCCTAAAGTAAGGTACTCTCTCGTTTGAAATAGCTCCGTGGAAACATCCACGCTAAACGCACACACGCACAATCCAATGCAGATGTATGGACGAAGAACCGGCCATTTCATGTCACAATATTGTTTCATCACTCCCTATTGATGCGATTTATTCAATTGCCCATCATCAGCCCTGTATCCCATACTTGCAATCCAACGGCCATCGGCAAACAGAGAAACTGTCATTGGCCTGGTGTCGAAGGATTCGCGTACGTAATCGCGTTGCATCCCAGATGTGGCTCAGGTGGCGCCTGTACCCAGTCAGATTAATTCAACATCCAGTCAGCTCTCTATCAGAAGATGATCTGAGGTCGTAAATAGTTCCAACCGTCCATACCTAGACTCTTCGTAGTTGCAATCATGCCAAAAGACCAATCCCTCCTCCTCCCAGACGGCCGCACCCTCAGCTACACCACATTCGGCATCACCCCACAACCGAACCAACCAGCAATCTTCCACTTTCACGGCCTCCCAGGCTCCCATCACGAAGGCCAACCCGTTCAAGAAGAAGCTATCAAGCGCAACATCTGCGTCGTCGCCGTAACGCGCCCAGGTTACGGCGGCTCAACCTTTCAACCCGACCGAACAATCCTCTCGTTCCCGCAAGATGTCCTCCACCTAGCAGACCACCTCAAAGTCCAGCGCTTCGCCGTGCTAGGAATCTCCGGCGGTGCTCCGTACGTCCTTGCATGCATCCACTCTATCCCAGCACCACGGCTCGCCGGTGCGGCCATCGTCTCCGGGATGTTTCCATCGGAGCTAGGTCTGGGCGGCATGATGCTTATAAACCGCCTGCTCTTCAACATTGCACCATGGTCGCCGGGACTTATCGAGGCCATCGCCGACTGGCAGGTTGGTAACCTCGCTCGGGACTCAGAGCACCCGGAGAGGCTTGCTCAATCAACTGCTGACGTCTTCAAAAGTCGTCCGGTTGAGGATCAGGAAGCGCTGTATGCTGATGACGGTAGGATTTTGCGAGTTCTCGAACAGAGTACGCGTGAGGCATTTCGTGTGAGTAGCCGTGGATTTGCATGGGAAGCGAAGTTATTCGGGAGTTCTTGGGGGTTCGACTTGAAGGATCTGGTTGTGCAGGAAGGAGAGTTGGTTATCTGGCATGCGGGCAAGGATGTCAACGTCCCATTACGGATGGCCGAGGAGGCAGCGACAATCATTCAAGGTGCGGATCTCAGAGTTATGCGAGAGGAGGCACACATAAGCTTGATCGCGCGTAGGATGAGAGAAGTAGTCGGCACGCTTGCAGGCATATTGGAGGCGTGAAGTTTGATACGTCTCATGGAAGGCCTGAGTGTTTTTCTCAACTTTTCATCGCTTCTATTGTTTGGAAAATGCGATCAGTCGTTGAGATTCGTTGCTAATGCTATCGCATGTGATTGTTTGCTCACCAACCCTGCCACATGCGGGGATGGGCTCAATTCCGGAGCCCTGTTGGTCGCTCTTCGGCTGTCTGCATTCACGCATGTTGGCTGCACCGTTGGAGAGTCCCGCAATGATTAGTAGGGTTTTGATTTGCTCCCTATCCTTGGTCCATGCAAGGAAATGGAACGGGTAAGTGAGATAGCATCGTATAAGTGGTGTTGCATGCATATTCCAGGCGCTCGCACCAACAACGATTTCTCCTCCGACGAGGGACTCGCAACCCTTGAGAACCCCTCTTTACCCATCGATCCCGTCTACTTAAGAAACAGAGTGCTCGCTGTTGCTTTCAACCTGGTCTTTGACGGCGCTTGTCCTTTCGAAAAATCCTGTAGCAAACCACTGACAAATGACGGCGAAGATGACCAGCTCTTCAACCAGCCCGGCGGCAGCGAATGACAGGTCACAGACAGCATCGCCGACCCGCGAACAACCTCTTGCCACAGCTAATGAGGCTGCCACTCTAGAGGTTGATGATGCAGCCAGCGTTCGTAACTTTGATTATTGGACCGTTCAAGTTGGGTTAACTAACTTGAAGACTACCATAGGTTGATGGGAAGGCCTCCAGTATCAGTGACCAAATGTAGAGACTACTTAAAATCCTGGTGACCCAACACTAACGACGCAACCAGCTCAAACTACACAGCATCTTTGACTTCCAGTGTGATAGACTATCCCACAGAATACGGCCGACGATATCATGCATTCCGTGCGGGAGGTAAGTAACTCGATCCACCTGCTCCAGTCTGATGACGCAGCAACGAGCCCGGGGGCAAAACGACACTATCAGTGACTAACAGAAAACCAGCATACTTGGGCCCGAATGATGAGGTACTGCAAGACCCGAAAACAGACGCGCAAATAAAGCCAGAATGATTATTGACTACGTACTTCGAATCCGCAGTTAGAGATGGACCGACTCGACTTTCACCACACCTACATGGTGAAGATCCTTGGCAGGAAGCTGTTCTTGGCCCCAATTCCATCCGAAACCACCCATAGAATTCTTGACGTTGGCACCGGCACCGGCATTTGTATTCAACACCCTGTTATCGAGCTGGCTGAGTATCGCTAATCGAACTCCAGGGGCCATCGAGGCAGCAGACGTCTTTCCCAATGCAGAGGTACACGATCCACTGTGCATGTGTCCATTGCCAACTTATTGCTCACCAAATTCGCCTCTTCGCAGATCTTAGGAAACGATTTGAGCGCGATTCAACCATCTTGGTAGGTGCGTTGAATTTGAGGCACTGGTTCTCACTAACAGGCCTACAGGGTTCCACCGAACGTCAAGTTCGAGGTTGACGACGTTGAAAGCTCCTGGGTAAACGAGCAGAAATTCGACTGCATCTTTTGTCGATACATGGCCGGATCTATTGTCGATTGGCCCAAGCTCATGAAACAAATCTACGCGTATGTCTCTTCCAAATTGCCTACAGGGCAAAATTGACAAGGGTTCCAGAAATCTCAAACCCGGAGGCTGGGTCGAATTCCAAGACTACGACATCAACTATGTGTCGGAAGATGGGACCCTGACTGAAGAGCACCAAACCGACCGGTGGAGCAAACTCTTGATCGAGGCCTGCAGAAAGATTGGCCGTGATCCTTGCATCGGGCCGCTGCTCGAAGGCTGGGTCGAGGACACAGGATTCGTTGATGTCGTCCATCAAAAGTTCAAGTTGCCCATTGGACCATGGGCCAAAGACCCCCACTACAAAGAAATTGGCATGATGAACCTCATCCAAATGTTGGATGGTTTGGAGGCATTCAGTCTGAGGACCTTCTGTGGCGTTCATGGATGGACCAGGGAGGAGGTTTTGGTCCTGCTGGCCGAAGTGCGCAAGGAGCTGAAGGCTGGGAGCTTCCATGCCCACACTGCGATGTAAGTCGCCTTTCTCTTTTCCTCAGATTTACCTGTAAACATGCCTGCTGACAGTCTTCTCTAGCCATGTGGTTTATGCACAAAAGCCTGAAGAAGAGGAGGAAACCTCGTGATCGCGGAGGAGCAAATGGCGGTAGATGCTTGCTCGTGATAATGAGTGGGGCTGATCACTTTCCCGGTGTTTACTTGCACTCAATTCTGTTCGAGCGCAACTAGAGTCTTGAGTTAAAAGAACGATCCCGATTCCCGAACTCAATCTTGTGCCACAGTGTGGCTCACATGTCGTTGCCTAGCGCACAATCGCCTAGCAATCGCGCGCGATCGAGCTCAGAATGCGGGTGAACTAGCGTCTGCCCAGGGCGGTCCAGGGTAAGACATCACATCTGCTTAAGGGATCTTGCGGTATGATGCTCAGTCATAGGTACCGGATGGAACCGATGAAGATCCGGCTCCGGTCAACTAGGCCTTATGCGGCCTCAAGCCCGCTCCCGCTCAACCCCTCCGACAGATTCTCAAGCCATCAACGCCCTCGTCGCTATTCGACAAGTCTCGCCCCAGACACCTCACCGAAACCGAAATATGGCGGCCGAAATCAAGCGAGACTGTCAGCCTGGGGAGGCGGCCCTTTGAACAGCCACGCCGCCGAGATGGACCCTTTTGCAGCCATGTCTCGTGGGCTTCTTGTCTGGAATGCGTGGTTCTCGTTGCCAGAGTGCAACAGGCGGATGGTTTTTAATGGAAGGCTCCCTCTTAAAACTCTCTGTTTGTGCTACCACTTTCTTGAAATTAGTTTTTCAGGTGTCACAAAACCGTCTAGGGCGCCTCATATTTGATTCCTTGGCGTTCTTCACAGATCAATTTTAAATTTGCTTATCAGAGCCACGGCCATTGGTGGACATCATGCGGACAATCTTGGTGGCTCTGCTCCTTTGCGTGACAACGATATTCGCTCAGCAGCCAACTCTTCCCGACGTCCCTGGCCTTTCACTCGATGATAACCCCCCATGCGCTGTAAGAAGAGGCACCCATACGGCTACTGAATCCGACAGTATTAACATGAAGCCAAGCTGCCTTGCCTCCTGACAGGTCTCAATCAAACGAACTGCCCCACGAACGACCAAACATGTCTGTGCCAGGACGATGATTTCATCAAGTTTGTGGAAGGATGTGTTGTCATGAGCTGTCCGCTCAAGTACGCCATTAGTAGGTCTTGGACTCTACCTCGTTGAGAAGCCATTCGTCTGATAGTTATCGTCTGCCTCAGTTACGCAAAACATCACCTGGACGGCGTGCGAGTTCCCTCTTCACAACGAGGTACCAGCAACAAGAGTCGCTCGGATCGTTCTGTTTGCGATGCTCCCAACGCTCGCCATCATACTCCGTCTCATAACGAAATTTGCCCGGCTATCACCATGGGGTTGGGATGACTACACTATTATTGTGGCATACGTAGGTCACCGCCCATTCCAGAGAGGTCTGCCCAAGACACTAATATTATATCTAAAGATTCTGCTTGTGGCATATGTTTCCCTGCACGTCTTCCGTAGGTCGTCCAAAATAATATCTTCGACGCCGGAGATACGCTGACACTTTCGAACAGTCGAAGATAATGGTGCCGGTAGAGATCTGTGGACTCTAAGCGACTCACAGATTACCCACTTCTTCAAGGTAATCCACGATTCCCGGCTTCATGTAGTCATCTACAGTCTACGTAACATCTACCCGACCACACCCGTACTAACATCGAACTTCGTAGGGCTTCTACGCACTACAAACCTTGTACCATGGCTGCATCGACATCATCAAGGCCTCGATTCTCTTCATGTACCTTCGAATCTTCCATCTACCTGGCGAAAAGATCACCATTGCTTTATGGGTCACGCAAGTCCTCAACCTCATGAACGGCATCATCTTCATCTTTGTCGGTCTTTTCCAATGCAACCCCATCAGTCTTGCATGGACATTTTGGACAGGAGATGCGACTGGAAAGTGTATCGACATCGTCTACCTCGCGTTGGCACACGCAGGTATCAACATTGCGCTGGACGTTTGGATGCTCATTCTTCCCCTAACACAAGTTTGGGGCATGAACCTGGCTCGCCGCAAGAAGTTCGCAATCATGTTCATGTTCAGTCTTGGCATGTTGTGAGTAGTTCAGCATCCATCTCATGACGCATCGCGGGTAGCTAACGCATTTAAATCAGTCTCACAGTTGTGAGCTGCATCCGGATCAAAGCAATCTTGGACTTCAGGAAAGACCCGCTGAATCCTACCGGTAAGTTGTTGACTGCCTCGATCCATAAGATGAGGCCTTGGTACTAATCCATCTCTCTCGTTTGCAGTGGCCATGATGCCGAGCGTCATCTGGACAGACCTTGAGCTGTACGTGGGGATCTTCACGGCCTGCATACCGACACTTCGTCAATTCTTTGTCCGATTTATACTTCGACAGTCGGAGAAGAAGAAGCGCTTGAGCTCGGCTGTGGCTGAGTACAGAGGCTCGATGCTCACTCCCAAAAAGGGCGGGTCGCAGCAGATAAGCGAGCTTGACACTATAGATGACAGCTGCCACAATAATTCTCCGTGAAAACGCAATATGAGAGTGTGACTGTTGGCTAAGATGGGCTCTTTCTTCCCAGGCATGGGCTTAGTATTAGCATGCCTAGTATATACATCAAAAATTCAAAGTTGCCATTCCCCCTTCACAAAGATACTGATGGATTGCCTTTTCCTAAGACTACAATCATTTGATAGAGAATATCCTTTCGTGAAGTCGATTCCTATGAAGTGGACAACTTGAATCCCGCTATCTACATGCTATCACCCCTTATAGCGCAAGACTTCCTTCCAGAATGGGAAAATATGAAGGAAAAGGCCATCATCGATAATCTAAAACTAAATCATCGAACAGTGTGCAACTGCCGAGTAAATAGATACACTAAAGTAAACATGAAATCTCAGATATTTTTCTGGTGAAATAAAAGATGAGCATGAGTGAGTACTAAAAGAGAAAGAAAAAGTAAAGTAGTTATTCCGGAGGAAGACACGTGAACATGGAGCCATCTCAACCAACAGCGGTCATTTCAATAGATGTAGAAGTATGGGGGTCGACTCTCGTTAATAACGAGGCCCATGAGTGTAACGAGGAAGTCCGTCTGTCGCGCTCGAGGCTTGAGAGGGTGGTGCCGTCTTGATATCGCTCTGACTAGCAGGTGTTTGAATCGCTTCGGTTTCCCTCGGCATTGCCAATGATGTCTCTTCATCATCGTGAATGTACTCTCCGATCTGTTTCTCAAACTCATCGGCATCCAAGTCTTCGAGGCTATCGATGTATTGGTCTTCTCCCTAGACTTGTGCATTGTTGTTCTCTTCGGCCCAAATCATTCTGCGCCGTCTTTTGGGCTGGGGCATGCCGGGTAAGACATTGTCGCGATATGCTCTTGGGATTTGACCGTCTCCGTTCCCCTCATAAATCTTTCTTCCGCCGTATTCTGTACTGTTGAGCTCACGAAACTCGAACGGAGGTGAATTCTTGCGCTGTTGTAGAACTCGCCTCAACAGTGTGAGGTCTGGCAATCCTCTGTAACCTTGCGTATGTGGCGCGAGGTCGAGATGCTGTCCTGCCGCGTAAAACTCGTTGTTGGTCAAAAGAATCCACCCAGGGTCATCAGGCGTAAGATCCTTTGGCCAGCATTTGTTGTCCCGGAGGCCGTACCACTTCGTGTCTTTTGGGAGACCATCCCAGTCGGTGATCTTGAAGATAGCTCTTGCGGTTTCGATTGAAACCCAGCTCGTTACCACTGGAAATCATATCAGTCAACAAGGTACACAGAAATAGTTGTGTGGTTGAACTGACTTGTTGTACCGTCCAAGCCTTTAGCAGTCCGACTATTGGCGTTGACGGTCCTGATAAACTTGCTCTGAATGAAAGACGTCACAGTACTGGTGCGAGTAGTTGAGGACTGGGCGGCATTCTTGTTACAAAACCCACGCGACATGGCTCAGGCTTTGCGGTTCTCGTCGTATGGGAGGAAACGGATTCGTTGCACCATGCCTTTCTTTTGTGCTTCATTATCCTTGGGCCAAAAGTATCGAGGTGGAAACTCGTCCCTGTCGCAGCCAACAGCAATCTTGGTCCCGTACTTATCCTTCTTCGGCAGGCCATTAGCATGCTTCAGAACACGACGTGGAACAAAGCCGTTAGCCCATGGCCATCCCCAGTGCTGATTTGTAAGAGCCAATGATGCCACAGCCGTCGAACCCCAGACGTCGGTGGCAGAGCCGTCATTGCTAGTCGACTGAGTTGCGCCGCAGATCCATTCAGTCATGGATCTTGTGTTTCGGTGGATTTCCATGACAGATCTATGTATACTTCAGCTTCAATGGAGCTCGCGAACCCTGGAAGTGAGATTAAGGTTTAGATTTACTTACGAGTAATGATAACAAGCTTGCGACCATTGCCTTCGGCACTTGATATTGGGGAATCTAGTCTCGTAAAAGCCGATGGGCTTGACGGTTTCCGTCAAATGAATTGTGACTGATTTCCCGCATTTGCGCTCTGAAGTTTCGGCATCATCTACAACTCCTACCCGCGAGTGAGGCTTGGCCGCTCGAGCAGCCAATACACACGCCATTTCGGATGATATGGTTGAAGATACCAAACTAGTCGACGTCTCATGTACGGGTGAGGCGGTGGATGATTTGCCGAGATCCACCGTCCTTGTCTTTTCTATCGGGATCTCTGGCTTCTTCGTCGGGTCCGGTTTAGACACCATCCTCTTGCAAGCAGCCTTGTCTTTCTTGTGGCAGCCATTGCTGACCCCCATAGAGTCAGGCGCGTTGACCAAGGCTCCAAAGAGGTCAAACTTCCAGTTGTGAACTCCACACGCAGGCCCGACCCAGTCACCAAAGAAGGAAGCAGCCTCTAGCCCGTTCTCGGCAAAGGTCTTGGCTCCTTGAACGGCGGCCCTAGCTCCGTTGAGAGCGGCACCTCCAGGGATGAAGCTGATGCCGACTTCGATGATTGACTGGAATGCTTCCAACATAGCTGCACAAATGATCTTATCAAGGATAGTGAGACCTTCAACAACGATATTGAGAAGTTCCTCGGCAACCTTCAAGTCGCAAAAGCATTTGGCTGGAACCCATTGGTAACCATCGGCATCCTTCTGAATGAGAGACGCATCAATGTGCTTTCCTTGGTACGAGGTACCATCACACTGTTCAATTTTAGGTAAGCAACTAGGTCAACAAGTCCTGAGAAGCATATGCCAATAGATGCCCTTGTCTTTAAGGACAGAAACTCGTGCTTACCCCGTAACTATCTGAACCGGATTTCTTGCACCACGGTTGGCATGGTGCCAATGACATGGCCCTGTTTTTTTCGGCGCTTATGTAGTGAAAACACTGGCCAGTATTTTCATAAATCGCCAGTAGAGCTTTATCTGAATCATCTTGGAAACACATAACAACGCCGAAAAGGGTGTTGAGAAGAAAGAGTATCACGAGAAAGCTTTTCATAGTTGGACGGTAGGAGAGATAGGTTGAAGCTGATTTCCTCGATATGAACGTTGAGTCAAAATTATTGGTAGTCGCAGCGTCGCTGACTTTTCGGTTTGATATTTATACCCAAATCAGTCTAAAGCTTGAACACAAAATCTCTCGGCCCATATCAAATTAGAACTAGGTATCTCGTGTGCTCCAACGCATGTTGAGACTTGGAGGCCATCACCGCCCGCTGATTCATGGCATTGCTCCCATTCGGACTGGGCTAAGGGGCCACTGAGTCGAAAAGGGGGATGCTTGAGGCGTGAACTGGTCACACTTATGAGATAGGAGATCGAGTAGTGGTTTAGTGTCACGAGCGACAGTACCGGTCACATTTTCATTCCTGGACTGCCTGGCTTTTGAACATGAATGTAGAATCTTTCTGAACTTATGCTACGATGATCGATGCCAAGCCTACTATGAATATCTATCTGCCTCGAAATCATGTACGCTTCTCCAATGGTGTTTATTACATTCTCCTACTTGCATCTGTCAACTTCTCATACTAAACTGGATCACGGATCAATGGCAAGACCAGGGTCCAGGACACGTATGTGTATGTTGTCAGTGAACTTTAGAAATCAAGTCAAAGTGGTGATCGTGTGATTGTCAAGCTATTTTTGGAATCACGCCAAATACCGTCAAATAGTTGTGAACGGATAGAGACGTCTGCTGTGAGCTAGGCATTAACGCGGATAGACCTGCACCCGTTCTGGAACTTGCACACATGTCGCAAATACCAAGCATCATGGGGGCTGCAAGTTGGTCAAGAATAACTAGAATTGTCCATCAACGACCATCCGGCCTTGACTCCCTCTGCTGGGTCTCATATTACCCCTGTAATCTGCTTGTTACTGATCCTGAAAAAAACGCGAGGGGTGTCCTTGGTGTCGAAGGGGCCAAAAACTCACCTACAACCTCACAAGACACAGCACTAGTTCCATCAGAGGTTTATATGTACTCTGTAGATATGCTCCTTAATCGCCAAAACCGTATCTTCATCGGCCCCCATTGGCCGAGTGGCAGGGTCCAGTATGTTGGCCAGTTTGGCACCAACAGCGGCAACAACTTTGGGGCGAAGGAAAGAACACCAACAAGACCTACTGATAACTTGGGAACCCCACCTCCCCCGTCTCAGAACGGAACAATAAATGAGGCCAAGCTCTTTCCCCCCTTTTGACTTTTCCCCCTTCATTATTCCCGTCAATCTTTGATTCTTCGTTGTCCCCGTCACGTAGCATTTTGATCTTATAACCATCATTCGCTCTCAATTTATCATAGGTATTCCATTGAAACTCCTAGCCAGTTATCTTTTCTACATACCTACTTAGTCATGACTCAATCTTCTTTAAACTCCCCTCAAGAAGGTTACTCTCATGAGGCCACCGTGGCTGCCATCACATCCTACTATGAGCTCCTCGCCCGCGTACACCCTGGCAGTGTCTCTTCTCTCAAACACCCTCCCCCAGGCGGATGGCCTCAGATCACATCCGAATCCTTCTCTATCTTGGGCAGGAACGATACCGTCTGATTTATTTTCTCCAATCTTCTTGCGACATTGATGGGGCTAGGCGGGTGGATGACGTCTCGGCTAGCACGCGCTCCCAGTGAGGAGGCTCCATGAAGCGCCACATGATTGCAGAAGATTACAAGCCTTATTATAGTCAGCCAAAGTGTTCATTGCGTCAAGTTTGATAGAGGAACGAGACTGATCTAAGGGCCATGAGCGGCAGGAATGAGGCCGTAGAGTGGGCTCCGGACCGGACGTAGCCCGTGCCCTCTCGGAACGGAACGAGTATCCGCAACGGCAACCCTGGTACCCCCGGGTTTCGTCACGATGAAAGTATCTGTACGTCGCAAGATCTTGATAGTCTGACAACTATTCCATCGCTGTTCCGAGATCGGGATCGGTTTCAGACTGCCTTGAGAATCAATTTTCTCATTCGTTCCTCAAAAACGTGTATGCCTCGCAGCATCGTCGTCTTACAGCTGAGGTGATACACACTAATAATCTTGATTATGTAAGTCGTAAATCACTTAAAGTCCAGTGGGGCTGTCACGTACACAACGCGCCGAGACCGTTGAAAGACGCGTCGCGCCCAGCAGCACCCAGCATCATTCCATTTCAGCATACTTACCTTGTCACGACCACATAAAGAACCTCCATCTCTTCAGCGGCGTATTCAGTCTGATTCCTGCCGGCCTATACCACCAACTTCCAACTCTCATACAAATTGGACATTATCACTTCGATCATTCTGTGCCGATTATCTCAGGCAGTACCGAACCTACCACCTCGTATCTCCAAGAAGTCTACCAAAAATCCCCAATAAAAATGTCTCTCAAGCGCAAGCGCTCCGCCTCTGAACTCGTCGCCCTCTTCCCCTCGCCTGCTCGCTCCGAATCCAGCATCGAGTCCTTCAAGTCACCCATCTCTCCAAGTTTCGTCTATCCTCGCGCACACGCGACGCCCTCTCACCTCTCGAGTCGCACAATGAAGCGCTTCCGCGACAACAGACCCTCAGAGGACCAGATCCATCGTAAGTCCGATCCAAGGCGTCGGCCAGACAAACAATGTAGCTGACAGCATACCGCAGAACGTACCCTGAACATGCTTTACTCCGCGCAGCAACACAACCAGTATGCGGCCGATACAGACCACGAGACGACTCAGTCCGAAACCCCACCCGCCCCTGCCGCTCGCAACACCCAAAAGTCCCTTCACAGCTTCTGGAATATCAAGTCAGCTGAACCCAGTTCTTCGGCCTCGGCGCCGTCCGTAGACCAGGCCGTGCTGTATTCAACCAGCTGCGACGACTGTGGCGCTGGTCTCGGCGCCTCGGATGGCGCTGCGGACGGAATGGACATCGACGACGGCTACAACTACAGCTATGCTGTCGATCACTCTTGTGGTGCGTGCGGCAGGCAGATTTGCTCACATTGCTCTGTTACAAACCTTGGCGAGCAGCGGCGGTGCTTGCGATGTGTTGGGAGCACAGCTGTGGCAGCGCGAAACGGCTCTGGATGGCAGTCGTCGTCTGTGTCTATCTTCTAGGATACCCTAGCCAATTTGCCCTGGGAATTACTCTTTTCGGTAGCGCATTGGGTTATACACATCAACGACATGCCACCCTATGGCATTTTGCCCTGCATGGTTTTGGGGATAGGTGTTTCTGGCTTACGGTATAATGATTCTCTGGAATTGGCGTTGGGTGTTGCATCGTTCAGGAGATACCATAAGTTATCGTGCATCGCGATTTGAATTCAATTTTCCGTCCCATCAAATAACTCATATAGCGTGGTTGCTTGAAGAGAACCCCACGTTGATTTGGTACGAATATCGCACGATCAGGCCACCTCTAAAAGGGCATATTGTTCTTGGAAGCGGCCTTTGTCGATTTACCTCTATTCCTCAAGGCATTGACTCAAGCTTATGTTTCAATGCCCTACGAGATGCGAGAATAGTTTCAACAAAGACTCCGACCTTCTCACGACGCAGTACCAATCCTCTGACCGGGTGTGCAAGAGAATCAACATCGCCACGTTTTATAGAGTACGGTATCTAATTAGTCTCCATGTAATTATTCTAGCAGGCAAGACATGATTTGACTTCATTAGGTCATTCATTCCGCCTCAAGACTAGCCCATGAGAACACGTGTGCAGTGTTTGGCACAACGCTGAGGGCGGGCGGTTCGAGATTTCGAATTCCTGCGCTTGTCAAGACTCAAGCATGGTGAAAACTCCGTCTTCTCTTCCTTCGTCATTTCTCTTACCACACTCTCTTCATCTCATTAGGCACTTTGCAAGTTGGAATGTAAGCAGCGAGTCAAAAGACTCAAAGACAAGATCGTCTCATGAAAGAGGCAAGCTTGTGGAGGAGGGGGAAGGTGTTGCTGTGGGCTCATCAGAAATCTGCTTCTAAAAGACGTGAAACACAGCCACGCAATGAGTTGCCTTGTGTCTGCCCAGATGCAAACGCCTGTCAGCTTGGGAGAGGATAAGAGGGTGTTGAGGGCGAAGCGATCGAATCAAATGCCGAATGTTTAGACGCAACTACCTGCATGGCGCACCACACTGGACTAATGAACCCAACACCGCCTCAAGACACCGAGATTCATAAGGCTCCGGGCTCTGCCCTTCCCCTCTCCTCCGACTTCCTTTTTCTTCTCTCCTGTAATCTTGCTAGACAAAGATTCAAGTCAATCATTCTTTTCTCGTCTTCTCCTTGCCTTATCTCTCGGCGCTTCCTATCAGCTGGGATTGCGAAGAACTCGAAAAGCGGATTTCGACACTCAGCTCACGCAGCTCACTCGGCCTCCGCCCGCCTCATCAATATGGCCGAAGCTTTAGGCGTAGCAGCCAGCGTTATCGCGGTGGTCGACATAACCGCAAAAGTCGGAGGCGCCACCTTCAAGCTCATGAAATTATGGAACGAAGTCAAGGAGGTACCGACAATGCTGCTCGAGAAAGCAGAACGCGTCAAAGACCTAGAAGACTTCCTCCTCGACGCCGAGGATCACATTCAGAACAGTCGGCTGCCGCAAGCCTTCTGGAATAATACAAACCACCGCTTACAGCAACACATTGAAAAGGTCCGCCGCGCACTTGATGAGATCCAAGATATGGTAGACAAATTACAAGCCAGCATAACTGCCCGAAAAGATGGCTTCAGAAGCAAGCTGTTGTCGACCAAGGTGGTGTTCCGAAAAGAGGAGTTGAAAGCCTTGGACAGGAAACTTGACGCAGCCCTACGTCTTTTCGCGTTCGCGCAGAGGCAGTGGCTTATGTAAGTTACTATTACCCATGCTCCTGTCATAGTTTTCAAATTTCTGACAATAATCTAGGGCAATGTTGGCATCTAAAACCTCTCTGAGCATCATAGAGCGGTCTGAATCCTCGAACACGCCGACGTTAGAAAGGAAGACAAAGAGAGTACTGGCATCCACCACGCCCGCTCTCTTCTACATTTCTACACCAGCTTCGGTCTTGCCTACCTTTCGATTTGACTTTGGAGACAATGGCAACTTCCAATTTTCTTTCCAGGCGCCGAGCTGGCTCACTGGATGTGTTTACTCTATGATAGCTCAGAAAAGCTATCAAGGCTGGCTGCTCAACCTGAGAGCTTACGAGGTAGTCAACTACTTTGACGACGAAATATTATACGGCATCGAAAACGACGACCCCTCTAGAACACTCCAAGTGCTGTCCGAAAAAGGCATGACTCCCTTCGCAAAAAATAAATACGGACAAAGCTTGCTACATGTGAGAGTTTCTCCTCCGGCGAGGGTGTTGAGACTTGGTGACTGACAAGGCTGCGTTTCCCGTAGATCGCTGTCGAATGCAGATCTCCCAGGGTAACAGAGGCTTTCCTAGAGAGAGGACTTGCATGCTTTGTGCGAGACCCGCCGAACAACTTTAGGTACACCAGGTAATGATCTGTCCCCTCAGCTTTGACGCCGAGAATGCCTTGTTGATAAATGCGAAATATAGTGATCCCTTCTTACTTTACGAGCTTTTTTGGTTTGACCAATCACATCACAATCTAGATCCAACTCTACAAAAGTTGTTTCTGGATAATTTCCTCGATGATTACTTCGAAGATTTGAAACAAATTCCAATTCTTTTATTTTTCGGCGTCTCCTTCTCCCTATTTCAACTACTCTTGAAACGCTATAACATCAACAAAAAACTGATTCCAGCTGCCACAAGACTTTATCATCTAAGAAAGATTACGCTATATTGCGACTGGAAGATACAGGAAGTTTTTGTCATTATTCCGGAAGCTCGAACCCTTGACGTACACGCCGGAATTCTTGCATATTCCAGAAACATCGAGGGACGCGCCCTTTTCCATTCATTCGCCATGGGGATGGCTAGCAACATTATGAGGAGGAGTTGCTACCCAGACGCTGACCAGTGGGCCGAAATGAGACAGTCATGGCGTAAACTACTCCATGATAGCATCAGGTTGGACCGTCCAAGCCTGCACCATGTTGATTGGATTTCAGGCTGGTCAGACAATGGATTCATGAGCTCACCCTTGATTGCAGTCATCTTACGAATAATTACTGCACAATCCGGGACTCTCAGTACAGCGAATCAAGTAAGCGAATCACTGGAAACAATACTTTTCGAGTGGATTGCTATACTCTTTTCCAGCGGAGTGGAGCTTCTGAACTACGGACGTGAGGAAAAGACTATTCACGAGCAAGGCCTCACGAAGGTCCAGAAACGATGGGCCCCTTGGGTTCTAGGAACTTATGGTACAACTCGATTCTCTCTAATTGGCATCACTTATGGCTCTTCTCCAAACCGCTGGAGGCTATGGTGGACATATGAGTACGAAGACTACGCAGGAGAGTTCTGGAACATGATCGAGAATAAGGTAAACAACATGCCTGGTGCCTGGGTCGATGATTCTTGGAATCCAGCTGATTATAATCATGAGGAATGGGAGAGGTGGGGAGCATGGGAGGGTGAGGAGCCCACGCCGTTGATTTGGTCCGAGTACCGTAGGATTCGGCCGCCAACCTGAATTGACTCTCAGTTCTACAATCTAGCCGTGTAGGCATGCAGCGTTTCCCTTCTGCTTTCATCATTAGTCATTTTACTTTGAGTATTGCTCAGCAGCCTTCACTAAGCGAGTGATGCCAAATGCGTCTGGCGGACAACACAGCAAAACATACGGTTCCGGCTCCAGAGCTCCAAAGGCCGGTAGTTGTAAGACCTAAATTATGGTGCAGCTGTGGATGTTACGAAGACTCCACAGACGGCTAAATAGTTCATCGGGCGCGGAATGCAACGGTCTTTGTGATCTCTCACGAGAGCAATGCCAATTCCCTGCACCCCAGACTTCCCCCAGAAGATGATGTAGACATCCAGGGGTTAAAGGGACAAGCGTAAGGAGAGTAACGCCTCGGTAATTGCATTAACCCTCTTAGATGCCAGAGCGGAGTGCTAGGTTTGGAAATCCCGTGCCCGGTATGCAACTTGGAGGGAAATCTTGTTACCGGGAGCCCCTAAATCTCAAGCTATCGAGCTATTTGAGGACAGTGTTTCTCAATTTATTGGCCAAGGCCAGGTTGAGCTCTGTCGCCTTTGCATCGTGGCTGTGATTGTTTCTTTTTCTAAACATTTTCTACATTTTCTTGACTTTTTCCTACGTCGCACCAGTCTAACAAGGCCAAATTTGGAGACGTTATCGTCACGTGCAGCTTGCCGACCTGACGATCGCACCTTCCTTGCTGGGTACCTCACCTCAGGTACCTTCCCTGAGCTACTGCCAAATATTGGAATCGACTTCGCGCCTCTCCCATTTTCTCATTCAACAAACTCACAACACCACCCGCTCGCTCACGTCTCTTTCTTCCTTTAACGATACCCACCGACCTGTGCCGACCGTCCAATTCCGCTCATTCCTTGTCCCTGAATTGAAATCGCAGATCCAGGCTGTCGCCTTCTCTAGCTTCTCTCCATCCCTCTGACGGACAACATTCACAATGCTCGGCTGGTGAGCTTCATCAACAAAACTTCTTGGTATCTCCTATCATGCATCTCTAATCACTTCATCTATAGGTATCAGGCAAGACTCGCGGCTCGCCCGCTGCTCACCCAGAGCATCACCACTGCCATCCTCTTTGCGACCGGTGACATCACCGCCCAGCAGCTTGTTGATAAGCGCGGCCTCGAAAAGCACGAATGGGCCCGCACAGGCCGCATGGCCCTCTACGGCGGTGGTAAGCTCCACCTCACCTTACCTGCACTCAGACAACTCACACGCGACGACGCCTTCATGGCCGACGTGAGCTCGTGCTCATGAACGAATGTCTTAGACTGACCAATTCTCTCCAGTCATCTTCGGCCCCGTCGCCACAACCTGGTTTAAGTTCCTGCAGAATAACGTTGTCCTCAAGAACAAGAACGCCGAGATGCTCGCCCGCGTCGCCGTTGACCAGGGTGTCTTTGCCCCTGTCATGATCAGCGTCTTCCTCTCCTCCATGGCTACGCTCGAGGGCGGCTCGATCAAGGAGAAGCTCGACAAGAACTACAAGACGGCACTCACGTCCAACTACATGCTCTGGCCGTTCGTCCAGGTGGTCAACTTCAAGTTTGTGCCGCTTCACCACCGTGTGCTCTTCGTGAACGTCATCAGCATCGGCTGGAACTCGTACCTCAGTTTCTTGAACAGCCAGTAGAGGATGTTGGGAACTGGGTGGTAAGGTTGGCTTGGGGTAGTTGCCACCCTTTGAGGGAAGCAGTCTCGAGTATGAGTCGAGGAACTGAGAGCTCGTTGTGATTTCCAGCCTGATATAGCGATTCGTGGCTTCAGATTTCGAGCATTAGAAGCAGGATAGACGGGATCGAAGTGATCAAAAGATGGTCCTGTGCAGGGCCAGCAGGAATATACTGCACCATTCTTCTGAATCTATCTGAGCAGAAAGAGCTGCCTCAAACCATGTGATGTTAAGCCTGCCATTATTATCCGCTGAGGAATCGACCACCCATCAGTTCATACTGGTTAAGGCATTCCGTATACCAGTCATACGGATGAATCTCACTTGGATAGCGACAAAGACGTCGCCATGGTTCAAAGACGGCCCAGGACCCCAAGCTCAGCCCTGCCAATGAGCGATGGATGCGGGGAAGGTGAGGAGCCTCAAGTCTCTCAACACCGAGACGCCGTATTTTATAATCATTCATCATTTTGAGTATCCATACTACTGATGAAATTATTGACTGGGGCTCATTGCATGACAACCAAGTGGGAACACTTAGCTCATAGTTTCACGTCTACTATCTGACATCGCGCCACTCGCAGTAATAGATAACTGAGCTACTGCCGTCCCCTCATTCTCCCCACCCTCAACCGGGATCCTTTAGCGACGGAGTCGGCCGCTGCAACGTTGCAAGTCAACCGTGCCGAGCGGCTGGAAAGCACCTGAAAGTGCTGCTGCGAACTGATAAAACTGATCAAAATATTCCTAGACAGGGAGACCGAGACAGTTTCCCCAGCTCGAAAGGACTCGATCAAAGACACTCAGACAAAGATGACTGCCTCTAGCCTGCTCGATCGCCTCAACAGAGACGGCTTCGTCGTCATCCCCTCCATCCTCACCGACACCCAACTCAAAGACCTCCGGAGCGCAACTCAAAACGCCACAGCGCTCGCCCGCGCCGGAAAATGGCCGAACGTACGGACGCTGCCGAAGCAGTTCCCGCCGTGGCCGGTCGCCACCCCGGAAGCGCCCCCGGACGGCATCTGGGGCGTCCAGGGGATGATGCACCCCGACATGCCCAACAACGCCGCCTTCATCAAGACATACTTTTCGGATGCGGTGATTGAGCCGACGAAACAGCTACTGCAGTGCACCGATGATGATCTGGTCATGGAGCTTTTCAATTTGCTCATACGGCCTGATGAGGACTTTGAGCTGCGATGGCATAGGGATGATATTCCCGCCACTGCTACCGCGGAAGAGGAGCTTGATCGGCTCAATAAGCCGGCCTATTCTGCGCAGTGGAACCTGGCTCTTTACGATGATAACAGTCTCATCGTCGTTCCGGGCTCTCATACCAGGGCTAGGACAGACATCGAGCGCAACGCGGATCCGTATGAGAAGGAGATCCCCGAGCAGTTATACGTGGAGCTCAAGGCGGGCGACATTGTCTTTTACAACAACAATATCCTGCACCGCGGCGCATACGTCGCGAACAAGGAACGCATGACACTGCATGGGAGCGCGGGACATGTCAACGGGAGCACCCTCCGAGCTCGCAATGTTTTGCAACACGGACTCAAGGGCTGGGTGGATAAGGTCGATTTGGGCGTGTTGGATGAGAGGGAGAGGGCGAGGGCTGAAAACATGCGGAGAATGCTGGTTAAGCTGGGCCAGGAAGCGGGGGAAGTGGGATATTCTCTCGAGGGGTAGTGTGAGATAAGGCAGTTATGGATCTTCTTACCAAAGGCAATCGAATGCATGCGCGAGTTTCCAAGGACAAGAAGTCTTGGGTTGGTTTGTTCTGGACCAGTCGAGCGGTGTGTAACAGCCTGGGCGGTGAATTGGGCGAGTCTGCCCGGACTCTGCCCGGGTCATGTGTAGTGGGCGCTTAGCTGTGTGCGTTCCCATGACGGGGCGGACTGAATCAAACAATCCCATCTCGATCATATCTAAGAGGCGCTATCGGCGGTATATCACTCTGAGGCCCCGAGCAACATCATTTCTCAAAAAAAAAAAAAATCAGAAAAAAAAAAGAATAACAACAAGCCCAACTGACACTTCTTGTACTGAAAGGTTGTTTCATCTCAAGTTCTGTCTTCCATCTCGAAAGCTCTGGGGAATCAAGTGTCAGTGGTCTGTGCACAATCGGATGCCTAAGTAACAAGGTGTCTGTGGAACCCGTGAGCTTTTCCCGTCCTGCGGCCAAATCCGGATTTGCCAACCATCAACCGACTCTGTCGGCAACATCTGCGTCAGCCTCAACCACCTCCGAAACCACCCCTCCTCCTCCTCGAACCCGTCCAGATCAAACCCCCAAGGTCTGCACCCGGCGACAATGTTGCCCTCATCGGTGCGGCGCGTGGTTGCTTCGGCGCCGCAGTCCCCCCTCGTCGCCTCCCTCACCACCTCCGCTCCGAGAGCGGCTACGGCCACCATCACCCTTCAGCAGAGACCCGTCGGTGGCCACCAGAGACGATGGTCCTCCTCGAGCCCCTCGAACCCGAATAACAACGGATCCAAGGACATTCCTGCCCAGGGCCAGTCCGTCCATGCCTCGACATCATCGAGCTCCAGCAGCAGCAGCAAGTCTAACGGCGAGAAGCGGAAACGAAAGAGCAAGGACAGCGCCGATAGGGAGGCTGCGCAGAAGCTGCCCAGCGTGCCCAGCACACAACATCTTTCTCAAGAAGGTGTGTAGTCATGCGGCATCTGGATATTGTGGTAAAAATCGCTAACTAAATCATGCGCAGCTCTCGGCTTATCAACCTTTTTCTCGCTGCACCGGCCGATATCTGTGACCCACAGCATGCCCAAGTCAGTGACCGAAGAAGCCTTCGCCGCCATCTTCAAGCCCCGGAGCAGGGCGAACAAGGTCACCGACGTCATCTCAACACTATCGCGGACGACCGACGACCTTGAGGGCGCCATGGCCAAGATGACCATCGGTCACCAGGAGACGGATGCGTCAGGCGAGCCCGTCCAGAAGATCGACTTCAAGAACCCCGACGGCACCGAGTCGAGCGTCTACGTCCAGCTCAACTCCATGGCCGGCCAGTTCGTCCCCTTCCGCCCTCCCCCGGCCCCCGAGGCCATGGGTGAGACCTCCGACGCCGCAACCCACGCCGCGGCCGCCGAGTCCGCCGTCGAGGACCTTCTCGACGAGACCCCCCACCACCGCGTCTACAAGGCCATGTTCACCATCGAGGAGACCACCGACGCCGACGGCCAGGTCCAGGTCCTCGCCCACAGCCCCAAGATCATGCAGGACGGCGACGCGCCCCGCTCGTTCCTGGAGCGCATGGCCCTGCGCCAGATGAAGTTTGACGAGGCGCAAGGCCACGATACCATGCACGCCCTCAGCGTCAAGCGCCAACGCAAGCTCAAGATGAAGAAGAAGAAGTACAAGAAGTTGATGAAGCGCACGCGCAACCTGCGCCGCAAGCTGGACAGAATCTAAGCTCGGATTGGGGGGTGGTTGTTTGGTTGTATATAAACAAGCAAAGCCCGTCGGTCTCTTATTTTCTCATATCCTTGTTTCTTTCTTTCGGACTGCTTCTCCCACTCGAGCATATCTGGGAAAGATGCGGGGGCTTTCTCACTCATAATTGGTGTTCTCGGCCGGGGCATCGCTGATGGTTATTTCATCTCCTTTTCGCGTTGTGCACATTTCTCGGACTTCATATAGAGAAGAGAGGGGACAGCTTTGCATCAGATAGCAATCATCCAACTGTTTGCATCCAGAGCCATTACTCATGACCGTGCCGCGAAACTGAGAGAAAGACGCAAGAACCAGCAACGTGAGAGTTTAGGAGAGGGTCAGGAGGAAAGAAACAGAGAGATCATGTACAACAAAAGAGTGTATTACTAGTTCCACCAAACGGAAATATTTCAAGGCCTGAACTTCCCCTTGAAAAGTCATCTTACCATATTCTGCTACACTTCACCATACCATTTCCTGAGTGATCGCCACCCCCGTCGGATTTTTAAAGATCGTCCGAGGGGGGCGTGGCCATAACGAAAAAGTCGCTGCACCCCACCAAAGTGCACCCACATCGAAAGTCCACCGCCCGGCAGAAAATGTTCTCTCCGCCAAATTTTTGGGATTTCCTCGACGTCGAAGAGCTGGTTTGCGCCGACCCGACTTCAGCAAGCCCGCTTTCTGCCAAATTTCCGCTTCACTCCCCCTACGTCCCTCCTTCCCTGCGAGCTCTGTTCAAGATGTCGCGCAAGGCAGTGTGAGTTCTTATCGTGATATGAATACTTTCTGTTACTCGAATTGCTGACTTTTTCTTCCCTCAATGCAGAGACCAGCGGATCCCGAATCTCATTAGCAATGGGTACCAAGAGAAGAAGCGTAGCTTCTTCGTGGTGGTCGGTGACCACTCCAAGGATGTCATTGTCAACCTCCACTACTTGATGGCGAGAAACATCAAGCAGAACAAGTCTGTCTTGTGGGCGTACAAGACCAAGCTCTTGGGCTTCACGAGGTATGTCCGACGTCTTGAGCAGAGCCCACTTACAGCAGGAACCGAAAAGCTAACATCCGACCTCTTCCTCGAAATACAGTCACCGAAAGAAGCGCGAGAACAAGATCAAGAAGGAAATCAAGCACGGCACCCGCGAAGCCAACGAGTCCGACCCCTTCGAGCTCTTCGTGTCCCTCCACAACATCCGCTATGTCTACTATAAGGAGACGGAAAAGGTCCTCGGACAGACCTTTGGCATGTGCATCCTCCAAGACTTTGAGGCCATGACGCCAAACATCCTCGCAAGGACGATCGAGACAGTTGAGGGTGGCGGCCTGGTGGTCCTCCTGCTCAAGGGCATGTCCTCGCTCAAGCAGCTCTACACAATGTCCATGGATATCCACTCGCGCTACCGCACCGAAGCGCACGACGACGTCGTCGCCCGCTTCAACGAGCGCTTCATCCTGTCCCTGGGAGGCTGCGACTCATGCCTCGTCATCGACGACGAGATGAACGTCCTGCCCATCTCGGGCGGCAAGGGCGTCGTGAAGCTTCCGCCCACCGACAAGGACATCAACAAGACCGAGGCCGAGCAGGAGCTCGAGGACATGAAGGAGTCCTTGCAAGATACCCAACCAGTCGGCTCCCTGGTTACCCTCGCCAAGACGACCGACCAGGCCAAGGCGCTGCTGACGTTTGTCGACGCCATTGCCGAGAAGACGCTGCGGAGCACCGTGACGTTGACGGCTGCCAGAGGTCGTGGAAAGTCGGCGGCCATGGGTGTCGCTGTTGCGGCCGCGGTTGCGCACGGGTACAGCAACATCTTCATTACCTCCCCGTCCCCGGAGAACTTGAAGACGCTGTTCGAGTTTGTCTTCAAGGGGTTCGATGCGCTCGGGTACGCTGATCACGCCGATTACTCTATTATTCAGTCAACGAACCCCGACTTCAACAAGGCTATTGTCAGAGTCAACATTCACCGGGCACATCGCCAGACGATTCAGTACATCAGACCCCAGGATGCCCACGTTCTCGGCCAGGCGGAGCTGGTGGTCATCGATGAGGCCGCTGCCATTCCCCTGCCTTTGGTGCGCAAGCTGATGGGCCCTTACTTGGTCTTCATGGCTTCCACCATCAACGGTTACGAGGGTACCGGTCGTTCGCTGTCGCTGAAGCTGATCAAGCAGCTGAGGGAGCAGTCAAGACCCGGAGCCAAGACTGGCGAGGACACAGAGGTTGCCGACAGGACGACGGGTAAGGCCTCCAAGGACCAGGGCTCAAGCCAGTCTAGCCGGTCCCTTCGCGAGATCACCCTGTCTGAGCCCATCAGATACGCCCAAGGCGACTTGGTCGAGAAGTGGCTGAACAAGCTTCTCTGCCTGGATGCTACCCTCCCCAAGGCCAAGGCCAGCGCCCAGGGGTGCCCCGACCCTTCGCAGTGCGAGCTGCTCAAGGTCAACAGAGATACCCTCTTCTCCTTCCACCCCATCCCCGAGAAGTTCCTGCAGCAAATGGTCGCCCTCTACGTTGCTAGTCACTACAAGAACTCTCCCGATGATCTCCAGCTTATGAGTGACGCCCCCGCCCACGAGCTCTACGTCCTCATCGCCCCGACATCAGACGGCAAGCTCCCCGAGCCCCTGTGTGTGATCCAGGTCGCGCTGGAAGGAAAGATTAGCAGACAAAGCGTCATCAACCAGTTGAGCAGAGGACAGCGCCCGTCCGGTGACCTGATCCCCTGGCTCGTGAGCCAGCAGTACCAGGACGACGAGTTCGCCTCCCTCTCCGGCGCCCGCGTCGTGAGAATAGCGACGAACCCGGAGTACGTGTCCATGGGATACGGCACCAAGGCCCTGCAGCTCCTGACCGACTTTTACGAGCAAAAGTTCACCAACCTGTCCGAGGACGCCGACCTCGCCATGGAGGAGACCCTGCCCAGAGTGACGGACGCGGAGCTGTCAAATACCTCTTTGCTCGCAGACGATGTTCATATCAGAGATATCAAAAAGCTGCCGCCGCTGTTCGCCAGATTCTCCGAGATCAGACCTGCTGCACTGGACTACGTCGGTGTCAGCTACGGCTTGACTCAGCCCCTCCACAAGTTCTGGAAGCGCGCCTCCTTTGCGCCCGTTTACCTCCGGCAGACGGCCAACGACCTGACGGGCGAGCACACGTGCGTCATGATCCGGCCTCTCGAGAACACTGGCGCCGACCGGTCATGGCTCGGCGCTTTCTCGCGAGACTTCCAGCGTCGCTTCCAGTCGCTGCTGTCGTACCAGTTCCGGGAGTTCCAGTCGGTCGTCGCGCTCAGCATCGACGAGTCCGCCAGCATCGGCGCCAAGCTCGACGGCACTGAGCCCACGGCCTTGTCAAAGGTGGAACTCGACAGATTCCTGACGCCGTTCGACTTGAAGCGTCTCGAGTCATACGCCAACAACATGCTGGACTACCACGTCATCCTCGATCTCGTGCCTACCCTTGCTGGCCTGTACTTCACCGGCAAGCTCAAGGGAGACATCAAGTTGACTGGTGTTCAGCAGGCTATCCTGCTCGCTATCGGTCTGCAGAGGAAGGACATGGATGTTATCTCTTCTGAGCTGTCCCTGCCCTCATCGCAGCTGTTGGCCATGTTCATCAAGATCCTCCGCAAGATTACAACGCACTTTGGATCCCTGGTCAACGCCGCCGTCGAAGCCGAGTTGCCTAGCGCTACCAAGATTGGTGTCAGCCGGGAGAACGCGTCTGGCGTGCACGACGATGAGGTCGTCGACAAGAGGTTCGCTCCCCTCGAGACATCTCTCGAGGACGAGCTTGAGGAGGGAGGCGATGAGGCTCTGGCTAAGCTTCGTAGGAAGCAGCGCGAGCTCATCGACTCCCTGCCGCTTGACCAGTAAGACCCCTTTTCTTCAATCCGTGGCTATGAGAATACTATACTAACTACAACTACTAGGTATGAGGTTGACGGTGACGCTCCCGCCTGGGCTGAAGCAGAGCAGGCCGTCAAGGATGGCAAAACTGGTGTAGTGAGCGTGAAGGGCAAGTCGAAGCGCAAGGCTGGTCCGACGGCAGCCGAAATTTACGACGAGGCTCTCGGGGAGAAGAAGTCCAAGAAGGCGAAGAAGTCCAAGAGGGACAGAGACTAAGTTAAAAGACACCACTGGACGGGGTCATTTGTTCGGGGGAAAAGGCGGGGGGGAAGAGTGACAGAGGAGGTATAAACAAAAGTGTAAAAGCATCTTTACTTACAGGGTGAAACGGGTATTTGTCCTTACTTGGGCGGCCTCTATGCGGAGTTGGCTCGGCTTTGTTTGTTAACAATTTTAAGAAATTTTGAACATTTCATTTCAGTGAAAGATGAGTGGTGATGTTCCGTCCTCTTCCTTCCGGATGATAGCGTTTGGAGGCCGGGTGATATGATACCTTGAAATTAGGTGGCTGACTGGCCAGTCGTGGTGATCCGACTCTGGTGGGATTTCTGTGATTTCAAAGAGGGAAGGGACGAATATGGTGGAAGGTGTAGATACCTTCCCTTTCTCTGCCTTCCTTCCATCTTCAACATCAAGGCCGCTCCTTCCTCCGTTATCCGCTTCTGCTTTTCTCTTAGGGGGTACCTTTTTATCTTGACGAACTCGTGACAAGCAACTGCTGTCATCTGACGACATCACCTCGCGATGTTGACTCTTACGATTTGAAGGCATCGACCGGAAGTGGCTTCCTCCTCTATCGCAACCTCGAGACCGCAAATCGCCCAATCGCGTTTTTCTGCCTCGCCATACCGTCAATCGACATCACCAAAGTACCAACTCGCATGTCGCCCATACCATCTCCAGCCACCACAAACTCAGCCCGACAATGTGTACCGAATCCATTGCCCTCTGCGAAAGCTGCGGCCTCCACAGACACATGCACTACCACCGCTGCAGATCCTGGCTATGGTCCTACCGCCAAATTAAATGGACCTTCACCACCCCTCTCTCCTCGACCCCGAAACCCAAGAACTGCCCCTTCCTCGATGGCGAAGTCAAGACCGAGATCATACCGGGCCGATGTCCCAACGCGGCGTGCCCAGGCCACAGGCTCAAAGACGACATCGACTTGCGAGCAGCCGTCGACGGGACTTTGGATAGAAGAACGGATGGGGAAAAGATTGATGCGCAGAGGGTCAAGATGGGACTTATGAGGAGACCTGGGCCGACGCAGGCGTTCCAGGAGCCGTTGGAGGTTGGGAGGCCGCATCAGAACCCGGTGCCGGTTGTTATCATGGATGGGAGGCCTGATGAGGGGCTGAGACTTGTGAAGGGACGGGGAAAGCGGGTGGAGGGGATGGGGATGGCGGAGAAGGAGGGGGTTGAGCATGAGGGGCCTATGGCTGTTTCGTCGCCGGGTCCTGCTACGAGGATGCCTGTGAGAAGGCAGAGGGTGTATCATGGTCCGATAATGAGGCCTCATTGAAGGGTGCTTGTGGGATAGTCCGCGGGATCCTTGACTTGACGGCACGATACTACGAACCTAATTACGAGCAATGGGAACGAATCATGATTGGAGAGGAACTTATAATGGGAGGAAGGGTTCATAATATAACGCCGGTCGAAAGCGTCTCTACTCATCACGATAGTGACCATGAATATTCCCAAGATCATGAGAGTCTTTGAAGTTGTGTGAGATATGCTTCATGGTGGTCGTGGTGTCGTGTAAGACGGTAGTCGCCGCATACCAACCGAATTGTCCAATCACAGCCAAGGCCGCTGCTAAGAATGTTTCTAACCACTTGGTGGTTCCTGCATCGCGGCAAACCGGCAAGTCAACTCCGTAAGCTCAGGCCACCAAACAGCGCGAATCAAAGCCTGTTTCCTCTGCCTGGTTTCCCCCCCTGAACTTCTTTGTATTTTGGAGAAGCCAATCTCGGCCAGTGGGGTTCATTCCCCCTGTCGACGGTCGACCATCCACTGAGAAGCTCGAAGGATACACGTCTGGCCTCCGCGCGACCTGGGGGATCAACCAACTTTTTTATGCTAAATCCTCCCCCCCCGTTCGTCCCATTTATGGTTCCTTTGTAAACATTGGACCGCTTCCCCGTCCTGTCGTCCCGTCTCGTCCTTCTTCCCGGTTGTCAACTCAACACCACAGTCTCTCTCAGTCGTTGAACTGTTGATTCCATTCGTTTGGACGAGAGTTCTAGATCGTTCAATTGGATCTCTTCGTGTCTTCCTCAACGACGAGATATCACCCTCGTTTCTGAGTTCTGAAGTAACTCCACGCGATCCATTGCTGTAACCCACCAGAATCGAACCACTCGCATGTCCCTTCCACGCTCTTGAAGCTCTCGCCAAAACCTCAACATGCATACCTCCAACCTCGTCCCGGCAGCCTTCGCCGCCCTAGCCCTCCTCTTCAACCCCGTCGCCGCCATCCCCGCCCCCGTTCCCGCCCCAGAGCCAACCCTCGTCGCCCGCGCCGATGTCATCGCTCCCACCGCCGCCTGGATCAGCGTCAACAACAAGGGCGTCCCCACGACCGTCACCCCCGTCCCGACGACAATCTCCGGCACGGCAACCTACGCCTCCGCCGCCCCCAACGCCCTGACGGGCAGCGTCTTCACCCTGACCGACTGGCACCTCGTCAAGGTCACCACCAGCACGGGCACCCCGCCCGTCGCCACGGCCGACAGCAAGAGCGGCGCGGGGGCCTTTGCGCCGTGCAGTAATACCAAGGGGGACTTTTCGCCCTTTTGCGATCCGAATAAGGGGAGCACGCTGTACACCGATGGGACGTACTATGGTAAGGCGAACCGACGTTCCCTGGTACAGGTGATGAAGGCAGTATATCGGTGTACCTGACTAACTCTTCCCGTGCTCTAGTAACCTGGGACCCCACCGTCCTCATCAAAGGCAACAAAACAAACGTCAACGTAAAAATCCAAGGCAAATCCGTAAACGGCACGACAGTAGGCGACATCGTCCTCAACGCCGACACAGACACCACAAACCCCGCATCCTACGGCTACTACGCCTGGACAGTCTCCTCAAGCCTCATCCCCTCAGGCCAAGACAACGCCACAATCGAGCTCCTCATGTCCTACACCATTGACGGCACCGCCCAAACGGCCATCACGGGCCCGCAGGTCCTCGTCGCCAAGCGGCCGACATGGCACCCCGAGGCCGCGAAAATGCCCAAGGGCGCGGAGCTGTACATCGCCCTCCCCACGGTGTTTGGGTTCATCATCATTTGTGTCATTGGCGGGTGTATCTGGAACCGGCGGACGCGCAAGATCGGACTGGGAAACATCATGAGCCGGTCGAGGCACGGGTATGGTGTCGGTAAGTCGCGGGCGCAGAGGTTGGGGGCCAAGGTGAGGCAGAGCGTGTTCCATGGCGGGCGCAAGGATCGGGGGATCCAGTTAAGGCAGAGGGAGATTAGCCCCGACGGGTATGTGTACCGCGACGAGCCGATGCCGAACCAGCAGCAGCAGCAGCATACCGGTGCTGGACTCAATGTCAACAGTGGTGGCTACGGGCATTCTCGGAGGGATAGCGATGCGCTTGGGAGTCTTGCGGGGAGCCCGGTGTCGGCTACGTTTCCGGATCATGGGCCTCAGGGTGGTAATGCTTTCCGTGAGGAGATGAGGAGGCAGGAGAGGGAGAGGTATTGAGAGGGGGTAATGGACTCCTGAGGCATGTCATTTTGTGTGTCATTGAGAGGAAGCCGCGGTGTTTTGGTGAGGCTAAAGGGGAGTAGACGATGATGGAAAACATGAGGATAAGTGTCACGATATAGACGACGCCAGAATCAGAGATGAGCTGATCGGAGCTCATTTTCAACATAATATGTAACAATAATGAAACTCATGAAGAACTCAAGATGACTCGCACTAGTGAGCTTGTGATGGATATTATGTGATGTTGTATTCGCTGCACAGAACGTGCAGTCTGGCTGTTTTCAGGGGCAAGTGGAGGGTTCAAATGCCAGGCATGGTAGGATCGCTCCTCCATATCCAGCAATCTTGCAATAAACGTCTTCTTTATCCAGGGTATGAAGCTGGGGGGGGGGGGGGGGGGGGGGGGGGTGACTCCAAGCACAGTTCGAGAGCCTAATGAGCGTCCAAATGACAGGCACGATAGCACTCGCTCCTTCCATCCAGCACTCTCGCGACAAAGATCTCCTCTATCGAGGGTATAAAGCGGACCTTTGTCTCCAAGCAAGTCTCCAGCTGCTCCTTAGCCTCATTCCAGTGTTGGTCGCAGCGCCATCGCACCAGCGACGGCAGAGACGACAAGAACGCTAAGATTCCGCAGAGCTTGTCGTTACTCTTTATGTTGTCGCTGCCCCTTTTGCCATATCTCGCATACGCCGTACGGAATATGTCAAAGATAGCGGCCCCTACGGGAACCCGTCGTTCTCCTGCACATTGTCAGTGACGAATGCGGAAGAAACGAGTACGACAGCAACCAGAACGGCAGGAACAAATACGGTAGCAACGGATACGGCAGCAAGGGTGGTACCTTGGCATCCTGGGATTTACCAAATCCTCATCAATGTGCTACTGTTGGTTTGCTTCGTTTAGAAGCGTGGGTACCATTATTTATAAGGCGGACTATGGTAAAGATAGCAGCAACAAGTATGGCAATAGCAAATGTAGCAGCAGCGGCAGTGTCTTGATACCTAGTCATTTAGGTTATTAGATCCTCATTAACATGCTACTGTTGGTTTTTCTACTTAAGAAGTACAGTTACCCTATTCATCAGACGGGCTGTAACAAAGATGGCAGCAACAAGTATAGTGGTGATAAATACTGAAGCAATGGCAGTATCTTAGCGTCTAGGCATTTGTATGGAATCCTCATCAACATGCTACTGTTGGTTTGCTTAGGTCAGATGCATCACTTTGCCATAGGGTACCCCTATTCATAAGGCGGGCTGTCTTCCATTCTCATACATATCATGAGTGATAAAATGAGTATTAAATGGGAACAGATATATTACTAGAAGTGAGTACGGAAGTATTGGTAGTAGCTTGGCATTCAGGGACTCGAGCTATGGACTCATCTCCAAGAAGGATCCTGGTGGTTTGCTTGGTTCATAAGCATGAGCATTCCTATTTATGAGGTTGGCCGTCTTCTTTCTCTCCTGCTGTTGCCGCGTCCTCTTTTGGGACTCGAGTAAGGTAAGTTTATAGCTTACCAAGACGTGGGATTGATGCGTTCATTTCTCATGGAGTGGTGGAGTTGGGTTTAAATCTAATCAATGAGTGACAAGGGTTCTACCTGCCTCTAGTACCTGTGTCGGGAATGGGCCTCGGGTGAAGGTCCTGAGGTGGGCATTTGAATCTGTGTAAGGCAAGAGAATACGCCGTGCGAAATCTTCAACGGGCATATCTAACAAGGGAGCCCCGGAGTTGGGCTTGAAATGACCGTCTTTCCACCATGCCCCTACACATCACTTCTCGAACATTTGACAGGCGGAAGAACCAAAGTCGTATCAGCATGTCAATTCATAAAGCTTCATGACGCCGTTGCTATCAAACCGAGACCCTCCTTTTCTCTCTCCTACTCTGGTCGTTCGATGGATCTCCATCTACGATCTTGACGCCATCATAAGCTGTGCAGGTGCTAGCACTTCACTTCTTGCCCGAGCTACCGGAGCTTCCGCCACCGTAGCCGGACGAGGTTCTGTCACCACTGGGAGAGGTGTAGGTTGAACCGCCATTGCCGTTGTTGTGGTAGGTGCTGCCGTTGGGGTTGGAGTAGTAGTAGGATCCGTCACTTTTGATGTTTTGATCAGCTTCTGTTCAACGATGTCTCTTGGGAGATAAGGCGATCAACCGGTCCGGGACATGGAGGGATGGTAAAGCAGCCCCTTGGCAGCAGTCAGTGGAAGAGTTGGAGGTGAACTCACGTGTTGGAGTAGTGGTAGGAGTTGGAGTTGTCAGCGCTGCTACCGTAGTCGCGGGCGCAGTAGTGGTTGCCCTGCGTTTGCCAGTCGGCACGTCAGCTACGCCGTCTTGAATTGGAGCTCTGTGGCTTTGGAGAAAAGGGCTGGGGTTTACCTCGCTGTTGGTGCCGGAGCTCTTGTATTCGTAACCTCGTCCGCTCATCTTGACCGTGTGTTTGACGATTCTGGTGCGAAAAGTGGCTGGGTGCGATGGGCGTTGTGTATGGGGTGTGTCTGAAGAAGAGTTGACTGTGGAGAGAAGGGGAGTTTGAGGATGCGAGGTCACTGGAAGGTGAAGGGAGATTAAATACCCAGGCAAGACACCTTGTGGTTTGTCAGGCACGGTCTATCGATGCTTTCCTCTTTCCGTCCACCCCGCATCATTAATTGATTAATGGCGAGAGCAGTGACAATCGGAAAGCCACCTGCCTCCCTAATCTACCTTTCCTCGCTCATTTGGGCTCTCATGTTCCTTCCCGCGGGGCGCGTCAGAGCTCCAAAAGCCCAGCGAAAGTCAGATCAGATGGGGACCCTGGAGTCTGCATAGGGATATCGTGATTGCATCATCCCCTTCCCCCTTCCCCCTTCCCCCTTGTTACCCCCGGCATGCACAAAGTATCACAATCAAGTTTCCTGTAGCAGAGAGCAGCGGAGACGTGCAGCATTGTGCTATTTTATTGCTTTTTCGACGAGATAGGGCGTTTCTTATTTCCCCGGCTGCCAAGCAAGCTGCCGCTGTCGTAACTTACTCTGGGATCATCCTGGTTTCTGTCAACATCTGATGGATCTCAGACCAAGAAGGTAAATATCTCAGTTGAGAGAAGTGCCTGTTGTTTGCAATTCAAAAGGGTGAACCACGTCGAACATGGGACCTCAGGAACAGCCTCCGGCTTGTAACACGCATTAGTAGTAGACTGTCACTTTGCTCAAGCGTGTCGGCAACTGCACGTGAGTTGATGTGAGCGGCAGTCCAAGTGGGATGAGACCGAGAGGGACCCCTCACTCACACAGCTGTCCCCCCACGTTTCAGGGATCAGCTTGCATTGAGAAAAAGCAAATGACATTTCTCAATCACCTCCTCACTTATGAACTCACGTCTTGTCAAATCCTACTACTCCGAACCGAAACCAAAAGTTCACATGCTATTCGCGTTCCTACTACAGGTATCCCAATTGCGCATCAAGTCCTAACAAAATAGGGTCCATCCCATTAGAGGTAAAGAAAGAAAAGCCAAGCATCCCAACATTTGAGTATAATCACATAAATCGCTCCGTCGTCACTCATTACAAGATCTAGTGGTTATTTCATTCCAACACTTTGCTCCAAGTCAGTCACAAGTCACGCAGATGCGGAGTAAAAAACCCAACTCAAAGCTTACTTTTTGCCGTACCCGGAGCATGTTCGGTATCCGCTAGCCGAGGTGTACGGTGAACCGCCGTTGCCGTCGTTTTGATACCTCTCGCTCTTTGGAGTCGAGTAGTGAATTGAGCCGCTTCTATCCATCGTCGCAAATGTTCCATCAGTCTTGGCTCGGCCTCTCTCTCATGCCCCACGCACAGTCACACTCCAGCTCTGGATTGAAGAACTGAATGAGAATGAAATGCAAATAAAGATTGAGACTCACGTGTTGGGATACTGGTATGAGTTCGGGTTCGAAGTGCTGCTGCTGCTTCCGTAATCGCGAGCGCAGGAGTAGTTACCCTGTGTGTTTCCCCGCAGTGAGTACTATTGCTGCTCCACGAGAACCTCACATGGGTCAAGGTTTGCAATTACCTGGCTGTTGGATCCAGAGCTCTTGTATGAGTATCCCTTGCTGCTTGGCATGTCGTCGATCTAGGGAGGTGAGCGGGCGGTAGTGGGTTCTGTTACTCAAATTTCCAGAATGCTTTTTTGAGTTGGAGATGGGCTCATTCAAAGGACGAAGAATTCATCGGGGGCTTTTGTTTCTCGTTTTTGACACATAGTGGAGATGGGAAGAAGAAGGCGAAGGCGGCGAACTTAAGTATAAGAGAAAAACTCTCTCTCTCTAGTTTAAGGCACATGGTACGGGATTACAGAGTAGGTACATAATGGGCTGATCATGGGCGATGCGTGGTTTGAAACGCTGCGCTACTTCACTTACCCCGCCCCACGGGAGAGAGAGCCCATAGTGAGACTTTTTATTACTCTTCTCTAATTCCCGTGCCTGACGAGTCGGTCCATTGACAAGTTTGAATGGGGAACGGACTATGCGGCAAAAAAAAAAAAGAAGGCCAACGAGTGGATGAAAAGGGATGCTTCGGGCAAGGCGTCAAGCGTTCGAGCCGTTCCAAGCGTGGGTCGAGCGAGGCGATACGCATGCGCTGGCAAACGGCTGCTGCACCTTTTGGGTGTTGGCCCTTCTGGGGCATCAGGTAATATCGGTAGGCCGGTTGTTAGGTATTTTAAGCTTCATGTGGGGGTGGGAAGGCACTCTGGCTCTCTGCACGAGCAGACTCTTTGGATGAGAGTGAGTCCGAGATGCGGAGGGAGGGGGGGAGGATGACTTGATTCTGCAGCGAAGAATACCTTGTACTCAAAAGTTAGGACAGAGGACGGGGGTACCTGAGCTCAGGAGCTTTCCAAAAGTTGGGACGACACCACATGACACGGCATGTTGCCTTGTTCTCGAATTTTGATGAGGGAAACAGCGGCTCTTTAGATAATAACGTTGCCTCCCGCTGACGTCTTAGCTTGGATGGTCTAACAAATATCAAGGAAGGGCATAAGAGCAGTCGCGACCGCAGGACCTGCAGACCCGGGAAAGCCCGGCCATAAGTAGGGGACCGACGGACGCGGTCAGGGGCATATATCTCCGAGATCTGCTTCGGTCGACTCGGATCTGACTCCGAGGCGATGGGAAAATACCACCCCTCTTGTTTTGGTCTTTGGTTTTGGTACGCTTGAATTCAAAAGTCTATTTTTCTTGCTTTTTGCCGCATATCTAGTCTAGAGGCTCTTCTATATCATTATGCGGCTCGCAATAGCCATTCACGACTCGTTTAGTTTTAGAGGTGATGATCTAGTCAGTTCTCCTTGGGGTTGCCGTCCTCGAGCTCGGCAATGAACTTCTCGGCGTCCATGGCAGCCATGCAGCCGGTTCCGGCACTGGTAATGGCCTGTCTGTATCTCTTGTCCTGGACGTCACCGGCGGCGAAGACACCCTCAATGTTGGTCAGCGGCGTGCCGGGCTTGGTGACGACGTAGCCCTCGTCGTCGGTCTCGAGCTGTCCCTTGACGAGCGTCGTCGCAGGTTCGTGGCCAATGGCGTAGAAGAGACCGTTGGCCTCGAGTGTCTCCTCGGCGCCCGTGACGGTGTCCTTGACGACGAGGTGGCTCATCAGGCCGTCTTCGCCGCCCTGGATCTCCTTGCCGGCCGAGTTCCACCGCACCGTCACCTTGGGGTTGGCCAGCAGGCGGTTGGCCATGACCTTTGAGGCGCGGAGGATGTCGCGGCGGACGAGGACGGTGACGTGGGAGCCGTACTTTGTGAGGTAGAGGGCCTCCTCGGCGGCCGAGTCACCGCCGCCGATGACGACGAGGTGCTTGTTGCGGAAGATGGGGACGGCTCCGTCGCAGACGGCGCAGGCGGAGACGCCGTTTTGCCAGTACTTCTCCTCGCCGGGGAGGTTGAGGCGCTTGGCGGAGGCACCCGTGGCGAGGATGACGGCGTCGGCGGTGTGGGTCTCTTCGGGTTCGAACTCGGTCGAGTACTTGAAGGGGCGGGAGGACAGGTCGAGCTTGGCGACGGTGTCGGTGACGATTTGGGTGCCGAAGCGCTCGGACTGGGCCTTCATGTTCTCCATGAGCTCGCCGCCCATGATGCCCTTGGGGAAGCCGGGGAAGTTCTCGACGTCGGTGGTGGTGGTGAGCTGACCGCCGGCGGCGATGCCGTTGGCCATGAAGCCCTCGTACAGGACGGCTGGAGCAGGGGAGTATCGTCAGTGGATGTTCCGAGGACTGTGTGAAGATAGGGGGAGTGGTGAGGGGATGCTTACGCTTCAGCTCAGCGCGCGCCAGGTAGACGGCGGCGGTGTGGGCAGCAGGCCCAGAGCCAATGACTGTGGTGTGAGGTTAGCAAAGTCGCATTACAAGACTTGAAGCCATCATGGCTCGACCATGTTGAGAGGCATGTTTGTCTCTGCTGATCTGCAGGAGGGGCAAGCAGGAACGGAGAGTCTTAACGTACTGACAACCTTGCTATGCATTTTGCGGGCACTCGACTTTAGTTCGGTAGGATTCGTAGAGTTCTTCTTGAGTGATGTGGTGGCTGCGGCAAAGGACAGACCAGTGGCGCTTGAGCGAAGAATTGTTCGTCTAAAGGTTGAAGAGAACAGTTTGGCGGTGATATGCGCGTTCAGGAACACGCACTATCCTCTCCAAAAATGGCGGGGTATCAGAAAAAGAGAGATATATGTACAGCAAGAGGGAGGAGGGGGGGGGTCAGGGTACCACAGGGGGGCGTGTGAGAGGGAGGAGGGGCAAAACGAATGGAAGGGGCAGGATGGCGACGGGCTTTGCTTCCAATCAAGGCTTGGAAACTCGTGGACCGCTATCGTGACGGCAGACCCGGGATGGTAGTGGTAGTACAAATAGTGGTACAGGGCCTGAGATTCTGTAGCAGTAGCAGTAGTAGCGACGGTAGCAGTGGTCCAAAATGTGATTTCTAATGGTGGTGGCCGGGATCTGGGACGGTGATGCGTTGCGCTGGGCCTTGCCTTCTCGGTGGTGGTGGATTCCAGAATTCCAGAAATTTTTAATCGGGCCTGCCGCACGATTCAGGGTGCATTTGATAGCGTCTGTCAGTCGGGTGTCACGAAAAGCCCGCCAAGCCAAACCGCAAGTGGTCTGGATGCGTGATCGGAGCGCCGTTCTTTGGCATGATTATGTGGATTACCTAAGCACCGAGTCGCCGATTCCCCGTTCCGTCGGTATCCAGACAATCCACCCCACTTGCCGAGGCTCTTCCGAGTGACGCAACTCGGCTCCGAGCCACAATTCTGCAGCACGGTGTGCCGTGTACCTATGTATCTCTTCTCGTGAATCATGGGCCGGTCACCGGTGTCGGGAAGTTTATAATCCACAAGGGTTCTCATCGCTGCTGGGAATCTTATCAATCGCATCAGCGTCTATTTGGAATTATTGACGTCAATGAAGCTTCCGACCGGGAAGGTCAAGGTCTAGAATCGAGCCAAGGCCGTCTTGGTCGGCGACAATCAAGGACCATTGTTGGTACTCAATCATCCACACTCTTTGCGCACGCGATCAGCAGAGTGAGTCAATTTCGAAGCATGAATCTTCACCCCGGAGACAGCTTACTCAGTTGCTCCATCACCTCATCCACATCACATGCCTCTCTCAATTGTTTTTTCAAAGCGATGAGTCCCACGCTTCGCAAGTGCTCAAGGATTTCCCTCTCTTACTAATCACTCAATCCGAGTGAAATAGAAGTACCAAGATCCCCTCAGCATATGCTCAACCTCCTCCGAGAACGTCTGCGATACCTTATCTCGGCCGTCGAAGAGCCCATTTAGTAGAAGAAGCGAGTTCAATCTTTTTCACCACCCTGAAACTCCAGAGATGGCTATTCCATTTTGACCGACATTTCAGCGTTCCGATGAAGAGCATAAAGCAAATTGGGGAACCTGCGTCTATAGGCATATCTTCATTCACATAATGCTAAGTACACCATCAAAGTGGCTTTCATGGCCCTTCACTTATCTTCCGCACTCGGCATATATGCCGCTCATAATGCCTTTGGCCTATGCGGGTTGAGTAGCAACTAACGTTCTTAGTATCGTGGAGGAGCCACAGCCACCGTTGATCCAGCCTAGCAATACGGGAGTAGGTAGGTACCTTGTGCAAACATCAAGATGTTGGCCTCGGATCGATATTCAAATCAGAGGCTATATTATTCAAGGTGTATGCATCAAACACTTACTATCAAGATGACTGCCGTTCATTGAATGTCATACAATCCCGGCCTCTCCCCCAACCCCAAGGGTCCGGGCATTCCATCCTTCACGCACTCAACCCTCTACGCATCCGGCAGCCCAGAAATAACGACACCACTAACAAAATCCTGAGCATGCCCCTGCGTGTCCATCTTGCCAGTACCATTCTTGAGGTAACAATACTCTCCGGGCAACTTAATCATAGCGACAGACCGGCAGTAGCCCCCGGCCTTGACATCCCCGCTCGCAAGATTACTCCCATACGCCTGGTTATGCGCCGCGCACAGTACCATGCACTCCTCAAACGTCGAGACATACACCTTGAGAATATCATACAGCGCCGGGTTTCCGTAGGCCGCGCCCGAGGGATAATTCACCTCGCACAGCTGGCGGAAGGTCTGCGTCGAGTAGCCTGTGCCGATCTTCATCGCTTTGCCGTCAGCGTCGGTGGGCGTGTAAGTCGTCGTGTTGATGCTCGGGCAGCCGCCGTCCGTCGGAGCGGAGCGGATACCTGTTGGGATTGAGCGGGCGGTGGACGATGTCGCTGTTAATGTAGAGGATTGAACGCCTGAGCTTGCGCTTGAGGTTGTAGGCGCTGATTGAGAGCCTGCCGTTGCTGATGCTGTTGACGATGGACCTCTGTTGGACACCACATTCAGTCTTTTTGCTCTCATCTCATCCCTATGAGTGACGAAAAGTGAACTTACACTGAGACCGCCGAATTATCAGCCTTTTGCGCCGCCAACCCTCCCGCCACACCGCCAGCGATCCCACCAGCAAGGATAACCACCAGCGCAATAACCAGCCCCCAAAACACAGGCACCATCAGGCCGAGAACGCGCCGTCGCTCTGGCGGCGGTGCGTCTGCGGCCGCGGCGGAAGCATACGCCGGGTGATAAGCCTGCGTCATCGTCGTCCACGTCGACTTTTCCAACGGGCTCTGGAACTCAGAAGGGTCGTACGGGATCGGCGCGGTGGAGTACCTACTCGGCGCCGCCTCGAGGCCCGGCTGGTCTGCCGGTGCCGTGGTCTCCGTGTGGAGACGGTGCTGGAGTTGATCGGCCATTCCTCCTCCCGCAAGTTTGTCTCAATTTACTCCCGAATATCAAACTCGTACAAAGGTGAAAGAAGACGATGCGGAACGCGAATGCGCGCGACGATCACAACGTAAAGCGAGAGAAAGGCATCAAGACCAAAAGAGAGGGGGAAAAACAAGAGAAGAGGTGAAATTAGGCTGACAGCCGAATACTTGAATGAGACCTCAGCTCGCAAGGGTGAACACACCGTTGGACCCCAGTTGTGAATTGCTGTAAGCGGCAACCGAGCTTACCTACGGGCGCGCCACATGGGGTTCGTTTTCTTCGCACGATACCTCATTGAGTCGAGAACCCCATGCGCCGTGGTACGGCCCGGGGCTTAATTCCCTCCCCTGAGACAATTGCTCTCTCTCTGCCTTGCGAGAGGCCATCCGTTGGCTCATGGCACAAACGCGACCCCAGCGACGCCACGTTCCGCCCATGCAATTTAGTCTCAGCCCTAACGCGCGAACAGTGGGAAAGGGGCAAGAGGGAAAGGGGGCCAAGCGTATGATGAACGCTTCAAGTGCTAGCCGTCGCGACGGCAGGGAATTTGCTATCGAACCCTTTTCGAAACGGCGCCTGATGCGATGGTGGTGAGGGCATGTGAGCGGTGGTTGGCTGGCCTTTGGGGGTCTTAGCCGCCGAGGCGCCTGCATGTGCTTCGCCTCGTTGGCGCGTCAACCGAAATAACTTGGTGTCTAGCCTGCGTCTGAGCTGAATGGCAACTGCAGCGGTCTTGAAGCCTGATTTGGCTGTGGGAGCGTCTCGTAGTCGAGTTGCAACTTTACCGTACTCCAAGATCTGCGAGATTGGGATGAGGGCAGCAGGTATTTTGTCTTGAGTATCATCGTCCTAAATAGCAGGAAAACCGGTTGGTGACATTGACCGGGCGAAGTTGACAACGCACAATTAAACAATGGCAAAAGTTGAGAGCCGCGTCTTACCAAAAGTCTTCATGATGATTGTAGTTTCCAGCCGGCGAACTCTGTCAATTGTCGAATTCGGGGCGACTTCTTGACGTGATGGAATACATCCTGTATCCTGAGCGTTTCTGAGCTGGGAGTATGATAGGTAGCCTGCCCGCAACACCAATAGGATCTAAACTCTTGTAGTGACTTACAGATTAATGGATTTCATAGATCTAGTTAGCTAAACTTCCACGTACAAAGTCCGCGGAACCATCTCTCCTCATTCCCATCACCGGCAGTCTATCCAGCCATCATCGAGCTTCCAACATCAAGAAAGCTCGTGTCTCCTATCGCGGCTACTAGACAACTCATTCGGCACCGGCTGTCCATGAACCTCAAACGGCACATACGCCGTCCGCTCCGACTTGGCCCACGGCGAAGACGGGCCCGTCCCGGAAGAATCCACCTGACTCGACAGCGCCGCCCTCGTCTTCCTCTTCTCGCGCAGTAACATGACGGTCAGCGCCACGATCGCCAGCGCCAGCGGGGCGCCGATGCCCACCCCGATCCCCGCCGCTGCTCCTGTCGAGATCCCGCTGCTGATACTGGACTCTGCTGCCGTCGCGGAGCACGTTGCGGCGGCGCTCGCGGTCCCGGTACTCTGTCCTACTGTCGCGGTCGCGATCGCCGCCGTCTCTACGAGGTCGCTGAGGTCCGATTGGAGGTACTTGTTGAGCAGCATCTTGCCCGCGGGGACGCCAAAAGTGTAGTTGGCGCAGTTGCCAGAGGTCTGGCATGCGAACTTTTTGTCACCGCATAATGCGACGCCACAATGCCGGCCAGGAACTATCGTATAATTCAGTCCACAGCGATCCAAGACACAAAGAGAGGAGACTCTTGTTCCGCCTTTCTGATCAAGAAATCTTACCTCCGCCGATCATTTCCTCCTTGTCGCAATACTTTGGACACCCACTCCGCGTCCAGTTTTGATCCGTACAGGCGCCGCGGTAGAAATTCAGCTCCGTCTGCGAAAAGCAGAGGCCGTTACTCATGCAGTAGTGATTCTGGAAGCAGCACGCCGCGACCTCGGTACCGCCCGCCACGGGACAAGCTACCGCCTGCGTCGCCTCGACGCCGTTGGGCCAGTAACACGTCTGGCCCGCCACTCCCGTGACTAACAGGAGTGCTGCGAGGAGCCGCCAGTGTAGCAGCGGCAGATGCATCGTTCAGATGGGCTGCCCAAGAGTTTGGCAGAGGATGAGAGGGTTTCGGGATGACGGAAAGAGACGTAAGAGAAAGTCTTGTTCTGATGCGGAACGGAATACCGCGATTAATAATTGTACTCCGTACGGATACAGGCACAATGGCTGCTTGCTGGCCTTGTACGCCCAAACCGGGCGTTCAAAAGTCACCATTGAACTAGGCTTCGAGAGACATGCAGCGCTTGGCGTTGACTTTGGGGGGTGGAGGGATTCGGATCCCTGGCCAGCCATAGATGATATGGTCAAATCACGCCGCACCAGAGCTTGGCTAGACGGGTTTCCAAACACGTTGGCTGCGCCTCCAGGAAATGAACGCAACATTAGAATATTAAAGCCCAACGGTCATTGACTCCTATGGTATAATTATGGTCTGCTTAGCAGAGCAGTGCCATATGGATGGCCCGCTGCAAACACCTGCAGTTCCCTCTCCACCGGCTCCACGGGTACAAGGGGTTAATCCTGTTGCCTTGCCGGGGGCGGTTGCGATCGTCATCGATCCTTTCATTACCTCAAGAAGACACGGCTTCACAGGGGTCATATTTTACGAAACGCAGATTGGGAATAGCTTAAAAAAGCATAGAGATAAGCTTGTTGAAAGTTGAAACGCACTGATACTCATTTCGCTGTCGTAACGAATGGACTCATCATCAACCCTCTCCTCAACCTCGTCGCCATGACCGTCACGCAGCTCTCACTCCCTTCACAGATTTCCATTGCATGAAACAAGCCGCAACGACTGAAATACCAGCCAGCGCAATCGCAACAGTAAACACCACGCGGAGAGCATCATTGTAGATAGAAACCATCATCGGGAGCGCCTCAACCGGCACAACCGTTCGGAACGCCGTCACCCCGGCCCCGAGCACCGCCCGGATATCCACCCCGGGCACCGCATCCTCCGCCGAAGCCCGCAGCAGGTGATTCTGGAACAGAGCGTTCCCGACAGAGACGAAGATGGCGCCGCCCAGCGCCTGCGACGCCACGACCGCCGCGGTCCCAACGGGCACCTCGTCCGGCGGCAGGACGGCTTGCACGGCGGTGAACCCTTGTTGGATAGCCATCCCGAAGCCCGCCGCGACGAGAATCTCGAAGCCGATCCACTGAGACGTCGGCGTGTCGGGCAATAGCATCATGAGTTTTCCGCACCCGACTGTCGCGAGCATGCCTCCAATTATTGCTGGGGCTGGGTAGTGGCCCACGACGGAGACGAAGATGCCCGCGAGGAGGGAGAAGAGGGATATCGCTGCGACGTAGGGAATCATGTCCACGCCGGACGATATGGCGCTCTCGCCGCGGACGGCCTGGAACCATATTGGTAGGAAGTAGATGTGGATGAGGAGCGCGCCGTACGTGGCGAAGGCCGCGACGCAGGAGGCGGCTACGGTGCGCTGCGTGATGATGGCTGGTGGGACTAGTGCGCCGTCCTGCTTCCACCACTGCCACGCGGCGAAGACGATGACCGTTGCGCCAGCGCCTGAGAGGAGACCGGTGATCTTTGTGCTTGACAGGGCCTCGCCCTGGGCGGTGTATTGGAGGCCTAGGAAGAGCATTACGCAGGCTCCGAGGAGGAGCACATTGCCTACTAGGTCGAGGTCAAGGATTCTGTTGAAGAAGGTTTGTCTGTGTTGTGATTGCTGATGAGGGTGAAAGAATAAGAGAAACACGACGAGGGTGAAGCCTGCGATGGGGAGGTTGATGTAGAAACACCATCGCCAAGTCTGGTGACAGGGTCAGTCATGAGTCTGTAGACATTTAAACCGCAGGATTACTCACGACAAGGTCGGTGAAGACACCTCCGAGCAGAGGACCAACGGTGGCGCCAAGGCCGAAACTGTCGTTGTGTTAGCATCCACGCGTCTTGAACCTCTATCTATCTTTGGATAGAGATTTCTTACATCACTCCGATGATGGCCGTGTAAACCGGGCGCGCCCGCCGGGGAACCGCCGTAGCGACGATAACGAAGCTCCCGGTGAGAATCCCAGCACTTCCAAAGCCAGCTACGGCACGACCCACGATGAGCGCGAGAGAGTCGGGGGCAAGGCCGCAGATGAGCGAGCCTGCTAAGAACATGAAAGTGGCAAAGACGTATGCCCATTTAACGGAAAAGAGCATAAAGGCTCTACCAAAGACGGGCTGGAAGGCGCAGATTGTGAGGAGGTGGGCTGAGCCGTACCAGCCAATGTCTGCCGTAGATTGGGATTCCGACGTGATGTGCGGGATGGCCTATTGCCCGTCAGTTGTGGGACTGGTTAGTGAACGGGATGATAGCTCACGGTTGTAAGGAGAGTTCGATCGGCCGAGATGGAGAACACCGCGAGACAGATCCCAAACACGAGAACGGTGAGCCGCCATCCTTCAACCCATTGCTCCCCTTCAACCTCCACATTGGATGAAGATGACATGGTGCCGTGCTTCTCCCCACTCGCCATATGAAGATGCCCCACTTGATGCATGTGGTCCTCGCCATTCACCTCATCAATATCCGGCTCAAACGGCTTCGTGAAGCGACTGATCCGGGCATCGGCCTTGCCGGGGTGTCTTTGCTCCGTGACGGGAGTAGGGCGCTGCTGGCCCTTCCCCCGCGGCGTGTCACTCGATATGGACCCGTGAAGAGACGGGTGACTCGCTAGGTGCCGGAGCGGTGAGGCGAAGATGGACGAGATGATTGACGCGGACTCGGACTGCGGTGAAGGGAAGCCACCCTTTTCTTCGTCGTCTGTTTTTGAGAGGGTGTGTGAGTCTGAGACGGTGTGTGATGGCACTCTCTTCATGGCGAGGGGAAACGCGCGCTGGATTTCTGTGGACGACGTCGGGTCTCCACGCGGGAGAATGTACGCGGCGCCGGGTTGTCGTAGGGAAGATACCCGTCGAGGGATCGGTGGCGGGCGTGGCCCGTTGGTCAGGGTGATTGAGGATCTGATGGAATCGTGGCGGCGGCAGTGGTCGTCGTCGTGGGAAATTTGGGATGCTATCGAAGGTGCGCTGCCCCTCTTGCACATCTCTTCGTCCGTCAACTCTGTCACCCTCCTCATTACAATGCCGGTGGTAGAGGGACAGTCCTGTGAAAGCCGAACCTTTTTCTCCCATTCTTTCGTCAGAGATTGTGGGAGAATCTCCTCCCCGTCGTTATCATTCTCTTCTGAATAGAATGGAAATAGGTTGTCGTCGAGACCCGGCAAAGGAGTAGCGTGGCAGTGTATGATTGAGATTCGCGAGCGCTCCTCGCCGAGGAACTCCGAGGATGGTCTGGATCCGAGTGATAGCCTGGTTGTCTGTGGTGCACCGCTTTCATCTACGGCCACTTGCGGATGAGAATCCTTATCCATGTTGTTATCTTCTGGCACTATCAATGATGTTTGGAAGCCAATCGATGAGACTTCACAATCTCTGTGACGCTGCTGTTATGGTGAGTGCCAGGCTGAAGCAAGAGGGACGATTGAGCACCATAGATTCTTCAAGCATCTGGAAGCTGCTCCCTCCGGCTTAAGAGGAGCAGCTAGACCACCAGCAACAGTCCCTGTTTAGCTTATTACTAGTCATTCTCTGCAGTTCATTGAGTGTCTGAATCATCGGTGGCGTCCGGGAACAATGGTAGAACATTATCAGCTGCGTATGGAGTGTCATCAATCCACGTTGGGAATAGCCTCGCGTTGGACGTAATCGCTGTTGAGGCGTTCTACGAACGACTGGACGTCAGATCCCGAGGTGATGGGCCGAGCTAGCAGACCCAACTGCTGTCAGGCAGTGACGCCTCGGAGAGGGCGATGGCGGTCGACATGGGTCTGGAGAGTAGATCGACTGCGTGGCAGGAGGCAGAATGCTATCCAGCTAACGAGTAAGACTGGCACCGGTGCCAGATCAATGACTAGATCAGTCAAGTTTAGGTGCCATTACTAACACCCTTTTTCTGACGACCTTATCTTTCAATGAACTGCGGGGGTCTCCCGTTAGAACCATGAAGCTGGAGAGTCGCCGCTAGAGACCGAACAAAGCACAGAGCAGCAGCCGAGGGGGCGCTAAGAACATGGTGCGGGGAGGCGTGGGCGGATGCCATCCGGGGCCGGCGCCTTGGATTTTCAGCGTAGCCGGGAGTCGGGGGCCGATGTCTTTCTTTGTCAGGATTCAAGACAATGAATCGGGAAGAGAACATGAAACATGGCATCCAAGGAGCGCAGTTAGAATCCTCGCGAATAACAGAAAGATAAACCGAGGACAGGTGGTGGGGCGAGGTCCAACAATTTCATGAGCACAGTTCTTGTTTCCGTATATTCATCACGTACTTGACCAAGCTGTGTACATTCGATAGTACCCTAGGTAGGTTATAGGGGGCAATTGTACATCCTTTCATCAACTACAGCAACTAGCCCAGAAGCTTAAGATGGTTATACACCTAATCCTGAATTGCAGCGCTACCGCTTTGCCGAAGCTTTTGCTTTCGGGTCCCCATGCAGTCATTCTTATTATCATTATTATTATTATTATTATTTGCCTTTCCCTACCTGCCCTCCATGATTTCTTCGTCCTTGACCTTCATCAGGCTCTAATAAATCAACGTGTTATCCCGTGTCGCCCATTCATCAATGGCTGGCGTGTCTCAATTGCTCATACCTCAGCACCCATGGCACAGATTATTGATCACGATATTGGTGTGGGAGGTTGAAAGAAGTTCAAAGTTGAAACAAGGGGGGGCTTGCCCGTACTTCGTCGCCTTGATGCCTCCTTTGTGGAGCAAACCACCCGCGGCCGGCAATTAGCCCAAGTTCTTATCAAACGAACTCATCGCGAATACAGCATAGGCTTGGCAAGAGTGAAGATAACTTCAGCGCTAATTGCATGTGATTTCTTTCGTTGTCTTGCTCCAAAAACAAGAGCACACACCTAGAGCTAGTTTCATGGATGTGACATGATGGCAACATGTCAACAGATAGACCTGAATACATGAGGTACCCAGTCAAGCCAGTGGTGCATTTTCAATTGATTCCAACATTTGCCTATGAAATATCCTGCTCATCAAGATTCTGGCAAGATAAATTCCCTCAAAAGCCATGTTGAAGGGGAGGGGAAGGAGAAGAGGGCATTTTGCGTATTCGTACTAGCGCGATCTGCCGACCAGGATTCCCCGGACGTTCCCGCGGTGTCTCAATTGGGCAAGTAGCATTTCGATATGCCCCATCAAGACCCGCAATTCTAAATCCATCGACCCGCCTCACTCCGGCAGGCCGCAGGCCGCAGGCCGCAGACAGCACGACTTCAGATGTTTCCTCCTACTACCCCCCACCACCACCTTGATCATCAAACATGGCATTTCACTTTTGCATTACAGTCAGACACGGGCACACTCTCCCAATTAACTCATGTCATTTGTTCCACAATCCGGAGTAAACTCCCGCCTTGCTTTCGAAGCCCCAACCAATACCTACTACGCCCATCAACGTCACCGCCACCAATAGCAACCAAACCAGGTATTTCGTCCCCCGCTCCCCTCTCACGCCTTGAAGATCTGGCCCGAGCACCGGGCTCAATTCAAGGACCACCTGACCGACAATGCTTGCGTGTCTATGGTATTCTATGGGTTCATGCTTTGTCCAAAATAAAAACAAGGTTGGAGTTGAGTTGAATTGAAAGTTTCTTCAGGTCTCTAGCTCAACCGTGGCGTCCTTACCCCCCAAGGTCACTGACGCCGCCAAAGTCTCCTTTTCGTTGAGGTCGGCCGGCTTGGGCTTTTGCGATGCAGCTGGTTTGCCGCGACCGCCCTTCTTGTAAGTTGTAATGTAGAACATGATGAAGAGAACCAGGTACGACGTCAGGATGGCGCCGCCAGTCATGGCTGCGTAGAATTCGCCGCCGCACCGGCCGACGTGGGGGAGGATCTCCCTGAAGTACGTGTCTGCGAAGACGTCGTAGAAGCCAAAGTAGACGAAGCCTGTTGACGCGAGTTAGTACGGCGATTGGATGCTTCACTCTCCCGTTGGGTGAGTGATTGCTGAGGGGTGCGGTTCAACTCACCAAGGTCCAGCACGAACTGGGTGATCTGCAAGACCGTGATCCACTGCTTCCACCACACCTTGACGCCTCGTGCGGTCTGGAAGTAGTACCAATACATGACCACATGCACCGTCAGGTTGAGCGTGATGGGCACCCAGGACAGCGGGGTGGCTCCGACCAACTGGCTGAAGCAGAGGAGCGCGGTGGCCGGGTGGTGGTAGCAGTGGAGGAACGTAAGGGGTTTCTTCTTGAGCATCAGGAAGACGGTGTCAATGAGCTCGTAGTACTTTGTGAGGTAGTTGATCTGCCACGGAGGATCAGCTTACGGCCTTGGTAGAGGTGGTTTGAATACTCACGTAGTAGAGAACGACCAGCGGTTGTGTCCAGCCTGAGGGTCCGCAGATGTTTTCGTAGATGCCCTTCTGCCACAAGCTTGGTGCAATCTGTTCGACGAAGAGAACCAGAAGAGCACCGCTCAGCAGAGACAGGAAGAAGTTGTGAATCTTGAAGAGCGTATTCAGCTCCAGTGGTTTGCGGTTGCGCATTACCTCCCGGCCGCCAAAGACAACTACCAGATACAGCACCACCATAGTCATGGCCTCAGTGAAAGTCGAGAATGGTGTTCGTCCGTAAACAAAGTCGAATTCGTTGGCAGAATAGCCCATAACTGACGTAAACAGCTTGTCGAATGTTTTCCATGGTGAGAGGAGTGCTGCGGATGCATCTTTCACCACCACAAACCCGGAGGCATTTCCGCTGGAGGTGAGATTATCGGGAAACATAATGATGACTGAGGAGGCTTAAGAATCTTGAAGAAAGAAGAGACCTCTCACGCAGACAGAGAGAGGAGATTTACAATCGATTTATGCTGATGTGGATGAGTACCTCATGCATGACCAAGACCTTTACGGTCGAAGATGGGGCCACCACTCTACGCCCCAAGCTCAACCATGGTCCATCTCGATGCTTCGTTTCAGACCATCAACTCAATTGCCTTACCATAGCCTATGACGGCATTTTCTTATGGTTCTCGCGGGTACCCAATGCATAATAAGCGCGAAGCCGCAATTAGATTGTCCCATTCCCCATAGTAGCTTTAACCACGCCGGTATCAATGCTCCGAAATGCTCGTACCAGCTTTCTCGTACAGCTTTCGTACAGCTACGAGGAGCTACGAGGGACCTTGACGGACGCGTTTGATGTCGGGTAGCGCACATCCCACACGGGTTATGCGTTAGCTTTTTCCAGAGGCGTGACGTGGTTCTCTAGCGCGCATACCCAATTTTAACCCCTCATTATAATCAGGCTTTTATTGAAGTAAAAGGCAGTCTTGTTGGCTTCTCGTTCCTTGAGACTTGTGGCAGTGCCAAAAAACTAGTAGAAACGGCCTCGACCGTATCATTCGCCGGAATAGAACAACCTTTGGGATGCGAGGCTGTGCTAGGTTGGAGATGCACCACCACCCGTATGACCTGTCATGAGCTACCGGCTGAACCAGACGTATATCTCGTTGCAGGCCAACACTACTCTACTCAGCAGCCGGTGAATAAAGCTTGACATGGACACCACTGCCGGCTTAGAGCTTTTCTTCCCACAACATCTGGCACGTAGATGAAGGCAAGCACCATACTCCATTCCACAAAATAACGGGCCAATTCAAGTATCAACGGCAAAAGTATGCGTATATGAGTAGCTTCCACAGTTCATACTTTTTGGTTCCTGCATGACCTCCTTTCGTCTGGAGTAGGACGTGGTTCGTCTGAGTCCACCTCGTCTCCAAACTACGTCTGGTAATCACTCTTTCACAAGAAACAGCGAAAGTCTCTCGTACAACATCTCGAGTCTTGTATCATCGTTGGTTCTAATACAGAGATGCCCACATTGGCATCCATACGACTGAGTCTCCGTACTCTAACTCCCCTTTCTGCCATACCTATGTTGAGGATCTCTTTAGCTCCGACGGCTCATATCAAGTACCATCGGCCTACTACTGCTGAGACTTTGGTTTCCCTAGCAACTCTCCCACTGCGATTTCCAAGCGTCAATATTGAATATGAATTTCTACTTATATACACAGAGCCCCATACGGATTCTTTCTTGCGGAAACTGCTATGGCACCCTTCTTCAAGACTCGTGTGCACATCCACAATATTCCAAGTCATGAGCTCATGTTACCTCAGAATCGCTCTCGCCCACCCGATCCTCCATTCCCATGCTTCGCATCTTCTCTTCTTCGATTGTGTCAACCATTGGCTTTTAGCCATAGTGGCAAGATCTTGAGACCATAACCCACAGGCGAGGCGAGCTTGAGAATTATTTGGTCTGGCTGAGCGGCCAAGCTTGGAACTGGGATCTCGGACAGAAGATGCAGATAGGTGTCAACGCACTATCGGAACTCTAAGTTGTCTATAACAGTCGGTCTTGGAGGTATTGTAAGTTCTTCATACACTCAGTCATGGCATAAGATGGGCTGGTGTCGGGATTAGATGCCATATTGCCCAGGCGTGGAATTACGAGGGCAGAATGGCTCATATTGTCAAGGAGAAGAAATAGAAGAGAAAATGAAGTAATTATCTTAGCTGTATGGATGATGGTGTTTGTTTTCTGGGAAAAGGAGCTGGCAAAGGGGGAGGTTCAAGTCTAAGCTCAAGCAAACATCTCTGGAGACGGTCTCTAAGAAAGTTGGCTCGCTCTGGCTTGCGGATGGAAAGAATCAACGACCATCTAGCCCTTCTGGACTTTTACGTCCCTTCTATACTCCTTAACTTACCGTACCATATGGGACTAAGGGTATATATTCTATCCTATTGTCTCTCCTGTCACCAGCATAGCGGCGTCCGTCTAGGTCGGCGGGTCAGATCAAACTGTGTGTGTGGTGTAATAGTTCAATAATAAATACTCCAATGAAGTCAGAACCCGGGTTAATTGATGGGCTCGTTGTTCGATTTCGGGCAAGGGCGTGAGTTCCAAGGCCAGTATCCCCCCTCTTTCCTTTTATACATAATTCCTCCATTTCCGTTTAGTTTATTTGACTATCTACATGGCTTTCCGAGATTTGAGAGACCTCGGCTTTAAAAAACTTCTTTTTTTCCTCTAAGAGAGCTGGTACTTCCGTATAATAGACACTACGCTCGACAAAGTAAATGATCTAGGGTCTCACGATTCTTAGCTACAGAAGCGGCGACGGGGGTTTACAACAGGCCAATTACATTAAGTTGACTACTCATCCAGAGGTTAATACTCTTGAGAAGAATAGGAAATAGTATAGATACACGCTGAGACTGATCCTTTAGCCTCTTAGGATAATTCATCTTAGTTATAGTAGCTCCGAGGTCAAGAACCTCCTAGGCAGACAGGGTAAAGTAGGCATTGAGAGTGCAGATTGCGCCGTAGGCATATCTAGAGGTATATGAATATAGGCCGGTCTTCGCTTTTTCTTTCTTTTGATTTTATAATTCAGATCATTGCGCTCTCCCACAGTAGGTCGAGGCATGTAGAGGAAGGGACCGTCATTGGATGGTAATTGGTGTTTCCGTCCCTACATCAACCACGACTGGAAGGAACTTTCAGATCTACTGCTTACCAGCCACTCTCATCGTCAGGCGAGTAGACCTCTTGGAAAATCATACGAGACATGTACGCTGAGCTGGGGAGGAGGCAAAGATGCTCTTTCCGACCACTGAAAATCCTCTCATGCCGACCTGGAGTACAAGGACCACCGTCTTAACATAACACGGCACCGTACAACCAGCAGGACCCTTCCAATCGTCCACGATGGCGGAGGACACATACTGTTTCGGTCGAGGCGACTAGGTCGCTCTCCAATATACGGCCCTTATATACCACTTGGTCGAAGGCTAAAGATAGCTACGCCTTTAAATCTGCGGTCGACCAAAAAACGTCAAGGATGGAGAATTTCCTGGTCTTGAAGCCTTCACCAACATGCCATCAGCACAGAAGCTAGCGGTTCTGCGATCTGAGACAAATACGCCCAAGTTGGCAACCGCACCAGCTAGCGCCTAGGGGATGCGATGGGTCTTGAAAGCTAGCCACTGTCGCGCCAGGTCCGCTCTTCAACGGCGTCGATCTGGCAGATCGTGGCGTCGCGGGTTTCCCGCGTTAGCTTGGTATGAGACCGTTAATCTTCCACATGGCACAGATTCTTTCAACCCACAAGCAGCGAAATTGCAATGTTGGGAGGGAAGCCTGCCTACGATGGGATATTTTAGTCACATGAAGGTTTTTGCTTGATAATGCAACCACTACCAGATTGCCGCCGGGGCACGTGAAGCGTAGGAAGTTGTAGGATCCAACCCAGCACACTGTTATTATTTCTCAAAAGACACCTTTAGCACGTTATTCGAGGAGGTCATGTAGAAAGGGACTTCATAAGAGGAAGCAACATGACAGCGAATCGACATCATATCTAGACATCTTGAGCCCACGTATCCCTTACTCACGCTTGAAGCCTCGTAGCCTTCGCTTCGAGGCTCAGGCAAGTTCGTCTCGGTAAAGCCCAAGGAAGGAGAGAGGTTAACAGTGTGGCCTGAACTCATAAGACGTTGTTCCACACCCACCAATCGTGCACATCACGGCATCGGCGCATGGCTCACGCTTCATATCATTGGGCGATGGGGATGAGATCAGACAGAGAGCATGGCAGAGAACAACCTCCCATGCGCGATCAAGGAGGTCAAGGACCACAGCAACAGAGACAAAGAGTATATCCCATCCACTCAAGTCAAGCCACCATCCTCGAATCCCAGAGCACTGCCACAGACAACCACATCTCCAGAAAGCCCTGCATAGCTGGACCTCCAAACTCAAATCCCCCTTCCCCCAATCCCCATGCCTCAAATCCATGTCCCATCCGTCACCAAGAATCATAGCTCCAAGAAAAACAGATCCTCATCTTCGGTACACGTTCTCCAACGGGCTAGAACAATGTCGTCAGCCCGAGACGGCCGCACACCCCCCTGTCTGAGACGACGCTGTGGCAGGTGCAGTGATGTCAAATCTGACGACGAAAATGTGGAAAGGTGGAAGCTTTGATAGGTGCGATTCACCCCCCCCTCCCCCCCCCCCCCCGCCTGCCTGATCAGATACCTAGGACAGGGGGCGGCGGGGTGATGGTCCCTGAGCTTTCCCATCCCGCACCTGCACCTCTGACGTCACACTCCATCAGTCCAGATCCCCGAGCTTCACCTTTCCTCACCACAAACAACCTGGCCATCGGACATTGAACAATCCATAAGAAGGCCTCAGACCTCAACCTCCATCACCCCTCATTATCTGCTTCGTTTTTCCCATTACACCTCAAGAGCAAACAAAGCAGACAGAAACCTCGCATGCCAGCATTCAACAAACCACACAACACCACAAAAATAAAAGACGTCCCCCTCCTAAACAAAATCCTCCCAGCCTCCCAACAACATAAACCCATCATGCCCGTCGGAAACAGCGATCAAAACGCAGGCGTTACGGGCGGCGCCAAGTTCGTCACCTCGGCCCTCGGTAACACCGTTGGCGGCGTGACCCGCACCGTCGGCAACGTCACCGGCGCCGCGACCCAGGGCGTCGGCGACACCATCTCCAGCGCGACCGGCTCTGCTGGCCGTCCTGTCGGCGATGGAATCGCCAATCTTGGACAGGGTCTGTCGGGCGCGTTGAACTCTGTGGGCAAGGGGGCTGAGGATGCTGGGCAGTGGAAGAGATCGTAGGGAGTATGCACCACCGTACGGCTGGAATGTGTATATGGAATGGGAGAATGATCAAGGATGATTACTTGGGAGGTTCTTTTGCTTGTGTTATTAGGGGCGTTTATGTCATGGAATCAACATGATGGATATGAAATATAATGATATCCTCCGACATACCCACGCCTTCATGGCCCTGGTGATCAAGTGTGTTCGATGCCGCTTATTCGTCGATGTTATTTGCCGACGGCCGTCTATATTGTTACAGCAAGGTAATGTTACAAAATACTACAAGGTATGATAGTGTACATGATACAATCGCATGAAAGGAGGGGAGTAGGACACCTCAACCTACTCATTCCTTCTTTCGGAACTGCAGGTTGTACGTTAGGAGCTGCTCCTTCGTCATCTTGCCCGGTCCACCAGCAAACTCGTCCACGCCATTATTATTCTTCGGGAACGCAATAACGTCCCTGACGGAAGACGAGCCGCTCAGGACGGCCACGAAGCGATCAAATCCGATAGCGAAGCCCGCGTGCGGCGGACACCCCGCCCGCAATGCCTTGAGCAGATGTGAGAACTCCTTAATCTTGTCCTGGCTCATCTTGAGAATGTCGCGGAAGATGAACTCCTGGATCTCGGCAATGTGGATACGTCGGCTTCCGCCGCCGAGCTCCACGCCGTTGAGGACGAGGTCGTAGTGGTCGGCCTTGGCCCGGAGCGGGTCCTTGAAGAGGAGCTCAAAGTCCTCTTCGGAATGGGGGGACGTGAAGGGGTGGTGGGTGGCCGAGAAGCCTGACGCGCCGCCCTGCCCGACGTCGCCTTCCTCTTCCGGGGTGAACATAGGGAAGTCGGTCACCCAGAGGAATTTGAAGGTGTCGTCCCTGTCAAGCAGGCCCGCTTCCACGGCGGCGTGGTAGAGCGCGATTCGAGCCTCGCCGAGCTTTGTCGAGCCTCCTTGCTGGGGTTGGTTCTTGCGCGCCTGGAACAGGACAATGTCTCCGTTCTCGAGCGACGAAAAGCCGGCTTCTTCGGGGAGAGATCCCAGGATGCTATCTAGGCCTTCGGGTCCGAGAGCGGAAAAGCCGCTGAGGGGTTTACTACTGTCAAACATCAGGGCTGTAGGAGCGCCGTCTGGGTTTTGTGATAGGCTTTTGGGAAGGTTCTCCATGAACTCGGTCACAAACTTCCACACGTCCCGCCTGTCGGCATCTTCGTGTGGGCTGATCTTCCAGACTTCGACGATTGGTGCGTCGAGATCGGTGATCATGCTGACAAAGTCCTTATTGAGGCTTCCGTCAACGCGACATATCTGGACGGCGCTGTTAGTCTTGGCTTGCTAAAAGACGTCTATGGGGCGCAACTGACCCTGTTGGGAATGCGCAGGTCCGGCTTGTCAGACCCGTACAGGTCCATGCAGTCGGTGTACTTCATTCTCAGGAAAGGCGTAGAGATGGCAGGGTACTCTTGGTAGAGTGGTGCTTTCGCGTCGTCCTTTGTGCTGTCCTGAACACTCTGTTTCCAGTCCTGATCTCTGTTAGCACTCAATGATACTCCACTGCATGTGCAACAGCGAGTGATCGCATACCTCGAGTGATGCTTTCCTGACCGGTGCGAATGAGTCTTCTCCCACTTCCATGACGTATTGTTCTCTCACAACATCCCAAGCACGGCCGACTACATACTCAACGTCCTCCATGATGGTCTTGCCTGTAGCAAAGGATTTTTCCATATCCAACTGTGACCATGTTAGCTAATTGGACTAATCAGCAGCATGGACCACGCACCTGTGTGAACTCGGGTTGACGGTCTGCGCGATGATCTTCATCACGGAAGCACCGCGCAAACTGGTAGTAACCCCCCATGCCAGAGGCCATAAGAACCTGCTTATACTGCTGCGGGCTCTGCGGCAACGCATAGGCATATCTAGGCCGCCGCGTCGGCACAATAAACTCTCTTGCGCCTTCCGAGGTAGACTTGAAAAGAATGGGCGTCTCGACGTCCATAAACTCCCTGTCCACCATCGCCTGCCCCATGGACGACTTGAGCTGCGCACGGAAGCGCAGCCTCTCCTTCAGCTCCTTATGGAAGCGGAGCTGAAGATGGCGCTGCTCTGGCGGAAACACGGTATCCGGGCCGACGATGATGTCCTTGGGGAACGGGTTGAGGTATTGTATCGAGTCCATGTCAATCTCGAATCGTGTCGCGCCCGATGTATCTGTCGTTACGCCCTTTGCTAACACGGCGCTGAAGGGGCGAATCTTTGCTAGTAAAGCAGCATTGTCGCCCTTGGCGCAGATCTGACCAATTCGTTCTCCGTTGCGCTCTAGGTGGGCAAATGCCAGATTCTTGCCGACTTTTCTCGTTCGGCTGATGTGTCCGCTCACGATGATCGAGGAGCCCGGTTTACTCCATGTCTCGGGGGAGGACATCTGAGGGAGGGCGACTGTTGATTTCGAAAGTCAGCAGGAGCTTCAGGAGTTACGTTGCGATTCTTGAACTTGCTCACAGCACTCCTTGAACTCTTGTGACAGTTGTGTGTGTTTTGACTCCTCTTGCGCGCGCTGGGGTTTCGTCATTGACAGGTGACGAGCCTGTTGGCTTGGAAGATGTGTTGGACCGCATGTTGAGCTTTGTGACAGAGAGACACTCCGGCTTATAGTTTGCGACTGTGGTGTGCGCGGACGCAGGGCAGCCAACGCTCTACTGCGACAGCATTGGCGAAGCATCTGGAAGGTATAGTCGGGCTGATTGAAGACAGCCGACTGGGTAGAATATTTGGTTCGAATCTACAAGGTGAAGTAGTCAATTTGCAGCTTCGACAGGCCACAATGGCGTGGTCAAAAGAACTGATGGGTGGGCTGAGATCAAATATGATTTTGTTACATTTGAAGCTATCACAGCTAAGGTCCCCTAGTCCACTGCGTCAAAACGGTGGAACGATGTTGGAGCCAACCATCCAATGCGACACTGGTGGGCTGCTGTTGCATGGCGCTTTCCTCAGGTCCTCAGGTCCCCACGGCGCTGTTACTGGCACCTGAGGCAGAAGGTCCCCACCAAAAAAGTGATTAGCGCGGGGCAGATTCTCGCGTCCATATAAAACTCTTTCGGGAAGCTCCTAAAAATTTCCTTCTTTTCCTCTTTATGATTTCTCCATTTCAAAAAAGTGTACGTTTGGTCTCCCCCTTCGCCACAGCGCAATTGCGCACTCTCAAAAACGGCCAGAATACTAATTGGACAACTTTGCAGGTGATGATAGCCACGTGGATAACATGATGCTGCTGCCTCCGTCTGAAGCATCCAAGCTCTCCCCTTTTGGTGGCTTCAGGGCAAAGGTGTCGAGGGCGGAGGGGGCCATGACATAGGCGTTCGACACGACCTTGTTACTAGTATCGTACGCGATGAAAGGCAAATCTGATTTTTCACGAAATGGAAGAATTCTGTGGGCTTGGCGGCATGTTGACGACAACTGGGAGCTTCGAGGCTTCGAGTGAGGTCGAGGGGCTCTCTGAGGTGGCGCAAACAATGTTGCCTTTTCGATGGCACACCTAGTGGTCGGATACGTCGTTACGTTCTTCCTGACACTGTTATAGCCAGAGATTTGCGGTCGGCTGGGAGCGAGAAACATCGGATGGTTCTACCGCGTCGGTGAAGCTTTCGGGGCTCTGCAGTCGCGGTATGAGACTGGACGAAGTTGAATCGCGACTGGAGGATGCCGGTGGATGTAACGCAACAATCTTGAACACTTTTGTACGGTAGATTTTTTTTATTTTTTTTTTAACCTCGTCAGTGCATACACACTGACGGGGATGGCGCCCCGAGCGGCTTGCCAGCCAAACCCAGACTCGAATGAATCAATCAAGACCCGATGACGGGCCAAGGAAAAGAAAGGGTCCGAGAACCTGCCGCTGTGCTCACTCTACATGTGATGGAGATGTCTCCGTTTGATGATGATCCAGCGAGCCCCATGTTTCCCCAAAGTGTTTCAATAAGTCATGGTGTCGTGCAAGTTTTATAGTTGTGCCGAGCACGAGGGGTTGCGAATGAATCAGGCCGAATGCATCAAGAGCGTTCGATGTAAGTCGTTAATCAACCATCAATGGATGGGGCGCAAAGTATGTGACTGCGGCGAGCTGAGAGTGAGCTGACTGTTGAAGCTGTCATGAAGATCGGATCAGTGAAGCTATCATCAGACTGGATCCATTACCAGCAATGGCAGAACAACAACCATGCTTGCTTCTCCAGGCTCGCCATCTGCTCCCCACACACACCTGAAGGTCGCTGGAAGATCCCGGCTCATCGGGAATGCCACTGTTCGTCCGTGTCACGAAGCGTGGAGCATGGAGGGGAAAGACGGGATAATGGCGGCATGCACCTCACAGGTTTATGAGTTACAGGCTCACAGCTGCATCGCCTCGACGCCGGTGGAGGTTGAAGTGTAAGATGGCTTGGCCCTTGGGTAGTACCTGCTTCCTGGTAAGGACGGACAGGTAGGTAAGGCAGGAGGTGTTCGAGGTCCCGTTTTGTGGCCCACCTCACACACGCGAAAAGAGGCGCTAAACTGAATCAAATCGCCGTCTTCCTGTCTGGCGTCTGCAAGACTGATGGAATTGAGTGAGTGATATGCAGGAGACGGAGGGAGGAGAACCCCCTTGGAGAATCTCTTTAGCGGTCATGTCGCAGTCGCAATCGCACCCGTCGACGCCAGGGCCACCTCACTTTCCTCCAAGGTAGTTTGGGTACGGAGTACGGAGTACGGATACGTTGTTGCAACTTGCCAGATGGAAAGCTGCGATGGGGAACGGCTGCCGAATTGCCAGCATCATCGCCATTCAGGCTTTAGCCCACCTCACAAATGCACAGCGCAAGGTTCCAGGTTTCTCAACCCATCGCTACCACCGGCCTAACCGGAGATACGTACCCTTCACCTGCACTTGAGGAGGCTTCCCGTTGGACCATCAGAACTACTAAGAACTGGACGTGTCCCAGCACAACTGCACCAGCACCAGCATTAGATCTCGGGCTGTCAAACGGAACTCGCTAGAGACAACGCCGGCCACTCACACCCGAACAAGCGCACCTTAACCCAGCAGCACGGCCAGCACAGCCAGCGGCGGCACCTCCTCCTCTCCGTCTCTCAGTCCCCTCCCGTCCACCTCCACTACCACAACACCAGTGAACAGTGTCCAGCATCAGGTCGCCTTACGTAGGCTCAGCCCAGCCCAAGCCCGACCAGCCGACCTCTCCAAATCAAGACCGTGGCCCGTCCTCCTTCACGGTCCACCCCATCTATCCCACCACTTCCCGACCAACGTGGCCATCGTCAATACTGACGCTGTCCGTCCTTCATTTCCCGGCCTACCCAACGAAGCCAAATCAGGCCTACATTACGATAAACGACGCTCCGTATCCAATCCTGTATCCTTAATTCGGGTCCCCATTCGCAGCCACTTTGACACCCTGTCATGGCCATAGGTCCATACTCCGGATCCGAACCATCCCTCTCGCATTGAAGCTTGCCGGCACCCAATTTCGCCCAGTTGAGCGTTTCCCTGGCCTGCAACCAAACGCTGTCGCGCCCCCGTCACCACCGACACATATACTCTTCCTCGTTGTCGCCAGCGACCCGATATCACGCTTTGTCGAGCTCGCAGCATCTACTTGTTAGAACGCCCAGTGAAGGGATCAGCTCTACCAAGATATTTGATCGAGGCCCGTGACGGCCAGACCCTTCGATCGCCGCTTTCCACTTTCGTGCGACTTTCGTCCGATCCGCCAACCACGACTACACCGTCCACTCTGTCGCCAACCTTGCCGGCCCTGATTTTCACAGACTCTCGACTTGATCAAACTGCCCTAACCGAGCGACAAAATGTCGAGCTCATTCGAAAAATCGGTCAAAGGGGCCACCAAGATAAAGGTAGGTCAAAGGGAGGCTGGAGCCACGACGGTCGACTCAGCGCGTCTCTCCCAGTCATGGTGCTAATCCCATCTCCTAGGCTGCGCCGCCCAAGACGAAGTACATTGAACACATTCTAGTTGCGACACATGCTGGCGAAGCAGGCGTCGGGGAGGTCTTTCGCGCCCTTCAGTTCCGTTTACGAGACTCGACATGGACCGTCGTCTTCAAGAGCTTGATCACCGTACACTTGATGATCCGTGAGGGCTCGCCCGATGTCACACTTGCCTACTTGTCGAGGCACCCAAACACGCTTGCTATCAGCAGCTTCACTGACGGTCAGTCAAATCCCCCAAAGATCAGGCACTCGCCGAGATTTGTCGGACTTGCTTTCTAACTCATCTCACAGCCCAGACACAAGGACGGAACATTCGGCATTACGCCGGCTACCTTGCCGCGAGAGCCAAAGCGTACCGAGAAACGAAGTGCGATTGGGTGCGGACGAAGGAATCTAGGCTGGAGAAGCTCTCTGTCGATAAGGGCCTCTTGCGAGAGACGGAGATTCTTCAGAGTCAGATTTCGGCCCTTTTGAAATGCGATGTTAGTCTCAGACTCGGTGTTGCGAAGCGTCTCAGAGCGCGACAGTTGCTGACGCTACACAGGTTCTCGAGGGTGAAATCGAAAACGAAATCACAGTCACGGTCTTTAGACTGCTTGTGCTCGATGTACTGGCTCTCTTCCAGGCATTGAACCAGGGAATGATTAACATTCTCGGTGAGGCGACCCAAGCGCTCCAGGATGTCCCTGTAACTAACATGGAAAGGCACCTTCTTCGAAATGTCCAAAGTCGATGCTGAAAGAGCGATGGCGATCTACCGCACCTTCACCAAGCAGACCGATTTCGTGGTGCAATACCTCAGCGTCGCACGCCAGTACGAGCATCAAACGAGGGTCGAGGTTCCTAAGCTGAAGCATGCGCCGGTTAACTTGGGCCGCCAGCTGGAGGAGTACTTGAGCGACCCGGATTTCGAGGTCAATCGGAGACAATACATTGCTGAGCAGCAGGGCAAGAAGAGCAAGGTGGGGATCTCGAAGCCGACGTCAAGCGCATTTGACTCCAAGCCTGCGGCAAACAATCCTTTCCCGAGTAGCACGTTCCCGAGCACGAATGGCCTGTCGCAGCCAAAGACCGAGACCGCCAAGGGTCCTGCCCCCGATCTGATCGACTTCTTCGAGTCCATCGAACAGAACCAGACGACAATGGCGCCGAACGCACAGCAGCACCAGCAACAGCAACAGATGCCGATGCAGACCGGTTATGCCAACAACAGTCCCTTCCAACCGCAACCTACTGGGTTTCAGCAGAATGGCTTTGCGCCTCAGCCGACCGGATTTGTGCCGCAACAGACAGGCTTCGCTTCTAATCCGTACCAACCGCAGAGCACGAATCCGTTCGGCCAGCCTCAGCAACAACAACAGCAGCCGCAGCCACCCCAGCAACCGCAGCAGCAGCAAGCGCCACAGCCGTTACAACCCAGCTTCACCGGAGCTGGATTCGGAGGGTTTTCACCCCAGCCTTATCAGCCTGGTACACTTGGCTCAATACCACAAGACTCTGTGGCAAGCTTTCCGACGGGCAATACGGGCATGCTGAGCCCTCAGGCCGGCCAGCAGATCACCAATCCTTTCCGGGCATCCATGCTGATGGCTCAGCAAACGGGCATGTCCACGAACACCGCGTTCTCGAACCCGGCGAGCCCCAACATGCAGAGGCAGTCTACAAACCCCTTTGCCAGATCCTCACCTCAAGCCCAGCAGCCGTTTTCACCAGCTCCTAGTAATTCGCCCTTCCAGACTCAGCCTCAGCCGCAGCAGCAGACGCAGCAACTTCCGACGATTGCTCCGTTGCAGCCAATGATGACTGGTACCAATCCATTCGCTAAGAACTTCACCGGCTCTCAACTCCAGCAGCAGCGGCCTGCAACTAGCTCTGGAGCCATCGTGCCCCAACCAACAGGCACCACAAACCCCTTCCGTCAGGGCTCATTTGTCAACCATCAGACCGGCATGGGCTGGCAACATAATCAACAGCCAATGGGCGGCGGACTGGATAACCTCGAGACGACGCCCGTCTTCCCCCGACCCATCCAACAAAGCCCCTGGCAGACATAATTGCAGCGCCCTCCCAAAAGCTCTGACCGGCTGTTCCAAATACACCAGCCCAGCCCAAACGGGATCACTATTTCTTCAAATCTCAAATCAAAGCGTGGCGTTCACAAGGGTCTATTTTGCTTTGTACAATTGAACGATGCGTAAGGTAGACGGCAACAGGGTTATCACACGAAACAAAAAGCTCGGAAGTAGGATGGTGGGACCGGTGGAGGCCGGCGGCCGTCGTAGTACGAGTCTGAAAAGATGTATTATTTAGTGAGCATAACTTAGATGTAATTTTTGCATACAGGTACACACTTCTCGTGGCCATATACCTGTTTTGTTATCGATGTTGGGTATTGTTTCCCTTCGACCCTGTCTGTTCTAAGGTAGTCATCCTATTTTGCATGTTGCCCAAAGAAACCCCAAACGCCATCGCTAATGCATCCCAATCTGCCCCAAAGCCATTACGGTAAGAAGTCAAGAACCTTTCTCGATCTCAAAAAACGTCGTCCACCTCCATCTTTTGCGTCGTCTGGCCCGTACTCGCGACCAACGCCGCCTCGGCGGTAGCCACCTTCTCAGGCCCCTTTTCATCCTCAATAAACACAGCCAACCCGGAAAATGCTTCAAACATGGCCCGGCCGAGGTACTCGTCGGCACTGTACCCACCCACCACGATATCGTCCTTCTTCCTCGCCTCGTCGACCCACTGGTTGCGGTATTCCTCCGACGGTCCCATCTTGTACCTCTCCATGTCGAGCTTGAGCCCGCCAAAGGGGTCGTAGGGTTTATTGTCCTCGACCGCGCGCTTCTTCTGCTGCTTGAGGCCGCGGATCGATAGGCCGCCCGCACCGGTGGACGTGGCATCCGACAGCGTCCCGACGGCGGACTGGAGGCGGTTCTGCCCGCGCTTCTTGAGGAGAACGCGGTTGAGCGTCTGCTTCGCCTCGCCGGCGTCGCTGCTCGCGAGCCCGTTGAGCATGTCCTCGCGCATCCGCTGGCCCATGCGCTTCTCGGCCGCGTCTTCCTGCATCGCCTCGGCGCGGCGCAGGCGCGCCTCTTCTTTTTCGGCTTCGAAGCGCGCGACGCGGTCCGCTTCGGATTCTTTGGCTAGCCTGCGGTTCCGCTCGATTTCGGCACGGTGGGCCTGCTCCCACTCCATCAAGCGTCCCTCGGCCGCTTTTTTTTCCACGTCGGTGCCGGAGATGAGGTCGAACGTGAGCGTCTCGACCCATTCTAGGTACTCGTTGTAATCGGCCAGCGTCTCAAAGTCGTCTTCGACCTTGTTGAGGACGGCGGCGACGCGTCTGCGGATGTCGACCTCGCGCTCGACGGTGAGGTCGCCGAAATAGGCTGATTTGAAGCCCTTTTTGCGGAGGGTCTTGTGGCAGCCTGCGTAGGGGCACTGATTGGGGCCGTCGGAGAAGATGCGGGCGACGCAGTTTGCGCACATTGGGTGGTAGCATTCTGGGTTGATGAGGAATTCAAGGTCTTTGTTGAGGTAGCGCATTGTTTTGCAGACGGGGCAGATGTCGTTTGTTGTGCTGGGGGCCGCGGCCGCTGTTGCGGAGGTGGAGGCGCGGCGGGTGGCCATTTTGGTGGTTGTAATGTGTTCGCGGGAGAGGGGTTTCGTGAATGGAAGCGTTCGGTGTTCCGTGAGTATCGCGGAGATGTGGTTCTGGAAGAGGATCGGAGGAGAGAACCTGGGCGATTGAGGCTTATCTCAAGGTGACATCGGATATCTTGAATCGACTTTTTGGAAGGTTCCTACGGCCGGAGGAATAGTCGGAAGGTGTCGAGAACGGAAGCCTCTTGCTCGGGCAATGACGCTGATGTCGTTTGCCTGCAATCGCGATAAAGCTGAAAGACGCAAGATGAAGTGCAAGGCTGACGGGAAGGATTTATTAAGCCGAGGTGATTGGTTGGAGCTTCCACTCGAAGAACAGGGGTGGGAGGGGCAGGGGTCTCACAGCTAGCAGCTACCCCTCCAAAGTATTCCGTCAGCCTTTCCACCTGCGCTTGCCTTCCACTGCCTTCGACCGCAACATCACTCAGACACAACGACAAGATGGCCGACAACGACAAGCCAGGTATGTTTTCCCAACCATTTGAGCTCCATTTTGGGCGCTCTGAGACTCACAAAGAGGCCATCGCTATGAACTTTTGCTGACAAATGCTTCCAACAGAGCTCACTCCCGCCGAAGAGGCTGCCGCCCGCGCCAAGGAGACGGAGGAGCAGAATGCGCTGCCGTACAAGTGGCAGCAGACCATTGCCGACGTCGACATCACCTTTAGCGTCCCTGGCAACTACAAGAGCAGGGACCTCGTCATCGACATCAAGAAGACCAAGCTCTCGGCCGGCGTAAAGGGCCAGGAGCCCATCGTTAGCGTAAGTCACATCATCATACTTCCTCTTTCCTTTCTTTCTTTCTTTCTATCACTTTGCCCTTGTGCAGGCTGCCCATTCAGCAAAGGCAAGAAAGCCATGTGAACAAAACCAAGTCAGCTAACACAACCACGATAAAATAGGGCGACCTCTCTCACGCAATTCTCGTCGACGACTCAACCTGGACCCTGTCCTCCGCCCCCGACGGCACAAAGACGGTCGAGATCCACCTCGACAAGGTCAACAAGATGGAGTGGTGGGCGCACGTCGTCACCACGGCGCCCAAGATTGACGTCTCCAAGATCACCCCCGACACGAGCAAGCTCTCCGACCTGGATGGCGAGACCCGCGGCATGGTAGAGAAGATGATGTTTGACCAGCGCCAAAAGGAAGCGGGCCTGCCCACCTCGGACGAGCAGAAGAAGTTTGATATTCTGAAAAAGTTCCAGGCTGAGCACCCCGAGATGGACTTTAGCAATGCCAAGATTAGCTAGACGTTTTTAAGGAATTCGTTTCACGAAGCAAATGACGAAAGGAATTAAAAAGTACACATGCATGACAGTTGCGAGAGGGTAGGACCTTGTGGTTGAGTGACCATCTTTTATTGTAAACACATCTAAATGCTTTTTTTGAGCTCGACATGTCAGGGGTGAAACGAAGAGCCAAAACCACTGCAATGGCAAGAAGCCATAGGTTACGGCATCAGAGAGCCCATGCGTAGACCGTTGCTCTTGGATCCGCTAGTAATGGTGAAGCAGATTGATTGCTGCGACCCATCAATTGTCAGATTGATAAGCGGTCCGTTGTACCAAACAGACCAGTTTTCCCCATCGATGCGAACAACTAGCTCGAGGAGAAGACGCGAGACACATTCGCCCACGACATCACAAGAAACCAACACTGTAAGAATTAGTGGACAGTAGCAAGAGTGTGAGAAGCAAGGCACGACAGGATTCATGAACTACAGAATCGCTGACCGCGCGGGGAGGCCCAAAGTAAGGTCTCTATCAATCCATTTTACTATCCGCTCTATCCACCTCTCCGCGTCCGAACGGATGGCGTTGCAGGATCAGATCTGGACGGGGCAATGGATTGCGTGGCAATCGATCAGTGCGATCACTTGACTTGGGAACTGCAATGATGCATTTGTTAGCCGTGACACCTTGACGGTAAAGTGCAAACAAGAAGATGGCAGTTGCATCGAGATCAGAAATTAGAACCATATCCACACATTGGAATTGAGACAGGGATAACTGTATAAAAAATTGTCTTGTTCATCATGTCGAAGGGGGAGGAAGTTAAAGCAAAGTAAATGATTATCTTACCTGGCATGATTTGTCACGACGAGCTGAAGCGGAGACATCGCAGTCGATGCTCGTGGTGAAGCTAGTGTATCCTGTGGTAACTGAAGTATGCTGTCAGCCATATTTTCTGGACAAGGTGGTCAAATTTGAGCAGCGGAAAGAAGAAAATCAGAAATTAGAACCATATCCACACGTTGGAATTGAGACAGGGATAACTGTATAAAAAATTGTCTTGTTCATCATTTTGGGAAGGGAGTTGAGGTAAGAAAACAGTCAGTCACATACCTATTGCTCTGAATCCGGCCACATCACTGCTTGGAGAGACGTGCAGCTTTGAACTTGCTGATGCGCTGACCACCATCAGCTTCGTCGAGAGGCCGGACCACGGACGTGTCCTCTTGAAGGAAGCCGCCCTGTTTCTGGATGAAGTTCCGCCGTTGTCGGTGATACTCATCAGCGAGATCCTGGTCAATAAAGTCCTCGTCGAATGCGTTCTCGTCTTGTGGCTTGCTATCCTTCTCGACGACCGCGTCTGCCAGCGTCTTTCCCTCAGGTCCCGTCGGGGCTGTGGGCCTATCCTGGTCGATGAAGCGTGATGGCACATCGCGCGGACCCATCGGAACGAAGCCGTCGTCAACAACCGTTGGTGCTGCCTTCTGCTTCTTGAATCGAGACGCTTTGCGGGTAGACTTGGCCTCGGCTTGCTTGGCGGGGCCAGTACGCTCGACAATATCGCTGAGAGGCTCTACGATGGGCTCTGACGGTAGTTGCGGAACAATGGGCGGCGCAGCAGTAGTTTCGGGAACGCTGTCTGGAGCGACATCCAAACTCTGTGCGAAGCGAACGCTCTTTTTGCTTTCGTCGGCATCTGTTGGAGAAGAGGTCCTCAGGATAGATGTCGTGGGCACAGGCGACTGCTTGGCAGCTTCGACCGCCTTGCCCTTGTCGCCTGAGTTGACGATGATGCGACCAATGCCCTGTTGGTCTTCGTCTGATTCTTGGTCGTCTGCTTCTGGCTTCTCAGTGAAGCGAGACTTGACTCCGAGTCGCTTCTCGAGCTCCAACATCCGCTGATGGTACCCGTCATCCAGGACACTGGAAATAGACCGACCAAACTTGTCTTCTTCTTCATCCTCGAGATCAGAGTATTCATACTCCCAGTCCTCGTCATCTTCGCCCGAGCCGTCCTCAAGGTTGAGTTCAGCGACGACTTGGCCAACTTCTTCCATACCGTACTTGAGCATCTCCCGGCGGAGGAAAGCATCTTCCTCAGACTCATCTTCTGGGATGACGGGCGCTTCGCGGCTGATGTCTTCCTGACTCCTGGCGGTCTGCATGATCTCTTCGACCCGTTGAGCATTCCTCGACACCTGCTCCTCTGCTGAGGGTTTTGTGTCTTCGGCGAACGAAACGGACTTCTTGACTGCCACAGCATCGTCAACCTCTGCTTCGGGAATCGACTCCTCTGCAGACTGCGCGGGATCATGGGCTGGTAATATCGACTCGGGTGTCTCAGCCAGAGGCTCGTCTGTAACGTCTTCCACGATGGCCTCCGTCTTCTCCGTCTGTGAGGGTTGGCCAGCCGGGATGTCCTTGACGCCTGCCTTCTCCAGGATCTCCTTGATCTGAGCGCTAGAGTCGCCAGGCTGCTGCAGTCGGCTGGAGAGAACGTTTCCCTCTTCGTCGAGCTCCTCAATGATCTCCGTTATAGGCAAGCCATCCTCGTCCCGCACATCAGGGTTGCTGACAACGCTGGCGGCAGCGTGCTTCTGTTCCGCAGACTCGAGCTGCTTCTCAAGAGTAGCGATATTCTTGGAAACATAGTCGATACGGCGCGAAAGCAGGTTGACAATCTGGTCGGCAGGCTTCAGATCAATGCGCCCAAAAAGGTCATTGATCTCCTTCTTGTCGACGACCTCGCCCTCGAAGTCTCTGCGAATGCGCGCGAGAGCCTCTCGGCTGGCAGGCTGGGGAACCGACTCGATCTCCTCCTTCAAGGACTCGTACTCAGCGTCCCATTTTTGCCAGTGTTGCAAAGCCTTCTGCAGCTTGGCAATAGAGTCTTCGAGTTGCAGGCGATGCTTTTCCAGGTCAAGGAAACTGTCTCTGACTGCTGCCATGGTGAAGAAAAAGGAAGGGGAGAGAAAGAAAGTTTGCAAGTTCTTGAGAGTAAGGTGAGGAAAGAAAAAAATTCCCTGCCGGAAGGTAGGGGTTCGAAGCTTCAGGAAAATTAGGTAATCTGCTAAAGTGCAGGCTGTTACGTAAGTCCCGCCTACCTAGCTTTCCAGCAAGGCCCAACGCGACGCCCCTGTACTTTTAGATGGGGTCCCCATCTGCAGATGGCGACACCCTAGCTTTCACTGCTAAGCAATCCGTTGATACTCGGCGCCCATGACCACATCTCACTAAAGGATTCTTTCCAAACCAAGAGTCTGAGGTGAGTATCTACGTTTTGCAGCTTCGTCTATCTCCAAAGTCTTCATGTTGTAGATGATCAACAGAGCACGAGTAGCACAGGCTCATGCCAGGTGAACATCTAGGGGAACGACGCCTCTCAGAATAACGTGAGAATGCCAAAAGCTCGAGAAAAGAGTTGAACCGGGTCAAGTATTTTCTCTCACTGAGTTGATGAAAATACTTGCCATTCATGATGAGTCTAACGGTTTGCGCCTACCGGTCTCGGAGACTAACGTAACGAAAATGCGCAATGCCGTCGCGTACGAAGTGTTTATTTCACAATGTATCAGAGCTCTTGAATTATGGACCCATGTATATACTAAGCTCTGGGTCTGATGCCAACCATATACTTCCCCGCCTTCAGATGTAGGACCGTGAAGTGAACAAGTTCATGAGACTGGTCGGGGATGAGAGACAAGTCATACCGCCGAAGTAAAGACACGAGCGTGAGCCGCAGCTCCGTCCATGCAAATCTGTTCACTTTATTAGCATTACATCGATAGTGATAGCCTCCAGGAGACTCACTGTTTTCCAATACAGTTTCTCGATCCCGCAGAAAAGGGGTAGTACGCCGTTCTCTCGCTGGCGGCCACGCCCTTGTAGTTAGACAGCCATCTTTCGGGGACGAACTTCTCTGCGTCAGGCCACTGCTTCTCGTCCCAATGCAGGACAGTGGTGTTTGCAGTCACTCTAGTCTGCCGGATGTCAGTGAAGTTCCGGGAACGATGAGCGATACCATATAGACTTACACCAGCTGGTATCAGGTGATCGGACAGAATCACATCCTCGTCAGTCTGCCTCTGAAGCCCTGATGAAAGGTCAGCAAATCACACAGTCGGGTTTGTGCGGCACACTAGGAATCCTACCGCCGGTCGCCGGAGGAGCAAGCCTCATCGTCTCCTTCAGAACCGCGTGCAAGAACGGCAAATCCGTCGTCTGGTCGTCCGAAACAGGCGAATCTGTCAAGGGAAACCTCCCGCGAATCTCGTCAATAAGTTTTTGGTAGGATGGTGGGTCGTTGAGCAAGAACATCATTGCAAAAGTGAGCGTGCTGGCGGTCGTCTCGCTGCCCGCCAGCCAGAAGACCAGCATCTCGGAAAACACCTCGATACGCGACAGAGTCTCTGGGTTCTTTTCGTGCGTGTCGAGGAGGAGCTGTAGCAGGTCAGGTTTGGCTAACTTGTCGGTTGACGCCTGTCTCTTTTCAATAATCTCGCTGATGAGTTGAGCGAGCTCGGGATCGCGAAACTTTGGTAGGAAGGGGATGTACTTCAAGAAAGGGAGAAGTTGATACTTTTGCCGAACGTCAATCATTACCCCCAGCCATTATTCGCAGAGGTCAACTTACGATGGTGCCTCTCTTGAAGCTCTCTGAAAACTTCTTGCGAATAGGATGCTCCCCATTCTTCACCAACTCAAACGAGCCCCCAAACGCAGTCGCGCTCATGATGTCGGACGCCAGACGACCCATCAGGTTCCAGGCATCAATGACGGTCTCACCTCCATCCCGAGCGCACTGGTTGTCGATGAACTCCTCAAGCGCTTCAATGCAACATACCTTCAGCGGTTCGAGGCCCTTGAGGTAACTGATGGAGAAGCCGTGCGAGAAGAGCCTTCGTCGGGTGCGGTACTGCGCCCGATCTCGCATGGTGAAGAGCGTCACGCCGTCTTCGTTTTGGCTAAACTTTTCGTATAGAACGCTCTTTCGGAGATCCATGCCTACTAGAATCTGTTGGACGGACTTTTCGTCGGACACAAGAACCAGATCAGGAGCTATTTTCAAGGAAGTGTTAACAAAAGTTATGATGTCTAGGTGACGCGTATGATACTCACCAACTCGGACAATGTCGCCGTATTTGCGATTGTAGTTGATTCCCTGCTCGAATGCCTTGCCTCTGACAACTGCCGCCATCCAGGGCAAAGCCGTGAACCTATTGAGCCAGGGTCCGGGTATCTTGGCCAAGGGGCCTGTAAAGCCATGCCATAATGCCGTGAGGACCTTCGAAGCCCCGTAGGCAAGCGTGAAGACGAGGCATGCTGATACGAGAGTCTTGAAATCCGGGTTGCCTAGCCGCACTGCAATCAACTCATGTGAAATTCCCATCACGATGTCGGGTTGGCCTGTAGTAGCCAGCTTTGATGTGATGGAAAACCCGAGAAAGTTTCCTCTTAAATGGCCCTCTCGAAGTCAACAAATATCTGTTTAGTAATCCATAAATAATCCATAAAACTTGCCCAGATGAGTTTCCGTCAAGTTAACAGTTCTCCATTCCATGTATACTTAAGTAATATCATGTGTTTGCTATCAAAAGGCCGGATTTGATCGTGGCTGTAGCTTTCCGCCGCCCCCGCTCCAGACCGGAGGTTCAGTATGAGCTGGATTGTCTACGTCCGGTGTAAGACAAGGCCAAAAGCAGAGCCGATTTATCGATCTGCAGGCATCCTTCGTGGCGTAGACTCGGTTAACACTTGATTTTCCATTGATAAGCACTAACACTTGGCTGACGCTCAATTCCCGCTCCTTTCTGTACATGAACAACACGAAGTCATCTCGAAAAAACTGACGAATTAGACAAGTCTAATAACATCGGTCAGTAGAACGCACGTATTCATTTCTTTGGCGCCCTATCCTTTCTAGCATCGCATCATGTTGCAGATGAAGCCATTAGGCCAAGTTTCCATTCCAATTCGCGTCGTACACGATACCCGAGACAAACCTAAAGATACCTAAATCGAGTCGCCGAGCATGCTTCGCGCCGATGAAGCAGGCTGTACCACCGACCGCCAACGCAGAGACGGAGACGAGCCACAGGTCCCAGTTCCTGGCCTTCCACACCGGCATCCTCATGTCTGCCGTCTGGAGGTGCATGGGTCGCAGCGCTCTTCCGCCTGTCGAACGCAATTCGTGATCAAAGATGACTTCCTCAGCCATGTCGGCGGCGAGTTCCTTGCGTCGAGATGCCACGCGTGCTATCCTTCTCATGCGCTCGACGTTCCTGCCAAAAGATCCGTCGACGTCAGAAATGATACGGCCGATCTTTTCTGCGATCTCGTCGGCGGTGAAGTCAAACTTATCCATGGCTAGACCAACGCCTGCTTCATCAAGGCGGGCGCTGTTGGCGAGCTGGTCAAAGAAGAAGCCTAGAATCAGGGTGGGAGTTCCGTGGAATAGGGTCTCATTTGCGCTGGAACCTCCTCCGTGAGTGAGATAGAGCTTGGTATTGGGGTGTTCGAGGATGGCTCGTTGGGGAGCGAAAGGTGGGACTCGAATGTCTGGGTGCTTCTCATCGAGAATGTCAGCGACTAAGATCTTGCCACCATTAGGTCCTTGGACGTGTGCTGATCTATCAAAATTCTGCTTCGCTGACTTCCCGATAGACCATATTACACCGTTGATATGCCCAGCATCTAAAGCTATGACGAGGCCATTGAGCAGCTTCATCAGCTCTACTCGTGGGAGTGCGATATGAGTCCCCAGAGCGACATATGTCGTCTTATTATGAGACTGTAGAAACGCTTGGTAGCTTTCGTCGAGCGGAGGATACTCGTCCCCCAGAATCGGTCCGACCACTTGCATGAGAGGAGGCAAGTCCTTGGCCGGCTCAAGTCCAAAGAACGAGTTGACAAACACAAGATGATTCGGTTTAGACGCCAGTGGAACCGCGTGCTTGACGCCGTGTCGTCTCCGCATCGCTCGTGTCCAACGGGTCCATGCAGAAATATGCGGCAGCACCCAGAACAAGACCATCTCATTCCTGATGCGCGACCAAATCGAAGCCTTCTCCGAGGTGGGCGTGAACTCGACCTGAAAGCCCGGCTGGCCGGGGATATAGCTCACGGGCGCCAGAAGATACGGCATCTGAGGCCACATTATGGCAATGGGGACGCCAAACTCGACCATCATATCCTTGGCCGCTGCCTCTACGAAGAAGTCTGCGACAATCATGTCGGGCTTGGTGTCTGGGTCGAGCATGATTTCGCGTAAATGAAACCACGTGTCGGGCCAGTATGAGTCGAAGAGGTACTTGGACTCCATGATGGGCCCGATGCCGTCGCTGGGCCGCCACTGGACCATGCGCGCGTAGTGCGCTTCAGCATCGGCGTCCGGCAGGGCTGGACCAAAGCTGTGGACGTGAGTGATGGATGGGTAGTCTGCTACCCAGTGCTCCTGGTTGGAGTTTGTTCCGAAGTGGACTTCATGGCCGCGAGCCGCGAGAACGGCTCCGAGCTCGAGGATCGGGGCGGCGTGGGTAAAGCCACCGACGGTTGAGCATAGGAGGATACGCCGCTTGGAGGGGGATTTCGGTTCAAGCATGACTGCGAGTGCTCTTTCCGTTCAGGTTTGGATAGGCGTATGTTCTATCTGGATGAACACAGCTTCTGGAGGACAAAGAACTTTTCTATACCACCATGAGGGGATTCCAGTGAAGTGGACTGATTATCGACGAGATGGAGCTCATCATGCCGCAACGGGTCGGCATCCCTCTTTCCGATTTTTTATCGCTGGAGAGGCGTGGAGCAAGAAAGCTGTACGAGTGTAGTGCAATCTCAATGCAAGGTAAGTATCAATGTCAGATTGACCAAAGTGAAGTCTCCTACAGTAGGTAGCGTCTCACCATATCACTCAGTGCGTTCTACCCAGAGTTGAGACCTACACCACTGCATATCATCTTTAATTTTAGATGGTAAAAGTGGTCTGATTGCTGATGACACCGATTTTGGCCGAGAAAAAGAAAACGTGATAATGAGACCATCCAACGGACCAGTCCAGTGGTGATGACTTGCAACCCGCAGCAGTCAGTCGCTGCGCCTCAGCTGGCCCCAGCTGTGCCCTGAATGTTTCCCCATTCCCCCTTGGCCAAGGATGGCGACCTTTCTTCACACATCCTACTGTCGGTCTCTGTATCCTCTATCGAACGATGACTTTGCTAAAATATATCAAGACCATATGGAAATACCGGCCTTCCCATATTACCGTGACCATAAGCCGCAAATGGCAAAGGCAAGGCACAAGTGGGTGAGGGCTTACTATATACCTCATGTCGCTTGTCTTGCCAAGTCTCAAAAGGCTCAATAAATATCACCAAAACAGTTAATACGATAGCAGTCTTCTCAGCTCTGTTGTTAGGATCGGCAAACCGAGGTCCCGGAAAATCGATGAGCTCTCCTACCTCCCAACGTTGAAACCATCAGCGTCATCTTTCTGTTGCATAGCATCTGCCAACCGCCGGAGGCTTGACTTCTGAGTCTCCGAATATGAACGGTACATGGACTCTAGCTAGGCAACAGGAGTCGACTTCGTCCACGTCAACTACTTACTTCTCTTCAGCAAAAAGGCAAAGGGAATCCGGAAACGACGAGAACCCACACAATCTCACTGGGGCAAAATCGTAGGCTTAGGGTTGCTCTTGAGTTTTGATCAAGTAGGATTCTAGTCAAGAGGCCGGCTACCGCTGAAATTTCCTTTCCACTCAGTCTTACTTTGATCATTAACAATTGTCAACATGAAATAACCGAGCAACTTGACGCCATTGAAATGACTTTGCATAGACCCCTGACAGCATTCCTCTTCTCAACCTCTCCGCAGAGCCGAAGTGAACCATGAGTGAAATCAGACTCGCGCCTCGAGAATCACATTTCCCAAGTATGAATTGATACCCATTCGGTTTGCCAGTTTGAAGCAGCCGTTTCGGGAGTTGCGGGTATTTTCGTTCCCGTAGAACCAAATCCGACGCCTCCCCAACCCCGAACATAACGGGATCTCTTCACGTCGGGGCAGATCCTGCGCGCCGTTATAACCCGGCTCCGCCTTGATTCGCATTTATGTCTCATTTCGCTCCCTCTTCAACTCTCTTGGCTGATCGATGGCGAGTTGCCCATCAAATAGAATCGAATTAGGTATCTGCTGGGGCCTTAGTTGCATCCCCCACCATGGTGCGTAGGCATCTGTGCTTGGCCGCTTGCTCCGTGGAAATTGAGACGCGGTGCGTTCTGAATGAACACCGAAGGCGAAGAATTCCTGTTTCGTGAATTGGCCGTGACAGGAAGGTTACTCTGTGGGATGCCAGAGCTGACCTGGCTTGGAGCCTCCTGCGTGGCCGGAAGTACTGTACTTGGGGACAATCCACCGTTTCTCTAGAGCAACGTCTTTGTCTGTCGGGTCTGTTGTGGCTCTTCTTTCCAGAACTGACAGCCCGATTCTGTCCACGTTACGCCCGAAATTTGTGGATGTCCTAGGGAATTTTGCGGCCACCCGTACCGATCACCTCCAGGTTGATAAAGGAGCTTACCCAGACCGAGGTACAGGGCCAAGTTGCCCCCGGTCACACCATATCTAGCCGCCGCCGCCGCATGAAATTCGTAGACTACTCTTGGACTATACGGACCGGGTCCAGGTCCCTGAAACGGCTGAACCTGCTGGCACCAAGTCTCGAGGCGGGCGATCTCTGTCTGGGTGAGCAGCATTATCAGTTTCGGGCTGTCGTCCCATGGCGATGGAACCGCCTCCTTCCAGGCAAAATGCTTAAGATACTCCTCGTTGACCCAATGACAGAGAAAGGTCTCCGGGTTGGCTGGTTGGGTGACGGTGGCGAAGTACTTCGCCACATGGTTATCGGTGAGCATAATTCTGCGTTGGAAGGCCAGGAAGACGTAGTGCTTGGGTACAGCAACAGCATCCCGCATCTGGACCTCGTTGAGTTCCATGCTGTTCTGTGAAGTAGCCGGTTTTGTGTCCATATTTGCTGGGTTTGGTCTGATGAGAAAATATGTGAATCAAGTATCGGTCTTCGTTGTGTTTCTCACAAATATCACGACTGTTCAATTGTTATCTTGGAGTATTTGACACGAAGCATTGCGAGAAAAGAAGATCATCATTACTGCGCATATGCTTTCTCCGGTAGGTCTGTAAATTTTTCATGTCCCTCGGGCATTGGAGATACAAGGTCCCAGATGTTGCTTCTCAAGGTAGCGAAGATTCATATCCAAAGAACTAGCTGGCTATTTCGACCTCACAATTGTGATTTCAACCTTGAAGTATCTATTCCATTGGCTAACGAGTCTAGAGTCACGATTGGGAGGCGCATCGTGGCTAATGTTCTACGGCAGCACTCAGGCTCCAGGTTCATAGTCTTTGTAGGTAACTCACAACTCCTTCTGCCAGACCCAGAACTCAATTAATAGACTGCTGTCAGTTCCTTAAGTCAATACTTAGTCAACGGTTAGTCATTGTATTCAGGAACTCACAAGTTTCTCGGGAAGAAAACCCACAAGCCGGTGAGCCCGGGAGCTTCTACTCACTTCCCAAGTTCCCCCAAGAAGCAACCCCTAGCTAGCTAGAAGTCCCCCCATGGTTTGCCGCAAGGCGATGGAGCTCACAAGGAGAGTTTTAGCGATTATTTTATCCAACCAGTATAGGCCTCACAGTTGGGTCCAAATGTGAGGTCGCGACAAGCTATTCACTTACACGCAGCCGGGCGCTTCCTCGGCGATCGACAACCCCATGGGACGATGTGAGATTGGAGAGCCGCGCCGTCTGCGTAAACTCCGCAAGACTCCGCACATTTCCCCAACTTCTGGTGCCATTCCGTCACCACATGAACCAGCATTCCACCACGTTAGCTTCCTCTCTCATCCCACATCGAGCAACTCGCGATTAAGTTCGCACAAACTCGATCCCTACGATCTACCGCAGCTGTTAGTAGTTACTCTTTACCCCGGAGAACAAGCCTTCCTCGGGGCTATCCGTCATTGTTCTCCCCCATCTTTGCCCCCCGGCATTCGTGTTTCCCTCCGCATTAGTCTGTGCGGGGAAGCTTAAGCTACACCGCAGTCTGGCCGACGACCTTTCTCGTCACGACGATGATTCGTTTTCTTTCTTTCTGTAAGACCAACTAAAGCTAGTTTTCGTTTGGTAATCAATTGACTGCGACTGCAACGGTACACTACTCTCACTACTTCTGAGAAAATGACGCTCAACAGCTGGATGGACTGGGGAGGATGGAAGGGTATAAGAACGGCGGCGAATGCCTTGGTCTCAACGACTTCTCTCTGTTGGATCGCCGCCTTCATCATCTTCTCTCAGTGTCTCTGGATGCTCTATACCCGCCGCTCAAAGCAATATCCGAGCGAGAAAGGAGGCAAAGGAGACGACACACAGCGCAACAACGGCAACATGTTCACCCGGGTGCCGTTCCTCCTGTCGGCAATCGCCATCATGGCGCTCTGCGCGATGGCGAGGGTCGCGGAATTCGGACAACCGCTCGCACGGCAGTACTTGGCCTCGACCACGATCAGCAGTGGCCACTCCCAATTCACCGTCCCCGCGTCGGCAGACGAGGGAGCAGTTCTCATCCCCAACATCGAGGACCCCGAGGCCAAGGACCCGCAGAGCGTCTGCCCGGGATACACGGCCTCCAATGTCCAGACGACATCGCACGGGTTCACCGCCAACCTCGACCTCGCCGGCTCAGCTTGCAACCTGTACGGGAACGATGTCGAGGCTTTAACACTCGTTGTCGACTACCTGGCGACAGACCGTCTTCACGTACAGGTACTCCCGCGGTACCTTGGTGCTGAGAACAACACTTGGTTCATTCTTCCTGAGGAGTTCGTCCCGAAGCCCTCTGCAGACGGAAAGGCGAGCTCCGATGGCTCAGACAGCGATTTGGAGTTCAAGTGGGCAAATGACCCCACCTTTGGTTTCAATGTCTCCAGGAAGAGCACTGGAGATGTGTTGTTCACGACCACGGGGACAAAGCTGGTGTTTGAAGACCAGTTCTTCGAGTTTGCTTCGCCGCTTCCTGAAAACTACAACCTGTATGGGCTTGGTGAAGTTATCCATGGCTTCAAGTTGAACAACAATCTCACTCGTAAGTGAATACTGTACAAGACCAGTTTGTATAAAAGCTCATGGAATCAGGCACACTCTACGCGGCTGATGTCGGCGACCCAATCGACGGAAACATCTATGGCTCTCACCCGGTGTATCTCGATACCCGCTACTACCAAGTCGACGCCGATACCAAGGAGGCCGTCTACGTTGCCAATGCCACGGACAAGAACGCCGACTACACGTCGTACACCCACGGAGTTTTCCTTCGCAACGCTCACGCCCAGGAGATCTTGCTCCGGGAGTCCAACATCACCTGGAGAGGTCTCGGCGGCACCATTGACCTCTACTTTTACGCTGGACCGACTGCCGACGCGGTGATGAAGTCCTATCAGAAGACCACTGTCGGTTTGCCCGCCATGCAGCAGTACTGGACATTCGGTTTCCACCAGTGCAGATGGGGCTACACCAGCTGGGATAACCTGCAGGAGGTCGCAGATGAATTTGCCAAGTTTGAGATTCCTCTGGAGACTCTCTGGGGTGAGTTGATCCATGTCCTCAAAGTCACCGACGATTCAGAACTAACAGCTCCCAGCCGATATTGACTACATGAACCAATACCGCGATTTCGAAGACGACCAAAACTCATGGAGCTACGAAGACGCCGCCCGCGTCCTCGGCAACCTGCACAACAACGGCCAACACTTCGTCCCCATCGTCGACTCGGCCATCTACGCCCCCAACCCCGAGAACGCCAGCGACGCTTACCCAACGTACGACCGCGGCGTCGAAGCCGATGCCTTCATGCTCAACCCTGATGGATCCCTATATGTCGGCGCCGTCTGGCCCGGCTATACCGTCTTCCCCGACTGGGTCGGCGCCGTCTTTGGCCGCAGCAAGACATTCGAGTGGTGGACCACCGAGATGGTGACCTGGTTCCAAAAGGTCGCCTTTGACGGCATCTGGATCGACATGTCCGAAGTCTCCTCCTTCTGCGTCGGCAGCTGCGGCAGCGGGAACCTCACCCTCAACCCCGTCCACCCTCCCTTCCAGCTCCCCGGCGAACCGGGCAACGAAGTCCTCCAGTACCCCGAAGGCTTCAACAAGACCAACGGCACCGAAGCCGCCTCCGTCTCCGCTCTCTCTGCCTCGCTGGCAGCCGCGGCATCCACATCCGCAGCCGTAACAACCTCGTCATCTGCCACTCCCACATCGACAACAACAACCTCCTACCTCCGCACCAAGCCTACCCCCGGCGTTCGAAACGTAGCCCACCCCCCCTACGTAATCGACAACATCCAAGGCGACCTCGCCGTCCACGCCGTCTCCCCCAACGCAACCCACCACGGCGGCACCCAAGAATACGACTTCCACAACCTCTTCGGCCACCAGATCCTCAATGCCACCTACAACGCCCTCCTCGCCGTCTTCCCCGGCAAACGCCCCTTCATCATCGGCCGCTCCACCTTTGCCGGCTCCGGCAAATGGGCCGGCCACTGGGGCGGCGATAATGCCTCCCTCTGGGCCTACATGTTCTTCTCCATCCCGCAGGCCCTATCCTTCAGCATCTTCGGCGTCCCCATGTTCGGCGTCGACACGTGCGGCTTCAACGGCAACACCGACATGGAGCTCTGCGCCCGCTGGATGCAGCTCAGCGCCTTCTTCCCCTTTTACCGCAACCACAACGTCCTCGCCGCCATCCCGCAGGAGCCCTACCGCTGGTCCGCCGTCGCCGAGGCCTCGCGCTCCGCCATGGCGATCCGGTATGCCCTGCTGCCGTACATGTACACGGCGTTTTACAAGGCGCATACCCTCGGCGACACCGTCATGCGCGCGCTGGCGTGGGAGTTCTCCGACGAGCCCTGGCTCGCGGGCGCGGATCGGCAGTTCCTTCTCGGCCCGGCGGTCATGGTCACACCTTGTCTCGAGCAAGGCGCCAGCACCGTCAGCGGCGTATTTCCCGGCGTCGGCAAGGGCACCGTCTGGTACGACTGGTACAACCAGACCGCCGTCACCGGCGTCTCTCCGGGACAGAATGTGACGATCGATGCGCCGCTGGGTCATATTCCGGTCTACCTCCGCGGCGGGTATGTCATCCCGACGCAGGAGCCCGCGCTGACGACGACCGAGAGCCGGGCGAACCCATGGGGTTTGCTGGTTGCGCTCGACGGCGAGGGTGCTGCTGCGGGTAGTCTCTATGTAGATGACGGTGAGAGCTTGGAGCAGGAGGCTACGCTCACTGTAGAGGTAATGTTTTCTTATCACAGTCCAAACACAAGGTGTGAAAGTAGACACTAACATGAAGAACAGCTCTCCTCTTCCGACAAGTCAATCAAGGCCACTCCGTCTGGCGAGTTCAAGGACTCAAACCCGCTCGGCAACGTCACCGTTCTGGGAGTCCAGAGCGATGTTTCTTCTGTCTCTCTCAACGAGAAAGCTCTAGACGGAGCGAATTGGTCGTTTGACTCGAACTCTCGTGTTCTCCACATCACCGGCCTGCAGTCTCTTACGTCTGCTGGAGCATGGTCGTCTTCGTGGGAGCTTACTTGGTCCTGAAGACCGCCAAAGAACCAAATAGACGGCACTGCGGTATCATTCTCTTTGTCTATCCAAGAGTATCTAAAGAAGATAATATTTGCGAGAGCGAATGGTCAGCGGATGCCACACCAAAAAAGGGGGGTTAACTGTACCCAAAGATGCCTATGACTATTAAGAAATAGCCAAAAAGAAATAGAAAGGGATACTCGCCCTTTCAGCAAGACGAATGCAAGATTTATGGAATTTCAATGATCAGAAGTCCCGGGTGGGCTGGTCTGCTGATTGTCAAAATGACTATTTGAAGTCTAGTCCATGTACGCTTACGGTATTCGGAACCAGCGCGACTGTATTTACCATGCAATACCATTGAGTGACTTGATCTCACGACTTCGAATGCAAATAGAATCAAACTTGCTCATAGAATTTGGTATCATTGGATATGTTTATGGCCGCATCCGGGCAATGCTGCCACGTCCTGCCAGCTATCCCCTGGCGGCTTCCACGCCCTCACAGGATGCTCTCGACTCTGCAATCCTAGTCGAGGCAGCCTAGTTACAATCCCACGCATGCCTCCATCACCGCCTCCACAAAAGCCTCTCTCAGTGACCACCACGTCCACGATATCTCTTGTTCCCTCCACCGCGCCACCTACCCCCACGACCACCGTGTCTCCGATCACCCCCGTGCCCGCGATCATCATGCATATCCCGCTGCCTATCCCGCTGATGCATCTGAAACATCTCGCCATCCTCCCTCTCCCCATCCCTCTTAATCTCCCTGTCCTCGCCCTCCACCTTGACGCTCGGCTTCTCCAGATCCGTCCTCCACCTCGGGTGCGCGCCATACTTGCACCCCGGACCCTCGGGGCAGAATCCCACCAGATAATACACGCACAGCTTCCTCCGCACATGCTTCTTACTGCACCGCGGACCCAGCGGACAGAACCCCTTATCGTAGTGCGGGCACGGCGGCAGCTTGGACTGCGGATCAATGTGCAGGTATAGACACTCCTCGCCGTTGGAGCAGTACCCGTTGCGCATGAAGAAGTTGCACTCGGGCATCTTGCGGAGGTTGTACTCGTGCAGGAACTCGCACGACTCGCCCTTTTTGCAGAGGCCGCGGAGCCAGTGCTTGCATACCAGGGAAGGCCCTCCCGTCGGGTTCGAGGAACTGGAGGAGGCGTGGCGGTCTGGACAGGCGGCGCCGAGGGGGCAGTGGCCTGCGAGGAAGGGTTTGCATTGCGGGCGGTCGGAGGAGAGCTCGTGGCGGTAGGTCTGGCGGAGGAAGGGGGTGAAGGCGAAGGAGGTTGCTGTCGCGGCGTGGGTCAGGATGTGGTCTGTTTCGGGGCGGGGGGCGACGGCTGCCATGTTGTATGATTGCTGGCGCTCCGAAGAGCTGGGGAGATGTGTGTGGGCTTGCGCTGTCCCGGCTGGTGGATAGTCGCGATGAAAGTTGATTATTCGTTCAAGTCGCGTCGTCGTTTGGGTGTGTGATTTGCGGGTTGGATATTATTGCAAACCCCGGGTCGCGCAGGATTTTCAGTGATGTTATCGCAGTTGGGTAGTGGAGAATTTGGATATAATCGGGCAAATGACGAACAGTGGCAGCAGCGTTGGGCTTGGAAGAAGATGCTTTGCAGCTTGAGTTGAGATGCGACGCATTCAAAAGGAAGCTTGCTGGAAGCTTCATCAATCGAGAAGACCCATATTAATTAGTCAGCCGGTGTTACAGTGGGGCATATGCCATTCGGCCCCGAGTGGGCCCGGCCTTCGGTTCCTGGCACCATCTGTACACACATCCCGTCGTCTCACAACCTCTTGGGCTATCTGACACCTATATGCTTCCTCGATCAGCTTGTCAGTAGTATATTAAAAGAACTATACGTACCCAACCTAGCTCAAGCCAGTCGCCACAAGTAGATTGACGTTTCACTTCGTCTTTCCGTGTTTACTCAGCTGAATGTGCGTTAATCAAAAGTTCTTTGTGAGGCTAATAAGATACTCTTGGTTGTGTTTTAAATGATGAGAGATAAGCTGTTACATTGGTATCCGTCGGCTCCTAAAATCAAGCTAACCCCCACAACAATTTCCCAAGTACACGGCGTTCATGCTTAACGCCTGAACTTTTCAAGCATCGTCTTCACCCGAGGAGCCTGCACCAGCATCATGTTCAGGAGCGTCTTGAGGCTTCTGCGCATACCAAAAGTAGAAGTTGAGGTAACGGTGCTTGGTCCTGTCCTCAAGCTCCTTCTTGGCTGTTGCCTGCCACACCTGACTCTCAACGTTCGGGATGCCATGATGCTCAAAGGGTTTCCCGGCGAACGCCGGGATGGCATCGGCAACGACCTCCTTCATGTATTGACCGATGAGCCGCATAGTCTTGTCCTTGGGCCAGGTTCCGACGGGGGTCTTCTTCACCTCGCATCGGATATCCTTAAATCCTGCAGCCTCGAGATGGGGCCGCAGGTCGCGTGCAATATGGAACATGATGCCGAGGCCAGCGAAGGCTTCAACCGTAAGTTCGTAGAATTCCTTTAGTTTGTCATCTTCGGGCATAGTGCCATCGTCACAGTGAACTTGGCCGTGGAGCTCTTGGAACTCGATCCAAGCCCCGGGCTTCATGTGCCTGTCATTATGTGAGCACGGTGTTGGGATAAGTCCATGGTACTGGTCTTACTCATATGCCTGGGCCAAGACATAATCAATATTTCTCAGCGCAGGGGCTACAGAACGCAAGTGAACGTAATCGAAGCTGTCTCCGTTGAGCCATTTATCCTCGGCATCGTCCACGAGAAATTTGACGTTTGGGGGGATCCACGTAGGCTGGATAGGAGATAGATCGATGCCAAGAACTTCGGCGGCAGGGAATAGATCGGCAACTTCAGATCGGTGTCAGTGCCAATGATTGGTAGTTCAAATGAGAAGTTCACAACAGACCTTGAATTGCCCAAGCTCCTAGCAACATATTAGTAAGGGTTCAAAGGCTATGACGTGTGGAACTTACCAGTTCCAGTTCCAATGTCAATGATTTTTTGAGGGTTCTCGCCAATCGGTGCATAGATCAGCTTTCCATCCTAGGTGATTATCGTCAGCTATGGGAGGATAAGCAGACGGGTGGCACGGCGTGGCTAACGGTCAGCTCGAGCAACATGGTATGCTTCATGTCCTCTCGACTCTGCTCCGTCTCGTCATTAGGCATGGGATAGCGCCCATTGCGATAGCTGTGATAGCGACGACCATTCTTGTACTCATGCGCATAGATGCTGGAGCTGAGCGAGGCAGAGTCGACTGAGGACGCATCCCAGTTGACAAGCTCGAATTCACTCTCGTCAGCTGGCCCATCAGCCGCCTCAATAGCAGCAGCGGGGTGCTGGGAAGCTGGATCATCGTTGCTAGACATGGCCTCAGGTACCTCCACGGATCCACGATTTCTTCTGGAAGCTAGAGAAACAGGGGAGTTAGCAAGGGGGTCCCAGTCGCGAGTCAGAAGGCATCTCGAAATCTTACCGCTAATGCAAGACGCAGAGCAATCAGGCCTTGGCTATCTCACTGCAGTGACCGAAAGAATGCTTTCTTGTAGGATTTTGGCGTTGTCACAAACTTGAAGTTGTTGTAGCAAGCACACGTGGTCAAAGTGCCAACGCTCATCTCAACGTGACAGAAAATGAGATGTCGGAAGGGTGGGAGACCCGAGAGTACTCGGTATCCTGGAGAATTATCCGTACATTTGTTCAAGTGGTTCCATTTCGCTCAGGTGTGCTCCATTTTACTGCGTGAGGAGACAGCAATACCAGTCAATGCTCCAACGGACGAAACAACTCAATTGGTTGCTGGCCGAGGTCCTTGAGACCAATTGAGAGCACAGGTTGGAAGGGGTGAGCAAGTCGATAGCAGGGGTCTATGCTCCACTTCTGAAAAGCGGCACAGTTCAATGTTTGTCCCAAGTTGACAGGCCTGTTGGCCCGAACCGATATTCATCTAAGTTCCATGCCCAGAGTTCAGATGGAGTTGGGCTCGCGGCGCTCCGGCGAGGTGCATTCGTGAAAAGCAGTTTATTACTGACTTTCTCCCCCTGCGAGTAGGTTGGCACAAGGCGATAGTTCCATAGGCTCAGACCCTTGCGACGGCGGCATTGTGATATTAGAGTGGAAATGTTTGAAGCGATCCGCAGGGAACAGAACACCCGCTTCTGGCTGACAATGTTCTCTCGTACTAAGATAGTGTTGGCGATGAAGAGTTTTGTAATAGCTAAGCAGAAAGGAATCGGTTCTCAATGGGGTAAAGGAGACAACAACGGTCGCCAAGACTTTGTCGGCTGCAAATAATGAAGGACAGGATACAATCGATAGGTATGTCATCCATGATCCGAGGACAGGCCACAGCTCGAAGAGATTGTCATTGGGAGGAGGCCCTGCTGCCGTGGACGTTGAAATTACCCCTCCTGTTCTTCAGCAGCCGGCCCGGCGGGATCACGCAATGAGATGGGTGCAACCTTAGGAATTAGGTTTTCCCCTACTTGAATGGAAGCGGCCGGCAAAGTGAAGATAGGTAACGACCGGAGTAAACGGTAGAAAACGGCAGTGCCTGGGGTTGGACCGTTTTAGGAGTGGAATCTGGACATGGAAAGAATGGCAAGGACCTGCCAAATGCTCGTGAAGAAAGAGAGTTTGGCAGTCAAGCAGGATGGAAGAAACGAAAGACATTTCCAGATTAGCCACCTCAGGTAAGAAAGACCCACCTTCTTCGGCCGTCCTTTCCTCCAGCCTCCAAGTCTTTCAAGTTTACAGGGTTCAAATAATGGAATTGATCCATCGCGGACGGCTTAGCTCAAGGACGTTGACGATTGACCTAGGGTGCATAATGACATGCGCCGTCCTTTTTCTTTTCTTCTTCTCTTCTTTCTTCTCTTGCATTTGACCCCATCGCCGGCTCCTTTGTTCCAGATGGAGGAGGGGCTCTGCTGCCGATGGTTCCTCAGTGCATCCATAAGGTACAGTGAATGGAGTTTCTTTCCCTCTCTTGCCCAATCGCTAGACTTGCTTCAATATCCAAATATCTTCATTAGGTAAGAAAGGGATAAAGAGGTAGGTACCTACCCGCCGGTCCTGCCCACCTGCCCGAGAAGTCGAGACAGAAATGGAACCCGGCCTGCGGTACTTACACCTTCCCAACTTTCTTTCCTCCGAAGTCCACTGTCCAACCTCCTCCTGCCTGCAGCTGCAGGTGTGGAAAGTCACACCTTGCAGGCAGGCGGAGACAGACCGGACCCTTGGCCTCCTTCCACTGTAACTTTCTGGCATTCGGGACCCGACAGATGGACATGGGATTAGGTGGGCGCTGGGAGCAAATCCAATGACCCCGCACCCTTTGGCCGATGAAATGTTTGCTCCAACAAAGCCACAAATCCAACGACATCGTTTTTGTTGCTCCCTCTTCTCTGACTTGTTTCGGCCCTGTCCCCGTCTCCTCCATCTCCTCTCCAAAGCCATTCCTGTCAGTTGTTTGTCTAGCTGCTCTTCAGCCTATATCTCCCGTCTCCATTTCCCCCTCATTTCCCCTCGCAGGCGCCAGCTGTTGTAGCGCGTTTCTGCCATGTTTTCATCTGCCATACCGCCAAATTTGGAGGCGTACGCCTTGCCCGCGTCTTAACCAGACCAAAACTGTCTTGGCGCCTTTTCAACCTCGAATCTCTGACCTGCTTCCCTCCGATACGGAGGAGACAGGACGCACAATACGATGCCTTCTTCAGACCCTGACTAGAGTTTGCCGGGGGGGCCTTCAACTTTTGCCCCCATAGCATCCAATGGCTGAAGCCGGCTACTGCGACTGACTTACATATGGGGCCTGCCCGCATATCTTCGTACGTACAGACACCAACGACAGGGTAGGTTGGATCAATAAACCACATCACGGATCAACGCTTGAGACCCCGATTGCACTCTTGATCGACCTGCCAGAGAGAGTATGGACACAATACATACGTCCTCTTATAGTACCGTGTCTCTCGTGGGCCCATACGACCAGCCTGGCGAGACAACGAGACACGCCCAGTGCTCCGGATGCACATCAAAGACAGCACCTCCGCGTCCGCTTCGCCGTCAACTTGCCATTGGCCCCGGATTGCGCCAACAATGAGCAAACAAGACAACAATGCGCCCTCGCATATCAGTCACACCATACAACTGTCACCTATTCATCGATACCCAACTCGGCCATCTCTCCTGCAATGACCTCATTTATCCAAATCGTCGGATTTCCCAATAGCCAGGGCCGCTTCAAATGTTCCGTCATGTGCTGCCAGCGTGGCATGCAGTCCTTCTGCACCCGTCCTCCACCTCAACCCATCGACTCTGTCGGCTGTTTCCATCGTTTGGTGGGTCACATCACGCAGCCAAGCTACCGCTACATGTCCCCCTCGACAATCCCTCCCCTGTCCATCAACTCTCGCAACCTTGCTACTGGTCGATTCGCCCACTGAGACGGCCGTTTTGAGAAACACAATTCCAGTTTGTCACTTGTGCTCAAACCTCGACGCAGATGCTCTCTGCCCAGCCCGGCTTGCTCGACGCTCAACTTCACCGCCTATAGCTGTTTCTCCTTGCGTGTCCGTGTGTGATTCACTGACCAGCCCCGGCCTGCCGGCGTAGGAGCTGGGATCTATCCACTTCAAAACAACAGACACCGCCGCCGCCGCCGTGCCGCCCGAAGGTTTCAGTGCATATCGATTCGCCAGTCGATCCACTCTTTGCACGTCAGTGTGATGACCACTGTCCGTAATGGCTCAACCCAATACAAGGCGAATTCGGCCCTCCCTCATCCGGCCACGGGCAGCAACTAACCCTCAGAGATCGGAAGCGAGTGCGGGATACACTCCTCGGAAACGTCGGTGGGAGCGTGGCACAGCATGATACTTGGCCTATGGCAGGGAAGCAGGTTGTTTTAGAGTTTTGGTACACCACAGCAGAAATACCGCCTCGTTGTCTCGCCACACGTATTGTCGTCTTAGCCTGGGAACGCCTCGTGGATTCTCCAGCCATGCTTTCTTTTTTTCAGGCCGGTTTCCTTACTTAGTTACCTAGTGATATGGTAAATCTAAACCAGGACGTGATCATTTCTACAGCTCGAAGCGACATCCAGGGACTGGGGTGTTTTCCCCAGCCTCGGCACCTTAGCTTCAAAGGCTTCTCACCTTTAAGCGAAAATCTCCCCAGGTTACCAGAAATGACTGAGGAATGGTCACCAAGTTCTAACGTCGCTTCGTGGATGATGGTGGCGCTTTCCAGAGCTAGTCGGAAATAACAAGCATGTCTCGAGCCTGGTTCCAAGTCATCTACCAGTTTCATGCCGAAATTAGTCTTCCTGCGAGTGTTCATTCAAATCGCTTCTTTCCGTGGTTCGGCAACCCGATCTGGTTATGGCAATATCAACGTCCGTGTGCAAGAGCCGAATGAGCTTCCAATGCAAACGAGGCTGGATGAACAGCCGTGGAGCATTCGATATCCTCCTAGACTGTACCTAGTTTGCCGACCTCTCCGACTCCTGATTGCCAGAGAAACAGGCATCGCGTGTGCTGAGCCCATCATTGCAGCTCGCTAGACCAAAGCTCCTCCCCCCGCTATCGCCCTGTCGCCCTGCCGTGGGCACAACGGCGATGTTCGCATTGGCGACCGAGAGTAACCAGGGCAGGAATGCGGCTGCTCACCACTGTGCTCGCGTCTAAACAACAACACACCAAGGCACGGACATGGGCGTCGAGGACTTTTGGGGCGCTGGCTCCCTAGGTACATCACAGCTAAGACCTGCATGCAAGGCCGGGCAGGCGTGGAGAATCCAGCTGGAAGACGCAGAAGAAGTGGACGAACAAAAATGAGGACGACGAGGAAGAAGGGCCAAAGTAGCGGTGCGATGAGCAGGGATCATTCCTGTTCGCTGCAACCCTGATCGTCAACTGCCGCCAAGGGTCGGTGGTCGTGGCCGAAGGCCGGCTTCGAAGTGAGGGAACAGACTCGCGCTGGTGCTAACTCACAGACAGAGAGAAGAGAGAGTCAGGACGCCGACGAGCGAGCGAACTAACCAAAACAACGGCGCCAGTGGCCGGGCATGGCCGCCCTACCACGATGCCTTGCAATTTGGCTTTGGCAGCCATCTTCTCATCCTTCTCCGCCTCTTCGTCTCTGGTACATGGTCGTTTCTTCTCACTCGTCCAGATCTCTCATATATGACTTGACAAAAAGTCTCAACACCATCCATCCCCCTGCAAGCGTAAATGCATCCAAGTACTCACTCCCTTCGCACCCCCCCCCCCCCCCCCCCCAATGATCCATCCTTCACCCCCAACCCAATTATGTCATGCATCATGGCTTCAAAGTATCCTGGACCCTCTTGTAATTTTGATACCCGTCCCTTCGTCTCCACCGCCTCGGACAAGGCCTTATACTACCTTGTCCGTCCCGCGTTCGCTCACCGTCGCATTTGGCTTGTCACTCCCGTACTGTGGTGTCTAGCCAGATATATAGACACTTCTCCATGCTGCTTGGAGCCACAGAGGTTCGCGCTTGCTGCCTGACCGAACAGCTCATTGCTCAAATATGCAGCTTTGGGTTCAAGTCCTTTTCTTCATATACTGTCCTTACTACCTTTCCCTTGTCACATTGACTGTCAGAGTTGCTTTTCTTTCCGAACTTTCGAACCCTGCCTATCTTCCTTGAGAAAGATCTTATGGCAACCAGGATCAAGATGAGTTCTTCGTCATCTTCGCGCAAGTCGCGCAGAACGACTAGCATCTCCAACGTCATGTACACCAACGCCGTCTACTTCCCCAACGAACGGATATACCAAGGCGACACGCCGGGCGCCATGAACTATGGCTGCATCAATCATGTGTATTACGCCTTTGCAAATATCTCGCCTGATGGAAGTGTTTTTGTGAGTTTACCAAATCCGCTGCTCGCATAGGTTGACTAACCAGACTTGCGATAAGCTGAGCGACGAGTGGGCTGATGCTCGCGCACCAGTCGATGGCGTCCACGGTGGCCTAGGGTCTCTCATGCACCTCAAGCAGAAGCATCCGCATTTGCAAGTTATTCTGTCCATCGGGGGCGGCAATTCCAGTGCCGTGTTCCCCGTTATAGCTGCGAATACACTATACAGAGACAACTTTGCCCGCTCTGCGAGAGGCCTGGTCGACGCGTCGGGCTTAGATGGTATTGATAGTGAGTTTTCTTGATTTTACTTGCCTCTGCATTAGTGGGCAGTTAGCTCACATGGTCGATCAGTTATGTGGGAGTATCCTTGTGATTCCCAGCAAGGCCACCATTTCCTCGCTCTGTTGGCAGCTGTTCGCCTTCATATGCCCGAAAGTCATTATCTCCTTACTGCTGCGCTGCCCGCGAGCCGAGCGATCTTGCAGTACATCGATCTGCAAAGAACGGCCGACTACGTCGACTACCTCAATCTCATGGCTTACGACTTTGCTGGCACATGGACACATAGGAGCGGCCACCATGCCCAATTGTATGCGATGAGCAAGGACGAACTTTCGGGCGCATCGACAGTGCAGTATCTAGTCTCGCAAGGCTTTCCCTCGCAGAAGATCCTACTCGGCATCCCCCTTTACGGTCGCAGCTTCCTTCATGCTACTGGGCCGGGACAGAAGTTCAAGGGAGGTGGCGGGAGCAATGGGACATTCGAGTACAACCAACTTCCCCGTCGAGGGACGAAAGAAGTCATTGACAAGAAGTCTATTGGAGCCCAATGTGTCGGAGGGGATGGCGGCTTCGTCACATACGACAACCCCGACACGGTGAAGATGAAGGCCGCATTTTGCAAACAGAAGAGTCTAGGAGTATGTTTTGCCCCCACGGTCCTATCGAACGATACATGTGCTGATGACTCGGAAAGGGATTATTCTACTGGAGCGGACCAGCAGACGCAAAGGAAAGCTCGCGGAGTCTCATAGCCACCGGGTTCAGAGCTCTGCATAGCTCTTGAAGGGCCATCTTTCTCGGAATGAACCACCTAGGGTGCGTTCGAGACATTCAGCAACAGTCCGCCGACACGTGTCGGCAAACCTCGGCCTCACGGGCCGACGGTCAGTGACAGACAGACGATAATTGCATTTGCGCGGAGTAAGGGGATCGACAGCATCTGACGGGGGGGCGACATGGCGTTCTTTTCTTCAATTCGGCGACCTGCATCACGGACTTTGTTTCTTTTTTACTCGATTTTCGACATTTGCTCAGATTTCACGCATGATTCCCCCTTGAACCTATTTGATCGACGCATCACCGGGCGGCGGCGGCATGACTGGATTTTGGGGGCGGGGAAAGGACACCAAAAATTTGGGGCGGCTGATGATATCCCACGCGTGGAGCAAAGGGGAGGGGGGGGGGGGGGGGGGGGGGGCGGTGTAGCTGACTTTGCATGGCATCATATGGCTTCTCACGATTTCTCTACCCTCACGACGGTTTTGCATCATGACTCATATTATTATAGAAGAGAGCGAGACGAGGAGGGGTGGCATTGGGCGGGATATTTTCTGGTGGATGGAACAAATTTGTATTTCTTGGTAGGCGTCTGGGCGCGTGGAACGCCGTTGACTCGCGTGGGCGGCTCTGTCTCTCTCACGTCTATTACGATGGGAGCCGAAATGGCCCGGAGCAACTCCAATGGAACAAGACCCAAATACCTCTTGTTTTTTTTTTGGTTCAGAATTTCTGCCCCTCCTTTCAACCCATCGTGAGATTTTTTGTGTGTGGTGGGCTGTGGGTTGCAGTGTTGCACCCACGCACGGCATGTAGCAGTGGGCGGTCCTCTTTGGAGGGGTTCTTGGAGGGGCACCGAAGGGGAGGGAGGGGCGCCTCGGATGGGCCAAGAGGGAATGGAAGGGTTTTGATGTACTCTGTAGGTGTGTGGGTAAATCGTTATTTTTCCTGCGGGCAACCCTGCGTGGGTGTGCGAGTGAGGCAACCCACGCAGATCGCGCGGGGCAATGATATTCTTACTGCATCCATACTCTTTTTATGCGATGCCGTGGGTGCCTCCTCCAAGTGGGAATGGGAGAAGGTGCTCTAAGTGGAAATGGAAAGGGCACAAGGGATACCTACATACATACTTGGAGGGGTTGGATTCATGGATGAAGGAGGAGGGGGGGGGGGGGGGGGGGGGGCAGCAGGGCAGACTTTCGCAGTAAAGAGCCGGGGTGGGGAAAGCCCGCTGGATCGGAGCCCACTCCGAGATACGGGAGGCGGAAGCGATTCGGTAAACCGTCTGTGGGCTTGCGACCGCAGGCGTAACCGGGGGGTCAGGGATCAAGGTATCAAGGGTTTTCTTGTTGTCGATCATGTCCGGGATATTTACGGCATGTGTCTGTATGTGTGTGTGTGTGTGCGTGACCGTGACAGAGCACACTTACACAGAGCCATTGCTATCCTAGAGTTTAAGCGTATGATGTGCTGTTGCTATGTAAGGTATGTTGAAAAGCATTAGGTACAATATGCGATGTAAGGTACCTTGGGCATGTAACTCTGTCTATAGGTGCCGCTTTTGAAGGGTGGGGGGACTGCCTACCGTGTGTGTTCCGTAGGCGCATGGGATATCCAATGGAGGTTGTGGTGGTGGGATGGAGACTATGCAGGTCGACCGATTCGGAACGTGATTCCATCATTGTCAGCCCGTTGTGCCCGTTCTGTGGCCTCTTGTTGTTACGGGCGTCGTGAGACGGTCTCTTCTTTTTTGATAGTGCGTTTGCTAGCTAGTAGCTGGTCAGTAGGTGTGTTTGGAAAGGTTTACTGTATTGAGATCCCTCGTATTACTATCCCGTGTCCCGTCAAAAAGCGCACTTTGAGGTCAGTCGAGGTGAACCAAATAAAAGTGGGTGGTGTATCTGAGCTGGGGATTCTTCGGTATTTCTTGATTCCGACTTCATGTGGCTTTCTTTCTTGTTGCTACCACACACACACACACACACGCACACACATACCCTGGCCTCGCTGTTGGCCTGCGTGCTCGCTTGCTGAATGCTGTCACAGACGGGTGATTCTGTTATTTGATTCAGCTGTGTTGGTTCGACGCGTCTTTGGATGGGAATTAGATCAATCGTATTTTCTGCACATTTGGAAACAAATATGTAGGAGAGAGTCATGGTCCTGCATATGAAGGCGCGCATCATTCGGTTTTCATTCGCCTGCCTGGCTGTAAGACGGTGTTGGGATGCGTGCTGCACTGCGCATGCGTGTTGTCTTTTTGTGCTGGTGTCGAATCTGCAATTCCCATTCGGGATCACCAAAACGGGTTAAATGTGAGAGGTTGGATTTGGTCCCTTCGGGGGTGGGAAAGAGGGGGTGTAGGCGTCGAATGGTATCCAATGGGGACATGCAGCCGAGGCTGCTCTGTCGATCGGAAATACGGGAGATTGATAAGATTGGTTGCTATTCGGGGCCATTTGATTTCCAGGTTTTCCGCCTTGTTGTTCTCCTTCTGTCCTTTTTTGCCCGCGAAGCATGGTGACTTGTTCTATTTGCCCGGTTGTCGATGTCGACCAAGTAGGTATGCGTTGTACCTTACCAAAGTCGCAACCATGGGCTGGTTTACCATATACTAGGAGAGAAAATTCCATCGGTATTTTCCCAAAAAGGTGACATTTAGCAATCCTGTTCCCAACGCAACAGCTGAGATCTGACCAGAGACACACCTTGGTAGGTGATACAAAGACTGCGGGTTGCTGGATCGGGATGGTGTGTAATGGCTTGACAGGGGGAATGGATCACTTTCAGGTTCGGAATTTGGTTGCACAGCAGGCTCCGGATGGGATTCTTGGAAACGAAGGGGGGGGGGGTGGCAGAGATGACGGCAGAAAGTGGGTGTGCTGCACACGTGGGTTCACATCACGGGAATAGGCACGGGGTCGTGGTGAGCGAGACAGCCCACGGTCGATGACGATGGTTCTCGCCTAGTAAACTCTTGGTCCCAAATAACATGGGTGTAGGTGAAGGGATGAGGTGAGATGAGGTGAGATTCCTCGACCCGAATGAATGTTGCGGTGTGTTTTGCGGTCTAGATCATGATTCCTGTTTGAAAGTTGTGGTGTGGTGTATCGGGACGGAGTCGGGACGCTGGGACACTTGAGGTGTCGGTGTGTGCTAATTAGTATGCCTCGTGGGAAACTTGTTCGTGGCTCGGTTTCTGTTCTAAGTCACGGCTTCCCAGTCTTCAGAGGTGCTTCTAGCCCTTTGGGCCGGTCCCAGGCGCACTCGTCTTACGTGCTAGTTTGTCCATGGCGTCGTTTAGGCCCAGGGGGTTGAGGAGCCGTGACGACGACGGTGTGTTTGAGGCCCGATATAGCAATCGGGCTCTGACGCGTGCCTCCGCCCGGGAAACTTGATCGAGGGACGCCTAGTTCTTGTCCGTCTTGCTTCCAGGCCCATTTGCCCGTACCGTCCAGGATAGCTTCCTTCAGCTCCTGACGCTCGCCTTCTTTTCGAGGCTGCCTGGCTTCTCATTAGCCTCGACGAAAGCCACGCCCTGGAGTCATCAAGGATAAGGTACCTAGCATGCTAGTCTAGCACGAGAGCAGGAAGCCGATGCGGCGCACTGACTCGAGAGAAGGCTGGTTAAGCTAGATGGCCTCGATTGTGTTTTGCTTTTTTCCACGTGGGAGAAGGGCGGGCCGCCTTGGTCTGGCAGCGGTGCAGAATCTCTGGTTTCTTTTTCTTCCCGAGATGCGACGGCGCCGTGTTGGAGGAAAGAACGGCGCGCTTTTTTTGGTTTGGTAGTATCGTGGGAGAAGTGGAGAGCGTCCGTCATGGCTGCCCGGCAGGCAAAGTGCGGTGTGTTGTAGAAAGTGGGCATCTTTTAGACGTCGGGCGTTGGCCGCCCCGGCCGATTGCGGGATGGCGGGGATGAAGGAGGGGGAGGATCTACGGTGCTTCTCGGGGTTACGAGGGTATGAGAGGCCCAAGAAAGAAAGGGAGAGGGGCGTGGAGGGGCGGATTTGCCCAGATTTACATGACTCGGTTATCGGAGTTGAGCCTTGACGGGATGACGGGATGATGTGCTTTTTGCTGAAGAATTCCTTGGGAAGACCAACCCGGAATGCTTAAAACGACGTATGCGTGACGGGGACGTGGCAGATGATATGGCAGGTGACAATAATGGGGCGATATAGGACAGGGGAAATGCTGACTTGCGGCACAATGGGACGTGTTGGAGCAACAAGTCCATTGTCAGACTTGAGGAGCTAGATGCCTGCAACGAACTATGCCACGTCTGTTTCCGTGTTCGCAGCAGGATGGGGGCGAGCCTGAAAATGCAGTGAAAGGCCTGGTAACCGAGGTCCTTTGTGCTGACTGTTTGCTTGATCTAGTTCCAGGCTTCCGCTCACCTCTGGAGTGACAGCGAAAGGAGGGTCGGATCGGAAAGATCGGGGGTCACGGGGGCGACGGGGATGTTGGTTTATGCCGAGCAAAACCGGGCGTGGGGGCCTTTCTCGAGGATATCGGGAGGCTGGGCTACTCGGATTCGGAAGATACGTTTGCCGCAAAGACCGAGATGGGGTCGGAGTGATACGGACGGAGTGCATGTGAACGTCGCGCCCTGACAGAGTTCTGACAAGTCAGACAAATGTGTTCGTCACCGGTCGTTCTAGGCTGGTGCCATTAGCGGCCGCATGAGCTGGTCTACCCAAACATCCTGCCTGGCTGACGACTCTAGCCTGGCGACAAAGTTGACGTTGGATGGGTAGTGGTGTCTGACTGTCATCCGTCGTCTGATGTTAGCCGTCGTGGTTGGTCCGTTATCAGATCGAGACATCCCTGAAATGGTGGGCAGAAACTTCGACTATCGGAACATGCGTTGGTCCGGTGTTTTGAGGTCCGTGGCTTGAGTCGGGATATCCAAGCAATACGACAAAAGATGGGCGGCGTTATCTTCCGGCTGTGATCTCCAACCGATTTCTCTGGTAAGGAAGGGTTGCTGCGATTCAGCGTCCTTGGTGTTGGCTATTCATGCAACTTGACATTGATACGACACGAGCGTTTGCGAGTGATTGGAAAATTCCAGTGTGTTGGCAGAGTAGCACCCCTCCTCCAAGGACCCCCAAACATGTTTAGAGTTGTAAGTCATGGCTAGCCACAGCCTGTCAAGGTCGTGGCGTTGCTTCCAGCAATACGGATTCTGGTCGACAGGGTTCCATTTGCCCTTTGTCATAGTGACATGGAGGTACTTGCAATGGATTGACATGGGTTGCAGGCTGTCTTCGAAAAGTCTGTGGCGATATTGGCTTCCGAGTCTTCGGCTATTTGAGCGGTGACAATCGTCTGTTGAAAGGATTTCCTTGTGTGAACCTTATCCGCAAGAGTAGACTAGAATGACGACAAGCTCATGGCAATGGTAATCGACGTGGCACCAAAACAATGCGGACGAGTCTTGCTGTGCTTTAAGATGAACTTGAAGCATTTTGATGAAGCTGTGAAACTGCCGCCTGTGTCAAGCCAACGCAATGATCCGCTTGGAGGTAGTGTGATCTCCCGTATGATGGATTTTCGTATTGTAGAAAGGCTCCAGGAACATATTGAGTCGCGAATCTGGTGTATTTCTGAATGCTGAAAATGTGGGCTGCGGTGCACGCATTTGTCGCAAACTCGAGTTTGCTCCGAATGAACATTCCGCAGCCTAGAACCTGTTGTGCTTGAAACGGAATGGATGTGGCGAGGCGGAGACCATGATTGAGAGAAGTCTACTCCTACATCTGCCTGGGATGGCAAACGTTGCATACTTAATACTAAAGAACAACAAGAAGTAAGATGCAGGAACCCCTTGGATCGAAGGTTGCAAGATGAAGGAAGTGTGGGCGATGGAGTTGTGTAGAGGAGATGGAAGTTGCTGCAGCCATGGTTTCAAGCGCCAATGACTGATTATCCCAATGCAATTGTACAATGTCAGGTATTATGCAAGGGGGAGGAGCGATCCATGTCCGCCTTCCCGTATTTGGCACGTCGTCTCAAGGTTTTGCTTGAAGAAGGAAAGAAAGAATTCCATCCCTTGGACCCTTCCTTCCCCAGACTTTTTTTTTCGAGGTGGGACGATCCAGAAAAAACGGGACGGCATGGCGCACTGGCGCCTGCTTACAGAGCTCGAGGACCCTTTCGGAGCGCTTTCCGATTGGCTACGGCAGGTCCCGTCGCAGATCCCCCTGCGTTCCGTCTTAACACGTGACGACATCTCGACTCGGAGCTCCCAAGACACGCAGCTCAACTCTTCAGGGAATCTGACACATGCAGCAACCTGTCCCGTCAAATCCCGCCAGATCACCATCTTCAACGCAGACCAATTCTATACCGTCTTTCAGCATGAACGGGACATCAATTGGCGGGAAAACATCCCTCGATGCCGGTACGAATCCCACTCCCGCTAGGCGCAGCTCGTATCTGACCCTGAGGCAGCCGACTACGATCCTATCGAACACCTAAATCACCTCTTCCCGCACCCCTCCACCGTAACCTCCATCAGCCGCGTTTCCGATACACTGCAGACCCATAAGAATGACCTCGCTGTCGAAATCACCAGCCTCGAGGTCGCCCAGGCCTATGGTCCCGATTCGAGCCTCGAGCGCATGCAGTCAGCCCAAGCCGAACTCGCCCAGCTCTTCCGCAAGATCGAGACAGTACGGTCCCGCGCAATCCAGACCGAGCAGAACATCACTTCTATGACGGCCGATATAAAACGACTAGATGGCACGAAACGGAACCTCACCCTGAGCATGACGGCTCTCAAACGGCTTCAGATGTTGACGACGGCATACGAACAGCTGAGAGGCTTGGCCAAGACGAGGCAATACAGAGACTGCGCGAGCCTACTACAAGCTGTGCTACAGCTTATGAAGCATTTCAACAGCTACAGGAGCATTGAGCAGATTGCCACGCTGAGCAGAGGCGTCTCGGAGCTGCAGCGGGAACTGTTGGAGCAGGTCTGCGAAGACTTTGAGATCGCATTTGCCAAGGGAGAGGTCACACAGCGCAGAGGCACACTGGTGGAGGCCTGTCTGGTTATGGATGCCTTGGGCGACATGGCTCGGACGCGACTGATGAACTGGTACGTCAATACTGAACTGCGCGAGTATCGCCAGGTGTTCAGGGGCAACGACGAGGCCGGGAACCTGGACAACATCGGCCGCAGGTACGCGTGGTTCAAACGCATGCTCAAGACTCACGAGGATGAACACGCCGTCATCTTTCCGCCCCATTGGCGCGCGAATGAATTACTGGCCATGGCTTTCTGCGACGGCACTCGAGACGATTTCAAGGGCATTCTCGAAAGAAGTATGCGCAAGACGGATGGGCAGAAAATCGACGTCAACCTTCTCCTGAGCTGTTTACAGGAGACTTTGGACTTCGAACACGGCCTGGAAAGGCGCTTTGCCAACGAACCACGTGCCAGCATAGACACCCTAAGCTCATCCGACGACAGAGCATCAAATTTTCATGGCTCTATATCAACCGCTTTCGAGCCTTACTTGAGTCTGTGGGTGGAGTCGCAAGACAAGCAGCTTGCTGCAATGATACCAAAGTACCGAAACCAGCCACTGCTGCCAGAAGACGAAGAATTTTCCACGCAAGCCGTCATATCGTCGGCCATTGAGCTCTTCCACTTTTACAAACTTACGTTATCGCAATGCGCCAAACTGTCTACCAGCGATAGACTGTTGGATCTTTCAAAGACGTTGGCAAAATATCTTGACGAATACGCACAGCAAGTTCTGTTGCACATTTTGCAAAGGGCTGGTCCTCAAGGGCCCCCGATCCAAGACGTCATTTTGGTATTGAACACGGCAGATTTCTGGTCTACAAATACTACTCAGTTGGAGGAAAATATAAAGAAGCGCATCGACAACGAGCTTGTCGCAAAAGTCGACCTGTCATCGCAGGCTGATGCCTTCCTTGGCGTAGCCAGCGCTGCTGTCCTGACATTAGTACGTAACGTTGAGATCGCCTGTGAGGGATCTTGGCGTGAGATGCGTAACACAGGCTGGAGCACCATGGAGACTGTGGGCGACCAAAGCTCATATGTCGGTGAGCTTCTATCTTCTGTGAATGGCAAGGCCGAGGAGATTTTAGGCCTTTTGGTCAAACAGCAATACGCCAGAGCGTTTTGCGACAACTTGGTGGACCATCTTGTAAATGCCTACATAAGCAACATTGTACAATGCCGCCCAGTTTCCGAGGTCGGCGCTGAACAGGTAGGAACACACCATACTCAAGCCCTCACACACTTACTGATCCCATCATAGATGTTGCTTGACAAGTACGTCTTGACGAAAGCATTCGAGAATCTCCTGTCCTACCACAACAAGTCATCGTCGACACCGCACGCAGCACCAGCGGGCTATGTGAAGCGAGTGAACCAGACAATGAACCGCATAGACCCTCTGCTCAAGACGCTGCAAGTCCGCCCTTCGCCGCCAGAGGGCTTGGTCCAAGCCTACCTGATCCACATTGCAGACCGTTCCGACACCAATTTTAGAAAGATTCTCGACCTCAAGGGCGTCCGCAAGGCTGACCAGGGTCACCTTGTGGAATTATTCGGCATCCACCGCGAGGGCAATCTCAGTGATAAGCTCGTCCAGCAATCTCCGCTGCTCACGCCGTTGATGGCGACCACGGGGCTCGGTAGCTCCAGTCTTGGGGCCATCAACGCGAGCACTGCTCTCACCAGCGCCAGCAGCGCCATGCCCGGGTTGCCAAGCAAGTTTGACGCGACTTCTTTGGGCGAGAAGCTTCTGAGCGCAGCGAGGGACCTAGGACAGGGAACAGGTCCGGGGGGCATCGCGGGTACGGAGAAGGCGACCATGAATGAGAACCTCAAGAACTTTGGCAAGTTCTTCCGGAGGGACATTGGAGGTTTCGGCGCCAGGTTTGGGAAGAGGGACGATAGTGCTGATGGGCAACGATGAGTGGGGGACTTGTGGTTTTAGGTAGTTCGATAGATCAGCAAGCAGGGTTAGATAGATGTTGAACAGGATGGTCCCAACTGCCACTGCCACTGCCACTGCCACTTTTTGAGGTCTTGTAACCGTGCCGTTGACTCTCTACTTCCTTAGGGCAGACATTCCATTCTCATCATCACAACAACCCATTTCATCCGTTCCCTCATTAGCCCCTCAAAGCACAAGTCCGTTCCTGCTTCCCTTACCAACAACCCTCAATCCACCCACTCACCTTGTATAAAAACCCCCTTACCTCACGCAGCCGTTCAACCGACCCCCAAGGCACCGATGATTAATGCCATCGACTCCCTTCCCTTGAATCGAGACTCTTCCAAATGATGGGAAGCCTTTGTGCCCCGAGACCCCCTCCAAACAAACAAGTGTCTCTTTGCCTCGATGTGACCCAAAGTCTCTAAATCTAAACGACCCTCGTTAGAAGTCACGCACATTCATCACACAAACATCATTGACGAATACGAGCGGGTCTGCTAGATTCTAGAGATGATTGTTATAGAAGAGACTATCTGGAAATAACAAGGAGTCACTATGCCCTAGGACCCAAAGTGACGGCGAGTCGACTGAGAGTAGCGATAGCGACCCCCCGAATTAGACAACGACGAGTCCAGCAATGAGGTACTAGCAATGCCCAGCAGTCCATCCTGTGACAGTTTCACGGGACGCTTCGTATCTACTCCGAAGCTCAAGCGCACGAAGCCCGTCCGTCACGGTGCCCGATTCCAAGATTTTACATCCCAGATCTAACCACAAGGACAGCTGTAAGATGTATGTCGCACCAGGCTTATCGCTGCGCTCAAATACGTCGTGGTCATTAATGAACATCTCCTTGTCTCCATATAGCCTAAGGCCGATTATACACGAATGGGCCCCTTCATCCATCATATGTCTTTGTTATCTAACCATTGTTGATGAAGGCGAGACGTTCATCTAAACATTGATAATTAGTGCGTTGGGCATGAAGAATACAAACAGACTTGATCCGAATACAAACATAAATGTAATCATTAAATCTTGAGCGGGCAATGGCCCATTCCATTCCATCCATCTCTTCTTTCCTAGGCCCTTTAGGTCAAAGGGCCGCTCCTTCCCCCTTCCCCATCTCCAGTCGGCCCCGAATCTATTGTACCTGACCTACCTTGTCTCGTATACAAGCCTCTCAACCTCACGCAGCCGTTTCAAGTGATCCTCAAGGCAGCCGGTAATTAATGCCATCGACTCCCTCTACATTGCTTGATCTCTGAAGTTCCAGGTTGCTGTGGAAATCATGATTTTTTCACGCTACTCCCTAAGCAACAAATGTCTCTTAATCCTATATAACAACCTTTGTCCACCACGCACATTCATCATGTAGATATTGTGGACGAATACGAGGGGTGACACAAAGCGTGACGAACGGCATGTTTCCTATTGAAGCAAGTCACCCCCTTCATCTACTTGCGGTGCGTCGGCAAGCGATGAGAGACTGATGAAGATGGGTTTTAAAGGCCCACCACCTTTCAATTCAGAACGCTCTTGAGGAGTCATACCGGTTAAGGAGTACCAAGGAACGTGTGGTGAGAATACATATATCTCAGAACACGAAGCGTGACGAGCGATCGTTGCTCCTTGAAGCAAGCTACCTCAACCATCCAATCACTGTGTATCGGCCAGTCATGCGAGACTTGCAAGGTATGGTTTGAGAGCCTCCTCGAGGAATGGTGTCTCTAAGAAGTCAACTTATCATCTGCTCGTCTGGCGGTGTGTTTAGAAAACGTGGGTAATGGAACAAAGTCACGCTAAAACCAATCATCGAAAGCCCCCCCTCACACAGTCGGCGCACAAAGCGATCATAGAGATTGAGACTTGCAAGGTATATGAGAGAAGGGGTGTAGAGAGCCACGGGCTCAGCCACGATACAACGCTGAATTACTATCATAATTATACGCTTAATCCAACGAGTAACGATGTGGTAATGTCTTTCCTTTTGGGATCCGAGTGGAGTTCGTCAATCATAGGCCTTTCAGAAACCGCTCTCGGTTTCACTCGCTGACACGGCCAGATGGCTCATCATAGCCCCCTCACCTAAACGCATTCCTCAGTAGCCTAGCGTCGTCGGCTACGGCTAACATCAGCAGCCGGCTGGCTCGTTGGCTCCTATGCCTAGTCGAGCATCTTAACTAGGGTTCATCTCTTGGTTCGATTGAACATCCTTTGTGAAGGCATATCCCAATGCGAGACTCTAGCCAGAGCCATGTCCTTCTAAGATGACTTCCAAACGTTGCTATCTAACTTCTCGTCGGGCACAGCAACAAAGTCTTGGTTCTCGTCGTTGTCGCTGCCGTCGAGTGATCCATCATAAGAGCTCGTCTGCCACGCCGACAGCTCGTCCACGCGGCGGATGCCCATCATCCAGGAGACGAGACCGCGGGGCACCCAGCGGCCGACAAAGCCGTAGACGCTGGCGCCCAGGCCGACGCGGACGGTGCCGCTGGTGATGGACCCATCGATGACGTCAAAGACTGCGTTGTGGAGGTGACGGAGAGAGCTGCCCTTCAAACCACGGATGCGACCGGCCGAGATGGCTGAGGTGCTCTGCATGACAAAGTTGCGTCCATAGGCGTGGCGGGCATTCTCGGGCCACATGAGGGTCTCCGTAGCGTCGGCGTCGACACCGGGGCCGCCTTCAAGGAGACCTCTCTGGGAGGGGTGAGTGTTCTTCGCGGGCTGGAAGCCGGTGAAGTCGAATGTGCCCAGCTGCATGTGGGTCACGGGGATGCCGAGAGGTCGCAGTTCTGCCGTCAAGACCTCGGTGAAGGCTGATAGGGCGGAGGAGACCGTTGCCTCGGGGGCGTGGAAGGGGGGGTTGATGGAGGAGATGATGGAAGGAGTGAAGACGAGGACCTTTGGCGGCGTCCACTTCTCTCCGGGCGGGCTAAGGCGGGTTGTCAAGAGCGGCAGGAAGGCCTGGATGGTGAGGATGGGGTGGAGAAGGTGGGTGTTGAAGAGGTCTGCAAAGCTGGAGGGCGGGATCGTGGCGATGGGTGAAGTTTGATAGTTGAGCGAAGGGATAAGGATGACGGACTTGAGCTGCAGATGGTTGGGCCTCGTTCGCGGTACCGGGGCGTGTGGTGATTGGAGGTACTGCGCGAAGCTGTCGATGGCTGCGCCTGCTCTTGGGGGCTGCAAGATACGTCAGTCAAGGCCTACACTGTACACCGACTCTACTACTCACATCCGTTGTGTCAATGGTCAAAGGCAGAATGTCCGGCCTTGCCAAGCTGTGCACCATGCTCTCATCCTCCTCAGCATTGCAAACGATGTACACGATGAATCCTCTCCTCTCGAAATCGAGTGATAGCGATCTCGTCAAAGGTAGTGTCGGTGAGCCCGCGATAACGACAACCTCGAGACGGCCACCGTTCCGAGCCCGTTTCGCCCGGCGCGTCTTCTTGCAGAACCTGCTACTCCTGTACGATCGGTATGCCACGACTCCCACGACAGCGACGATGGCGCCAGTCAACAGCTTGTGCTCCTTCACCCAGCCGTGCAGCCTCTCGTACCGGCTGATAGCTATCACCTCGATGGGAATGTGGCGGACGGGGGGCTTCGGCCGCACCGAGTCGGGCAGCCATTCTGAGGAGGACAGCGTCTCTCGTACGGCCTGTGCAGCCTTGTCGACGGTGGGGTTGATAAGGTTTGCGAGGTCGTCAGAGTAGCCCCGAATCTTGTTGGGCAGCGAGGACAGCTGTGGGAGGAAAACGGCGGTGTCAGTAGAGCTCTCGTGATCACAAGCTTGGAGGTGTGATGTGGGGGCTGATGATACTTACAACGTCCAGAAACTGCTGGTCGTCGGCTGACATCTTGTCGGTCTTAACCAGTTGTCAAGCCAAGAAGTGCTACTGAAGAGGGAGTGTTTGAAAGCTCCGGATCTTTGACGTCGAACAGCTTCTTGGTAGATGGGTGGTTAGGTAGCTCGACTCTCAAGACGAGGTAAGGTAGGTCAGAAAGTGGACTCGCGTGGGCGGCAAAGAAAAAAAGGTCAGCGACAGACCGCAAAGAGGCAAAGCACTCGAGAACCAGTGCTTTCTTTCCTCCAAAAACGACGTGGGGAAAAGCCTCCGCCATGTGGGTCCACCCGTTGGCGTTTCACTGGCTGCAGCAGCACCGAAGGGTCCGGGCTTGATCCGGCTGTCAGCGGTGATTGGTCGACGTCATCGCCGAGTCCACCCGTTATCGACCGGGAACAGGTACGTACTGTGAGCTTTGTTTTGTTTCCCGCCGGCTTGCAACGTCACTTGCCGATGCCGTCAACAATGGAAGCAGTGCATGAAATCCCATTTCAATATCAATACCCATCTGCAAGCAACCTCCCCCTTTATGCCCCTTTTCAAATCGATGCATAACAACGACACAGCCCCTCATTGATATTGCGAAAATTGATTCACGGTTGCACCAACTGTACAGGTTTTATCCCGACTTCATTTATGTATTCATCATTGGCTTCATACGTCCATCTCATCAACCACATCCGGTGTTCGCCGACTTGGTTTAGTCGACCAAGTGATACACAGTCCATGAAATAACGCATCCCTTTGCCAGAGCTCAGCTACCTATAGCTCTTAGAATACGAGACCCTTAGTCTGCTTCATCTCCTTCAAGTTGTAGTTCTTGATCATGAAAATAGCAATGAAGCCAAATACCATCACCGAGGTTCCAGCAGCAAGCATCCGCGTCTGTGCATACCCGTACGCGTTCTGAATTGCAAGTCGCTCATCACTGCCCACAGGATAGCTCAGCTGCGTATCGAGATCCGCGTAGATATCCGCCAGACTCTCCAGCGCAGACTCGGGTAGGTTTCGCTCCAGAGCCTTTTCAAATGTGTTGGTCCAGATGGCCGCAGAGATCGTGTTTCCCACAGAGCCGCCAATATTACCACAGACGCTCAGGAGCGCGAGCGCGGCAGCGACGTGCTGGTGGTCCACGGCCGCGAGGATGGCAACCTGCATGCACAGGATAAATACGCTGCCGCCAATCGACGTGAAGATCTGGCACATGACCAAGTACCCTACGCTCTGGCCCGGCTGGCGGAAGTAAATCATGAGACCCTGGCCGAACGTGTACAGCGGCACGCCGACCATCAGGAGCCAGCGGAAGCGGCCCGTCTTGGCGATGGAGAAGCCGACGATGAAGAGGAGCACGCCCGAGACGACGTCAAAAGTGTTGCCGACGTAGCCCGCGTTGGACACGGAAAGGTCGTTGACGACCTGCAAAAAGGAGGTGAAGTAGCTGTTCCAGCAGTAGTAGGCGACCTGGTACGTAATGTCGAGGACGCAGACGCCAATGACGGTTCTGTCGGAGAAGAACTCGAACTTGAGGAAGGGCTTGGGCGCGAGGGAAAGCTCATTGAGGAGGAACAAGGCGAGCACGACGAAGCCGGTGACGATCATGGCGATGATGTAGGCTGATTTCCAGCCGTCTGGGGCGGTGCTCGCGAGGGAGAAGGGGAGCAGAAAGGTGACGAGGCCGCAGGCGAAGAGGACGATTCCCAGGACTTTAGTAAAGACGGTCAGCAATCCCTCAAGTCTTGAGCAGTGGCGAAGAAAACCCATTTGAGGGGAGAGAAAGAACATACCATCAAATTCGATCAGACCCCACCAGACATTCTGAACAAAGCTACGGCCGCTAGGCTCGCGCACCAGAGTGCCGCGCTTCTTGGCCTTGTGGATGTTCCACTTCAGAATGCTGTACATGGGCACAGCGACGACAGGCAGAACGATGGAGAAGCATCCAAAGCCCCAACGCCAGCTGACGTTGTTGAGGAAGCCCTCAGCGGCCTTGGGACCGGCAAACGCCGTGATGATGTAGGGCGAAGAGGTGAAGGCGAACGCCAGTCCTCGATTTTTGACGTGGGTCGAGTCCGCCGTGATTACGTCGATGCTGTAGGTCAGACCGGACCAGCCAACTTGCCAAAAGACCTAGGGATTTCTCAAACGTGAGTACTTGCTCGTTTTGCGTGGTTGTCAATCAAGTGCGGCAAAGGTTTAAACTTACCGTAGCGGCACAATACGTGGCGAGGTTCTGGCTGGCGGCCAACATAATCATGCCCAGCGTCGCGAAGAGCACCATGAGCAAGAACCCCTCCGCACGACCCCAGAGATCCAGAATCTTGGCCAGCGGGATGTACACCGAAGCCGTCATGGCGCTGGACACAATGTCGATGACAGGGAGCAGCGAGTGCGACTCAAAGTCGCTGGCCGCATACGGCGTCAAGCTGTACAGCACGGAACTCTGGAACCCGTTTGTGAGGTACAGAAACCACATGCTACAAGCAGTATCCACCATTAGTCCCATCGCTCTTCAAGTTACGAGAGGTCCGACAAGGAGTCCTTACAAGATGAAGATGGCAATCAGCGAGTTCTTGCCCCACGTCAAAGTCAAAGCCTGCGCCAACTTGACACCATGTTGAACCTCCTGGCTGACCCTCTGCTCCTCGCCCGGCTTCTCGTCATCGGGCGGGATCTCACCCAGTTCCTTGTCGTCGTTGTTGTTGGCGGCATCCGGCGCCGTGGTGATGGTCATGGGAGCATCGTCGACGGGGGCCTGCTTGCGGCCGAGGGCCTCACGTAGCTGCGAAAGCATTGCCATTATCGCCGTACACCAGAGACACGAAAGTGCAGAAAGGACGAATGAGCAAGGCTAGGAAAGTAGCCGGCGATGGGGGGGTTTCGTTCGTAGTTAAAGACCTTTCAGAGGAGGACGCAAGCATGTGCCGCCCTTCTAGCGTGCCACTTTTTGGTGACCTCGCTAAGTTCTAAACCATCCCATCACGAACTTAGCGGCCGGAAGGATTCAACTTGACCCACGCACACGACGCTCCCTTCCAACAACAGGCTATGATCTGATAAGATGCGGCTATTCGACTCGCCCACACTCGCATACCTTGGTTTAGAGTCAAAGGACGAACACACACCCACGCGCAGGAGACCGAAGTCGGGCTGCTACCTCACTAGTAAGTTGCTCGTGCCCAGGAACCGAGAGGTCGGGAAGCGACCCCATCATGGTGTCGGATGAGGGGCCAGATCATAGGACGGTGTTGAGTGAGAAGACAGACGAGACGGAAGAAGAGCCCTGGGGGACTTTTTGCGAAGGATCCTGCGAAAGCACATGGGGACAGGGCTTGGCGAAAGAGAGACCCGTAGTGCCGGGTTCCCGAACCTTTTCAGTGGGATGGTGGGCGAGGATGCTCGGGATGGTGTTATCTGATTGATTAGATTAGATGGGCCAGACTGCAGACTTGGCCGGACTTGGCTTTGCGGGCCGGGCGCTATCGCGGAAGTGGTCTGGCGCGGGGGGGAGCTATTGGTAAGAGGAATCCGAGCAGAGGCAACAGAAATTTCGTGTCCGATCTATGGTTTTGCGTGGTTTGTTCGGTGAGCTGTTCCTAGAGGCTAGAGGGGGAGCTGACTGCTGGGTCTTTTCCGAGGTTAGCTTTAGACTTCTACCAATAGTATCTATTCATCCCGGTGCTTTGTGTTGTCGCCTTTGCGTTCACATGCGGCTGGTATCCCGGTCTCGGCCTCTCGACTTGGGACTGAAGCAAGAAGTCTACTCGGAGACAAGTTTCCAGAGAGAGGCTTCTAGCACGGCATCGTGGACCCGCAGGAGCTTTCCCAAAAGGCGGAAACCTGCGCCCTGGTCATGTCTTGATGAACTCTTGGCTTCCCAGCCCTACGAGCTTTCGGCCCCCCAGCTCTTGCATGGCAATCCAAGCTTCTTGAGAAATTGGATCACAAGAAAGCCGCCACAACTGGAAAGAAGTCTTTCGGGAGGCACTACAAAGGAGTCTTGAGTGGCAGCAGAGAAGCGCGGAAAATTACGGACTCGCGAGAAATGGACCGCCAGCGGGTCCTGCCCCAAGCGAATGCGATACTTCTGCCTAGTAGACACCCATTACGTAGTAAGTCCGAAGAGCGATCCCCTAGTCGCGCTCTACACTGAGACCGGCCGTGAAGACTTTTACCTCTTCAGAGCGCCTGTCGGTGTTTTCGGCATTCCATTCCGATGTTTAAGGTCCAGGAAGATGCGCAACCAGCCGAGTCAACTTCTGTTTTTCCTACGCAATAGCCTACCGCGGAGAATCGCCGGCTGAATTTTGGTTCACTTGTGGAAATGGTCAATGGATGATATGCCAGGTCTTCTCCGGAACGTGGGGTTCGTGATCCCGCCCAGGTGGCGTGATCTAGTTATTTGTTGCTCTAGGATCCCGCTCCTTCAAAAATGTCAGCATTCACCACTTCTGAGTCAACAAAGCCCAAGTGGAGGCTACAGAGTTCTCACCTACAAGTAGCACTGACTTTGTAGATCCGTACAGGAAGTTAAAGTACGCGAAGTCGAGGTAGAGGATGACCTAGCTCTATCTCACGCCCGAGATGGGAGACTGCTGTCAAGTCTGAGATTTTAGATCCTGTTAAACCATTAAATTTAGCAATCAAAGATAATAGAGATCCGTCAGATGCACGTTAACAATCGGTGTTCTCACAGATGACTCGACTTAAACCGTCTCTATACCGTAGGGTGTTAGCCCGAAGGCCGAATGCAGGCTATAAGGGGAAGAAACAAGCCGATAATATGTTCTAATATGTATGCTCAGTCTGTACTCCTTCCTAACTTCATTGGCTATCGGAAATATGATGATGACAATCAAATTAGGACTTGATATTCCAGCGAAAACTCATCAACAGGGTAGGGATGTCACATCTAGGGGGAAACGACACAGTTCTCCGACTTCAAAGGCAATATCCAAATAACCACCCTATCCTCAGCCATCAACCAGGTTTTCCCGAGGCAAATAGTTGAGAGATTTGAGGGGATGATTGAGGTAAGCATGAAAAACTACGGAGCCAGACAGGAGTCCAACATTTCATCCAGTCCGGCTCCAGAGGTCGAGGTCGAGACTCATCGTCTACGAACGAAGGGTCGAGACGTACAGGTTCACACCCCTTCTCGGACATGGTTGTCTTTTGCTTCACGGCAAATGTTGTTGCAGGGACAAGCTATAGCTCCAGACTCGTTCATTCTAGTCAATCTTCCAGAGTCATGGTCAGTCTGCCTGGTAGAAACTCTCCTCTGGCCTGGCTTCGGGGTCGTCACGGTTCCCTTTCAACGACCAAAAGATTCGCTTTCTCAGGTTTGCGGAGCGATCACCGCTGGAACCGTTGGACGCTCCTATCGCAGTGGGTCCGCTCACAATTGAGTATCAATCTCGGTGGGCGACTCTTGTGCTGGGAGTCGTCCACTCTCGACATCTAAACAAACTTTGCTGCCAGAGTGATTACTGCCCTTGCTACCTGATCGCGGCTGTAAGGCGAGATATACAAGTAAGCCTCAAGTGTGGACCATCATCTGTGCCCTGAGGGTCTTGCCACCAACCAGAACATAAGATACTAGCTTTTAAGATGCTCAACAGATACACTTACAGCAGCATACGGAAGAGACCGATGGGGTACTTGCCCAATTATGAGACAAGTAGCCACAAATCGCTCAGCCCTTGACAATGACGCAACTCAGCAGCAGCATGTGCCCTTGTTGGAACGGTAGAGCTGAGAACTTTGACTATATAGCTTCGACGACCCGCGGAATAAAAATATACTTCAAAGTAAGGCGTGATGGAATCAACTCAAACGACGAGGTTTGATTCTGAAGCTCTTACATGCGTCAAAACCAACCCTTTTAGTGTTGCACCTAAGTATGACAAAAAAAAAAAACACACAGAAAGAAGGTATGGCTAGGACATACAAAAGCAGACGTACGCCGCCTAGTCTAGTTAGCAAGTACTCAGTTGGTATATACTATACTCTTCAACGTCATATGTATACCTTGATACAGGGCAGACAAGCGTGGTTGCGTTGAGAAGGCCCACGATTCATTTTCTTTCCGTGGGTCGTCCTTATCCTAGTTGACATAGACACCTCAGAGACAGTTGACCATGGCCCCAAGACTTTCTGAATACAAGACTGCCTCTCTGGTAGGTCTACCATCTGCTTGAATAAACTCGACTTGTCAAGTACACTGCGTCGGAGAGGCCAATGCCGCCTCTCCGCCATCAAGACACCGTCTATCAAAGTTGCCCCCGCATCTTGATCCATCACCGACGAGGGCATCTTCTTTGATCACCACATGAAGGTTCTCTCCTAGCAATCATGCTGTTCCTCTATTCGACGTCCGCCTAATGCCTGGTCTCGAAGACTCACATTCAGACCATCGTACTTGTTCTTATCATTATACCAAAACGCTCTTCTCTCCCGCCCAACTCGTAGATCCCAGGCAAAGAAAGATGCGACGATTGTGATGACTGATATTTTACACCACTAATCTCAAGAACTCGTCCTTCTCCTTCTAACCTCATGATCAGTAACTCAAGCCTCTCAACCCCTCCGCCGACTCCCCCACCCAACTCAAAATGAATCAGGCCCCATCCGACAGTACCGAAGACAGCAAAGGAAGGCCACTCGTAGAACGTGTAGGCAGTGAGCTCGACGGCTTGATACAGCCCAAGGTTACGTTCACATCCATGTTCTACACAAACATACTCACCAAACCGTCAACGGCGAACTCAAGTCGCCCGAATCCCACGCGCCTCCAAGCTCCCCAACATCGAAAAAATGCCCGGCGCCCTGCAAGCAGACATCGCGCGCGAAGTCATTTACCTACCACCCCCCCTCCCGGGGCCGTCCTCCAATGCGCTCACAATATCCCCCATCCCAAATCTCGATCCCTCCAACATCGAATTCTCCAAAAACCCGGAATCTAACCTCCCCCCTAGTCCCTTCCTCCCCATCATCCATGCATACGAAGCCATGTATGAATCACAAAACACCCTTCCCAGCAATACCAACATCCTCAGAAAAAGAAACCCCCGGGATGACCCAAGCTTTCACAAGCAATAGCATAAAACTCCAAAAATCCAACAAGATCAGACGAACCACCAACCGTTTGACGCGTACGGGAGATGAGATGATGTGTACTTCCCACATGGTCAGAAAGGCCAGCACGATCCCTGCCCTGTGCCGACACAGACCAACGAATATCCTCGTTCCATCAACACACGCACACATAAAATCAACCACAACCTCTATCAACCTCTCCAAGATCCAAGGCCCCAACTCCAAAGGACCAACATTGGAAAAAGCATGGTCCGGGCCCCTACCCAACCTTCCCGCCGTGACGCTCCGGCCGCCCCGGGTGGATTTCTTTTGGGGGATCTCGCATCATGCCCCATGAATCCCGAATGTGACTCACCGTCAATCCAGACCGAAACCCAATCATCGCCACCAATACTCCGTATCCAACACGCAAATCCAAGCCGTGAATCCAGAATAAAGAGGCAGTCCAAAAGAGCCCGAGCAGATACCCAAGGTAGACATCCGAATGCGCACATCCCGCCACATGGCCAACGCATCGCAAATTCTAAGTCCCCCCCTTGCTTCAACCCCCCAACCCCCCTCGCATAAAAGCCGTCAATGCGCAAACGAAAAACCCCCTTGTAACAAGGCAGCCCCGACGAGCAAAACAAATAGGAGAGGCTGGAAAACCGTTGCAACATCAAGATGCAATCGGCAATAGTAATGATATTCTTCAGAGCACTCTCTAGCAAACTTATCCAAGCCAATACTGATGAGCAGTAAAAGACAATGCTGGAACCGTAATTTTTGTTTTGTTTATTTGGGAACAATCGCAGGAAAACCTAATAATGAATCCTTCAAGACCTCTCATCTCTCAAGAACTGTATTTGAAAACCTTGCCTTAACTTGGGCAACCTTTCAAAAAAGGAATCACTCACCGACCAAAATCCGCCCTGAGACATACGCAACTACACCGTTACACAAAAGGGAGGAAACAACACCACCACCACCACCATCATCATCCATCTCCACGAACAAACGTCACTTCTCGAATCCCACGCATCCCAATCATCCAACTTCCCTCTTCCCATCCACTGAGAAATCCAGCCCAGATTACAGAGTACGTGTGCACCATTCAGCAACATCTCACGGATATAGAACCTGGAAACCATGCATGCACAGCTTACATCCCGGGCCCCCCCCCAGCTCTATAACCCTCTCAGAATGGAAAAGTCGACAAGTATGTACCTCCGTACCTTGCCATTTGCCCACATCAATAATGCCTTAGGTACCCCAAATCATTCCCCACCCTTTCCAATCCCCAAAGAGGCTTAGCCTGGTCTCATGCCATGTCACTCCCCAAGCAGAAATGTGTCCGTCTGCGAATTTTCAGACGAAGATCAAATCATCAAGCATCAAGACTTTTCCAAGGTTCAGATGAACAGGTTGGCGCGGAGCCCTCGACGCTCGTTTGACGACCCTGAACCCCATCGTGAGAGGAACAATATCCAACTCTGACCAGCACACACGAGAAGCCCATTCCAAAAACCACTTCGCATAGCATAGTGACATACATACCTTATCCAGCGCATAAACCTACCCGACATCATAATAAAAAAAAAGTCCGATAGTACGGAGTAGGCCTCTCGCCGCTCCATCCCGCGTGCAGCGGGAAAACCACTAATGCAACAGCTATGATTAGCCCACGCAGCCCACGCTTCCAAGCACCGGGGGGAGGAGTCGGGCAGGGGGGGATGGATGGAGGGTGGACAATTCATTTCCCATGTGGGCTTGCATGGAGCTCGACACCCCCTTGTGTGTAACCATCGCCGACCCGTCCGTCACACACATGGAGGCCCAGCACCAGCCAAACCATAATCACCACAGAGCACAAACACAGAGACATGGCACGCAAAAGTCAAGGGAACTAGAGAATTATGATCGAAAAAGTAGCAGAGAATTTTTACTCTTTTTTTGTGCCTTTGTACAACTACCTTACACCTAAGGGAGTCGAAATGCGGGTATACGACAGTCTCGAGGGCGCTCGCCCCGGCTGGGTAGGGGACACCGTATCATGGTCGTCCCTTTTTTTCCTTCTCTCCATCCAGAAATTTCTTCTGGTCATCGAAAGAGAACAAATCCAGCCTCGTCTCCAAAAGTAACTTGTGGACCAGAAACCGATTCCCTGAGTATCCGTTTGTATTCATTGTCGGCCAATTAGGGGATATCCGGCCTTCAATGATCAAAGGAGAGGAAAAACAATCTGTCCACCACTCTCGAAATGGTTGATTCCAAGGTACGAAAAAAGTAAACCGGCCAGGAGGAATTCGTGTGCTCAATGGCCGCACGTTTCCCTCCCATGAACGAGGCCAATAGTTCTCTTCCCGTCTGGTCAAAGTCCATCGAGGCCCCGCCGATTTGTCGAAAAAAATCCACTTTGCTTCTTTTTGTTCCTCCTTCAAGAATTCCCATTCGGGTCGAATCTCGTCGTGAGACCCTACAATCTGACCTTCGCTGGCGTCCCTTCATTGGTGTGTTGGTGAATGGGTCGGGGGTGTCGACATCTCGTCGCCCGGATCCAAATTCGATTACCGGGAAGGATGACCGCTGTGATTTCAATCCTTCACCCTTCCTGGGGTGACCATCTCGCGAACGTAAAAACTCTTCGTCGGGGTGTGTATTGTGTGTAATAAAAAGCCGCTGAATGCTGTTGAGAAAAAAATAACTCGGGGGTTGTTGGGGTATGATCCGTATTCCTTTTTTTGGGACACTTCTGCTAAGTGAAAATGAACTTTGTTGCATAAAAAATCAAATCGCTCGATGCCATGACGTGTGAAAAAAACCATTCTGTATGCATGCGGCAAACAATCTTTTTTTCCTTTTTAATCCACTTCCTGGGGAGGTCGCTCAAATTGCCCTGCCACGGGTATAATGAGGGAAAAGCTTCGATTGCCCGTATCGTAGCGTTGGTTCGCTGTGTGGGACTCCGCGGGGCGGACCGACAAGTCGGTCTGCTGGGTTTGACTCGTGTTAGTTGACGTTTAGGCCAGGTGGTGACCCGTCGTGTGTTGGTGTACAAAGGGGGCGTATTGCTGCTGCACTTGTTCTTGCGCGTATGCCGCTGTGTTGGGTTGTGGCGTCGGGGTGACTGGGCATCTCGGCGGCATGGAGTATGCGTCCTTGTTGACGGTTCCGTACGCGGCGCCATCAGGGGTGATTGGCGGGGTCATGTATCCTTCCACTACTCCTGCGACAGCTCCGTGGCCCTTGTGGGGGGTGCTGTAGATGTTTGAGTGTTTTGAGGCGGACTCAGAAGGCGGACTCGGAGGGACCCCCGACTGCGCTCGCGCAATGCTAGCTTGGTGAGCCATGAAGGACGCAAGTTTCTTCGCGACGCCAGAGTAGTGTGATGATGAGTACTTTCTGGCGAGGGCGACGGAGGGGCTGTGCAAGTGTTGAGAGAGGGTCAACAGTGTGACATTCTCGACGTGGTCCCACTCTCCATCATTGATCTCCGGCTCGCCAAGGATGGCTCTTGCCAAGGCGAGAGATGAGCGAGCCATGATGGAAGGCTTAGTAGAGACGAAATCGCGGTGGTACAGGGCGATCTCGCAGATGTAGGCAGCCATGTGCTCAACATCAACCTTGTCGTGCTCCTCAGCGACGATGAGCTGGGTGAAGAAGTCGACGGTGGGGTGGCCGATGGTCCACTCAAGAGTATTGAGGACGTGCATCTCCATCTGGGTGAACATGCCGGCGTCGTACAAGCCACAGCACATGTTGTTGAGCTCATGGATCTGGGGCACGCGGTCCTTCTTGTCACCATACTTGGCGGCAATCAGAAGAGCGGCGCAACCGACGAGCTGATAGTGTTGCTTGTAGACGACACGCTTTGAGCAGTACCGGTCGAGGAGGTTGACGGTGAGGAAGAGAGTCTCGGGAAGGAGGGCGAAGGCGGCATGGGCTTCGATGAGAAAGTCGATGAGGTAGGGTCTCATGTACCATTGGATCTCTCGTTGCATGTCGATGAGATTGGCATCAGGCATCGTCTCATCCTGAAGCTAGGTGTCAGTAAAACCGACCACATCTAGACAGTCGCTCCTTCCTCGTGTTCTTACCTCCATGTGCCTCATGTGCTTCATGATATCCTCCAAGTACTCATCACCAGCTATCCGGGAAAGCTCGCTGGCGATAATCTCCTGACGTTGCCTCGCAATCATCTTGGCGGCGTCCCGAGTGCCCATTCGTGGCCTCTGGGGTTCGTCGTGGTCCTCTGTGAAGAAAGCAGGGTCGGAGTGTTGCTGTTGTTGTTGGTAGTACGCCATTTTGAATTGTGATGTGGTGAGTCGAGGGCGGGTGTAAGGGGGGTTGGCTGACGGGTCGAAGTTCCGAAACGGGAAAGAATGACGATTAAGTTCTCCAGGAAGCTTTTTTTGGTGATCGGAGACGGAAGGACGTGAAAAAAGAAACGGTAAAAAAAAAAGTCTTCAGAATCGGTTCTGCGAAAGAGTGGAATAGTGCAACCGAGAGATTAGAATATTAGTATTAGAAGGAGCGTGTTGAAAGCGAACAGGGTCCGGCAAAAGAGTGACTGTGGCTGGATGAGAAGCCGAAAATGATGCGAGACCGAGTTCCTCGTGTGAGTTTGACGGACGGAAAGGTGGCCGGGAAACTGGCCGTTTATGAGAGAGGTCGAGTGGGTGGCTCTGCAAGAAGAGAGAAGATTGGGTTAGCTCGCGGTTCGTTTAGACGATTGCAGGTGCTCGAGTAAGCCTAGAGCAGTGGACAAAGTGAGACAGGCAGCTGTTCAAAGGCCGACAACGGGCGCGGTGAAGGAGCAACCGGCTTCTGTAAATACCGCTTGGTGCCGATCCAAAGGGGGCAGATCTCCAACTCCGATAGCGTCGCCCTGATTCGACCAGTGGGTGGTGGGGAGATGGATTGGCACGAGGGGAGATGGGGGAATCATCCAGATTGGCGTCTCTTAACTGTGGGCTAGGCAATGAGAGGATCGAAGGGGCGGAAGGGGGCGAGCGGAGGGCAAGAGTGAAGTGATGGCGAGGCGTACCGCCACGGTGTGCAACTTTGACTGTCAAGACAGACAAAATTGAGACAATTCCTGAGGGTTGGATTGGGGGAGCGACGAATGAACGTATCCCCTCGAGCTATCCTGACCTCGGACTGGTGGTGGTTTGGTTGATTGGTGAATGTGGGGGAAACTTGTGGACGTGGATCGCCGAGTAAAAATACCAACGGCACGCAAAAGCTGTGAGGGAGGAAAGAGGTAAAAGTTTAGAAACCGACTCTTGACAAGACACGGTAACGTAACGGGGATGAGTGCTTGAAGTGGAAATGGTAGTGATGGTAGTGATGGTAGTGATGGTGGTGGTGGTGGAGGACGGAGGAAGCTCTGGGTAGGGGAAGGCTTGGAAGATGGAGATGAAGGTTCATCCCGTCATCAGGCTAGAACTGAGCAGGGCGGGTTGAAGGTGATGATTAGGCAGGACAGGCGCACATCTTCATCTGAATTGCATTGTTGCAGTAATAAACGTACCTTTTCACAGACGGTGCCCGAAGGACAAAAAGGGATGATCTATAATCCTGATGGGATCATGTATGAAGTGTTCTCGACGGTCTGACAAGCTTTGAAAGAAAGCAATGGGTTTCTTTCCTTGTCCAGGGAACCTGAGATTGGCAATCCACGGGGACGAAGAATCGAGCTTCTGGAGACGGAGTTGCTCGAGAAGCTTTGGGCCGACACAATCCAAGATCGCAAAGGGACTCTTGAAAGGAATGAGGGCGGGATGGCAGGCCGGCGGAACGAAAGGGAGTTTCGTCGTAGTCGTCGGAGGGCCGAAGATGGGTGTGTGGGTTTGTTGCTGTCGTGGAAGTTGCACGTCTGAGTCGAGTCGAGTTCCTTTTGGTGGTCGTCGAGGCGAGGAATTCTTCAGGGGGCGGGTTGGATTGGTCGTCGCGGGAGGGCGGACGGTCGGGAGAGGGATGCAAGGAACGGGAGGGACGTGGGATCTTTCTTGTCTTGTGTGATGAAAAGAGAGTGTAGAAAATACCAATCAAGGTCTTCTTCACTATACGTTTAAATCGAGTTCCAGTCTCTTTCTCTTTGTTGCGTGTCCTGCTGCTCTCTTGTGGCTTTTCCGGTCACACTCTGCAAGCTCGAAAACCTGGGAATTGGCGAACCGTTTCCAAATGTCGAGGATTGTCGGGAAGTTGATGGGAGTGTGAGGGGGGCGTGTGCAAGACGAAGCTGGTTCGACCTTGACAGCTTTGGGCGTGGTTGGTGTGGTGTGGGTGAGTTGGAAGTCGAGGGAGACGAGTCGGTTCAGTCAGGGAGGGGACGTCGCCAGATTAAGTCTTCTCTCTTTCTCCTACCTTCCTCTTTTTTCCTATTCTCTGTTGGGGGGGAGAGGATTAGAGAATGGAAAGACCCTTTATTCGTTTTCGGCGAGCAAAGGAGTCAGGAAGGACTGTCTTCGGGGAGAGGAAGAGGAGGGAATGAATGGATGGGGAGGGACGAGGAGGAGGAGAGAAGGGGGAGGAGAGGGTAGGTAAAGGGTTGGAGGAGGGCCGAGGAGATGAAAAAGGATTGGAAGAGAACCAAGGTGTTTTAACAGGCCGGCCGGTCGAGTCTCCCTCTCAGTCTCTCTGCCACTCCCCTTCTCCTGCGAGGAGAGAAAAAGGTACTTTGGGGCCCGCTGATGGCTGGGTACAAGGACCAAGTACCTACGTAAAGGTGCAGCTTTGGCCCTTTTCTGAGGATGTGTGTGTGGGCGGGCGGGTGGGAATGATGAGGTGTCGTATGTGTGTATTTCGTGCCTGTTCCCTGATGATCAATACTTTCCGTAGGTGTACATGTGTGAGAGACAAGACAGAGAAGGAGAAGAGGGGCCCGGGATGAACGAGGGAGAGAGAGAGAGAGAGCGAGAGAGAGAGAGAGAAAGAGGAGAAGGGGGAACGGGAAGAGGAGTGAGTGGTGGAGAGGGGAGGGGTGTGCAAGAGAACAAGTGCGAATGAGCTGGTGGTGCTGGTACGAATACATGGTACATATTCTGTAAGGAGTACGGAGCACATGGACTTGGGTCGGCACCAGCACCAGCACCAGCACCAACACCAACTTATCAAGTGCCAAGTCCCCCCAGGTGGATCCCAAGAAACGGCACGGTACTTTCCACTGCCGCTGCTCTTGCATATAATACCAAAGTATCTTGTTGTGATATCGACAGGGAAGAGCCCAGGCTGGACACAGGGCAGGGGATGAAGGCACTGGGGGGAGAGGGGAAGTGATCAAGATGTAGTTCCACACACAATGCTGAGCATAAAGATACATGGAGCTGCTCCAAAGTTGAGATGTACGTACCTTCAAGACTACCTATCCTGGCTTCCCAGCCAGCTTATGTGTACCAAGTATGGCCTGTGGACTGCCTGTCGACGTTACTATTGCTGCTGGGCTGATGCGCCGATGCAAATGTTGATGCTGGCTGACGGTCACAACCAGGAAATCAAGCAGACTACTACTGTACGAATACCTCAGGTCAGTTCTTGAGTAGGAAAGTGAGTGGTTGCGCTTCTCATATGTCTCGTCCTGTAGCCTGTAGCGCGCCGCAGTAGGTGGTATTATTTGCCTGTACGTTACGGATACCGAGGACTGGACGGGACTGCCCACTGGACTGGACTGGACTGGACTGGACTTACTCACTTTACTTGCAGTGAGCCGACCCTCTTTCTTCCTTGCAGATCTGCCCTGCAAGTGCAGCTGCGCGAAGCAGGCTGAGGACTGAGGTAAAGGTTCCTTGCCGAGCAGCAGCAACAATGCTGTCTGTCTCTGGCCTGTCTCTATCTCTCCTGTCTGTCACCGTATTAAATTGATGCCTAGGTCGTGAAGCCTGCAGCGAGGGAAGAAGCGAGGGATGAGGATGACTGCGTCTACAATCGAATTGTCGACGCCGCTCGCCTGCCTACCTGCTTGCTTGTTCTGTCGACTGCCTCTCTGACTGACAATTGTCTGATTGTCTTGTCTGCCTTGTCCAAGCACGTTTAGCAAGTACCGTCCTGCTGCTCTCCGGTGCATTCGTCGTGTCTCCTGTCTCGTCTCGCCTGCGCGCCACCCCCAGCAAGCCGAATGCCTGTCGACACACAGCGCCGCCCGCCGAGAAAGTGAGCAGTACCTTTGCTGGAGTGGATCGTCAGAAAGTGTGAAAGTGAGCGAACTGGCCGTCGATTGGATACAGCTGGTGCTTGTGGTGCGTCGTGGTGGTGCGCAGCAGCGCAGCAGCAGCTCCTGACGAGCTTTGGTCCTGGTTTGGCCTGGGCACCCCCCCGTGGGACCTTTGACACCCTTCTCTTCCCCAATAATACAGGGCGACGCCGCGACGGGGGGCAAGGTGCCGTACAGAGTTCCAGTGGCAGTGGTGGTAATCCGCAACCGCAGGCCGGTAGCAATGCCAATTCGAAATGTCAAATGTCCGGTTTTGTGCAGCAGCTCCGCGCGCGCCTTTTCCTTGTTCTCGAATAATGCTTGGGCTTAGCGCAGCTCGGTACCAATTTGCTTCGTTATCCTCAAGTTGTGCCTTTTTCTGTATCTGCCGCTGTTCCTTTGTGTGTCCGAGATTATGGTGCGTTTCCACGTATCACCCGTAAGATACGGCCTGCAGGAGGAAGCAGTAGCTTGTACGGGACAAGGTTCGGCAGGAGGCGTCAAGACTTCAAACGAACAAAGCCAACGGATCAAGGTTCTGAGGAGAGAGGAGGGGAGGATTGGGAGGCAATGGGGCAATGGGGCAACGTAATTCGACGGCGCCAACTTGTTCGATGAAAGGAACGGCCTGATAGACTGGTTGGGTTGGACTGGGCCGGTCGAAGCAACCAACACCATGCAAATGCTGATGCTAATGCTACTGCTGCCGCTGCTTAGGAGTGAAGTAGACGAAAGACAACCAACGTCCGTCTTTGTTCGTTTCGTCGAAGCCGGGTCTGGGGCCGTTCCGTTGAAGCTTGAAGGAACCCTAGAAGCCCGAGACGGGGCTTCGGTATCCTTCTCTTTCAGGGCTTACGGATTACCCAGAGCCTACTGCGTAGAGGCCGAGGGCCAATTCGCTAGATGTCAGACTCAGACTTGGCCCAGGCTGAGGCAGTGGCAGGCTGGCAGCAGGGTGGTAGTCGTGCTCGGGACGGATGATTGGTGCGTGTGGAATCGACTGCTGGACCACGGTAGTTTGTTTTCCACTGGACCACTGGACGTCACGGAATTGAGTTATGCTGTGCCGTGCGTGCGTGCCTGGTATGAGGGAGGTTGAGGACTGTGCCAATGCGTGCCGAGCGGGTGTCAGATAGTACGACGAATATCCATTCGTACACCCAAGCAAAGTTACGTGAGCGGTGTATCTGTATGGTGTGTGTGGACGAGTGGACGAATGGTGGAGGTAGGTAATCCGCCTCTCGGGACCAGGACCAATTCGGACTCTTTCTTGGCTCGACTGGTGAGGTAAAGGTAAAAAGAGACAATCTTAGGATATGAAAAGGAAGACTGGAGCCGCTTCTTCCTCAGGCTCTACACCAAACTTCTGCGTGTAATGGTCGCGATTGTGCAGGGCAAGGCGAGGCACGGATAGGTATGGAAAGCCAGTGATACCACGATGAGGCGTGTGTGCGTGGTGTTGGGAGCAGGGATTAACGGGAAGGATAGAACGCCCGCTGGGATTGGCTCACGACGCGGTACGGATTCAGATGGTTTTTGCAGGGTTTCCTGGTTCGTGTGCGTGGTGTCGTGGATGTGCGTGTGTGTCCCCCCAGTGTGGTGTGGTGTTGGGAATTGCTTTCACGGCGTAACCCGTGGGCTTGGGATTAAGGTACTTTGCAGCTGGTGGATAATCGCGAGGTGGGAACTATTTCGTGGGACCGCCCCCAGCACCGGTTTTGGCGATATGAACCGTTGGAAAATGACGACGATATGCCGTCTATGTGGTCCACTTCTCGACGCCTGTGTATGTACCGAGTATGGAGACTGGTAGTAGTGCCAGACGTGGGCCAATTCGTGGATTCAATTCAGTCGGAAGATTTGATGAAGTGAGGTGTACGAAGTAGAGAAATGAGGTACGAATGGAGGAAAACGAGAAACGGAATAAGTGTGGCTTGTGTGTCTCGCTCGTGCATCCGGGACCGTGTCAGGCGTGTCGTGCAACTGTATGCGTAAGGTGCACCGTCACGACCGTACGGGGCATAGTAGGTAATTAATGTGCCAGTAATGAAATTGGTGACATAAGCTTCGAGGATAACTTGTCTGCATCCGATGCCCAGGACGCTGATTGATATAATGTCCGTCATTCCACAATCCACATGGCCTTTCAACGTGGCCTCCTTCCCGAGCCCTAGGTCGTGGTCGAGCCGGCCATGCTCTTCACTTCGTGAACTGTGAGATTGTTTATTTGTCATTTGTTATCGAGACGTCTCTCGGACAGCATGGTACAAGAAAAACCACACAGATACGGGCGGTGTTTGTATGTTTGTTGTCCACATCGACAATCTCTTGATACGTCGTGCGCCCTGCGCATAAATCAAGCCCGGGCCTTCGTCGGGACGGGCCTCCATCAGAGGCAGAAGAATTGAAGACATATTAAGAAAAACTCTGGTGGTCCGTAAGAAACGCGAGATGAAGAACGGAGATCCAATCAAGGCTGCAGTTGTCGTCAAATGTCAACAGCACCCGCACCGGCCGTCATCCACTCAGCGGTCGAGCTTCTAGAAGGAAACACCCAGGCCCCAGCCACACTTTGCACCTTCCCAGTGGTTGGAGGTTTCGGGACGAGGACGGGCCACGGCGGCCGCGGCCGGCTGGGAAAGAAGGGATGACGATGTCACGATGTATTTTTCATTTTATTCTTTTTTTTATTTTTCCGGTTGTTGCACTTTTTGGGGATTTATGGATTGAACACATCGTCGCCAACCAAACCAACGATTGTGCAATCATCCACCAGGTACGTCTAGGTATCCGTACACCTACGCTGACAATTGCACCGAGAAGGCAGGTACGGATACAATAAGCCGGTCTCCATCGCGGCCGGACTTCAACCTGGCATCTTTCCTCAGATCACTTACCAGAAACGCAGATGAAGAGACGATCACTAGCACACACGGCCGAATCTGATGAATGAACGATGTACGACGAATGTTTCCCACCGGCTCGCACTGCGTAACTGACGACTGTGTAAATTCGGCTTTGCCTGTCCCGGTCTTTGGGCCTTGGCCCCCTTTCAGCTTCAAGTAAAACCTACTGCAACCTCCGACTGTCCAACACACACACACACACACACAAGTCATTGAGTTGCATGTTCTTTTCCTTCCCCCCTACCCCCCAAAAACGCGAAAACCACACGTCCGTCACGACACTCGGACGTATCGAACACGGCCCATCGTAAATGGAGTAGGGGTTCGATTAATGATGCACGGGATATTCTTGTCAGGCGTGTGTGTGCTCTGTGTGTACGGAGTATGGTTCAACCCAATCCTGGGAAAGCCAGTGCTGCAGGCTGTAGCAAGTCTTTCTCACAGTTCAATTACCCATTCTCGGCACGTGCGCCCGGCCTACTACGCCCCCCCCAGAAACTTGATACTTCCGGCCTTTGCAGGAACGGACGCTAAAGGGGGGGGGGGGGGAAGGGGAAGGGTTGCTGAGACTTTTGCAAGAGGACCTTTTTTTCCCAAGCTTCCATCCTGCTTCTCCTGCTTCATGTCAAAAAATTGGAAACTGCAAAGGAACTAGTAGGAGACTTGTACGGTGTCATCCAACCCTTTGATCGATCCATCGTACGGGTTTGATCTCGTCGTGGTGTGTCCCATTTCGGCGAGCGCGTCTTGCCAACTCAATCTCACTCTCACCCTCTCCAACCTTTACCGAGCGCGCGTCTGGAAACCTACCAAACGCCTAGAGTCTCCAATTCAATCTTTTTTTCCATTGATGAGGATTCATCTTTCGACACAGGGTTGTGTGGAGCAAGCGTTAGCTTACCTCATTGATTGTACATGCTTTGGGTTATCCGGATGCAATGGGCGTTTTTCGTTGCCCCAAGAGGCGCAACCACTTTACCAAGTTACATGCACAATGACGGGAACTCTCAAGGCGTACCAGGGGTGTGAGACACAATTGGCCGCCTTCAGCTTGCCAATTGGTTGTACGTTTGAGATTGGCTCTGCAGGTCCAGATCCAGGTACAATGACTTGAGGCTTCTTGTGACTTGTCACACTTGTCAAGCACTCAACTCTTCCTCTGCAATCGAATGCACAATCGAGCTTGCCCGTGCAAAAAAACAAGAGCCAGATGCATCGTGCATAGGGGACTCCATGCTCTTTATTACGCGCCTCTCCTTGCCAGCTAAGTACATGGAAGCTCCCGGCCGTTAGGTACGTCCATCACCTCCATCTTTGGCAATGGCGAGGCTATTCCCTGTTCCATTACCTGCACATCCACACAATCCTGATCCTAGGGCTGGGCACGCTGACGTTCGGAGTGGAATAGTACGGTTACAATGGACCTTGTCTTCCAGCTGCTCCAGCACGGCGCAGTTATGCCGGTGAAAGTCCCACCGGCGCTAGATACGTTTTCGGGTACCTTCTCCTCTCAATGTGTGTCCCTTTTCTGCCGGGTTGAAGAAGAGAAGTTCGAAATGAAATATTGGCTGCTTTCCAATGCTTCGATGCCTGCCGAGTTGAGAGAGAGAGTGTGAGAGTCCATTGAAGACTATGCACAGGCATATCAGAATGGCATCACTTTCCGCAGAAAGGGGGGGGTTTTGCGTAGGGAGAGACACGACTCGTCGCGGAGGGAACGGACAGGAAACGCCCAGCTTTGCTTTTTTTTTTTTAATCTGCTCTTGGTTTCTTTTTTTCCTTCTCAAGTATCGAAAAGTCTCCACGTCTGAGGATCCTCTAAGCTTGCCAGTGCCTTCCACCCACTCAGCACCACGCTTCCATTACCATGGTCCATCGTGATCGGTTCCCATAGCGTGAGGTAGTTTCCATGCGGCACTCAATTCCCTCTCCCCCAAGGTCCCAATAGAAGAGGTCTACTATGCTGCACTTGTAACTAATCTCCAAGCCTCAGGGAGTCAAGAACGCCCCTGCCCCATGCTTCCAGCACGGCTATGTACTTCGTACTTCCCCCAAAAACTAAAAAAGACACGCTTTCCTTGAACGTGCAGGGGTCTCTAACCAAATATCCAATCATAGCACTTCAATTAAACCCCACCACAGCCAAGGAAACCAGGGGTGGGAAAGGGCTTCCCGAGCTCTCGGTGGCTCTCGCACCCGCCCGCCAGTCACAGCGCGCCTTTCCCTCGTGCCTTCCCCCCCGAGCACCCCCACTCTAAATCCAAATCTCCAAAAGAGACTTTTACCCCACACCGCGACGGGCCAATCAGACAACCCGGAAACGCGGGAGCACGCGAACGTCAAAAAAAAAAAAAAAAGAAAAAAAAAAAAAAAAAAAGAGATGGGAAAGAAGGACACGGGCAGATTTCTATTAAATATCAATGCGTTCTGCGTCCCTTTCGTGTTTCCGTCCAGTCAACGGCCTTCTATTTTCTGCCCTCTGTTACTTTAGCCTGACGTGGAACGACGCGCGTGGGCATTGACACTCTTTTTGACGGTTCATTGGGTTTTCTGCGGGTGCAAATCTCGCCTCAGAAAAAGGGGAATTTCCAAAAGGGACCTGACGATCCATGGCGGTCAGACTTATTTGATCCCGGCCATGTATTATTCGAATTGCAAGCGAGATGGAACATTCATTGACGGATGGAGATGGAAAAAATGTGCCAATATGGAATCTTCAAAGTCACTGTTGCAGCGAATGATTCTCCAACTCCCATGAGAGTCACAATTTGCAAAATGGTCCCCGCTACAGCGTTGTCGAAACCCATCTGGCCAGACAATTGCCCAAAAAGACAAAAGTATCCGCAACAACTCCTCGGTATACGAAAAATGCCCGGGTTGCTCTGCAGAATCAATGACGAAGAGCCTCCGCGTCAACCATCGGAATGCCGCCTAGAGTTCAAGTTCCATATCAGAACTCAAAAGAGCCTAAACTAGGTAGGCCAACCCGCCATGAAAGAGAAGGGGGGAAAAAGATGGTAGAAGAACCCGCCCTCGTGCATCGCGTTTTTAGCATTCCAGGATTTTCCTTTTTTACCAAAAACCCAGGTTTCCCCGCGCGCGTCAAGATCGTGTATCGATGGTGTCTCGATTCTCTTTTTCGTGAGGCTCCATTCCATGCACAGAGTTACAGACCAACCGCGTTATCAGAAGTAAACCGCTCAGCCTCTTACTCAGTCGCCTGCATGCATCCGCTTCAACGTCACGGTCGTCACCATCGTGCTCTCTTTACACCCCGTTCCACCCCCCCATCACTCACAGACACCCGTACACCATGATCATAGGAAACGGAAGAAAAGCCTTGGCTCAACCTATTCCCCTTCTTCATAGCCGCATGGCGTAGTCGCGACCTTGCCTTAGTTCCCCTTATTAACTACCTACCACCCCGTCCCGGTCCAGCCGACAGGCAACGCTTCTCCCGTTTCGGCGGGTTGCCTGCTTTCACGTTCCCACTCACACAGAGTCTCGACAGGTTTTGCAACTAAAACTCGTAAGACTGTGGCATCTCGGAAGCCAGGAACAGCCTTCCTACAGACAGCTAGGTAAGTAGATGCTCCAGGAACCACACAGGCACGACAGGACACCACTCAAGCACAGGGTAAGCCAGCCAGCCCAGCCAGCCCAGCCAGCCGTAAGCAAAGAGGCTAAGGCAGTCACGAATTATTGTTCGTCAACAGGCCTCCCAACCCTGATCCGCACAAGCGTCCAGCGCCAAACGACGACCTCGACCTTGGGGGTTTGGCGCAACCTAGTAACTGTCTCCGTTTCAAACCTTTAATCGCAAGAAAAAATACGCCCCAAATCTTTGTCATTGTTCCTCTTTTAGAGCATCCATTGATAATCCCTTGCCCCTCTGTACCTGCCCCCCTCCCGCGCGCTCCCCTGAAAGCCACGAGATCGTCATTATCCTTTCTTTAAACCCATTTACCGTCCGTCCGCTGAGCACGAGTCGTTCTCTGAGACGGACGTCTCTTCAACTGATTAAGGAGCTTTACTTGCGGGACGGGCACTGTGACCACCAGGAGCAGTGACGAGTGCCTAGGTAGACGAAAGTTCCCTGATCGTCAACTAAAAGACCAAAAAGCCATAGCTTCTTTGGTGCCCCCCTCTTCCCACAAGCTTAGTACCTAGATAGCGTTCAACCAGCTCGTCTTTCACTTTCACCTTCTCCGTGGACAGTTGGAATCGCGGACCCGTCTTAACATGCACTATAAGCTGGGGCCACACAGCGGATCAAGGATGAAATACAGTGTCCTTTCGATGGACTTCCGGCATGCCGCGCGAGACAACCACCACGGCTCATAGTACAAAAACGAGAGAGCTCAAGTAGGTAAGGCGCACTTGAAAAAACGAGAGACTTCGAACCAATGGTCCTCGTGAAAAGAAACGACAGCAAAACCGATGTACGCCGTATCGCAGGTTAGAAGCCGTTCTAGCGGCCACCTCCCCGTCGCTACCGCCGACTTCATTGGATCATCATTGAGCGTGGAGCACGCGTACGGAGCACAGAGGACTTGCTTTTTTTTTCCCTCTTTTTTCCTTGATAATAACTACTCCATCAGAACTACCGCCCACGCGGGATCGTCACCGCTCCAGGTCTCACTTTCTCCATCGACATCAGATTCCCACCCCTCGTGGGATAGATTCAAATGGTACGAAGAAGAAAAGAAGAAAACCCGGAGCCCACTTAGTCTCCCTGCCACTCGTTGCCCAATGTCTCACCCCGTGCAGAAACAGTATGTAGGTATTCGAGACCGGCGGCCGGGAAAAGCAGCCATTTGTCGCGCTTAGCTTACATTACCCCAATGCCGCATAACCCTGCTCTAGATAGGTGGGGAGTTATTCGTACAGCCGGCAAAAAGCAAATGAGCCATCGTCGTCATCTGAATATCATCCCGCGTCTCTCCCATCGACCGATTCGATATTCAACCAGTCGCCAAATCACCAACCCGTCCTCCACTGACTCAGCACTCAGCACAGCCAAATTCCCATGGGCAATGCGTACCGTATCCCATCATCTCATCTCGGCTCCCCTGAAGCCAACAGACGCTCCCCCCTCCCCCATCCCGGGCCACCCCCGATTCATGCACCAAGCGTGTCCGGCGTCTAAAGATGTTGGTGCAGCGGCAGTTCCGCACCGCGCCTACGGAAACCATTCAAAATCCACAGGCTGATTGATTTCCATCTATTCCAGAACATGGAGGAAATCATGATACTTATTCCCCCTTTCCCCTACATTAACTGCTTGGGTTGGTGTTGGTTGGCAAAGGTACCGTACACGCATTCCTTTCTCATTCATGCTTATGGTGTTCCTAGGGGATACTCCCAGCCTCAGTTGACGGTCAACCCCATTACTCATCTGGTTGAAGAATCGAGTGATGATCGAGCAATCTGCCCGGGGCCGGGCTATATCCCGCGTCTACTAATAGGGGGGGGGCGAACAAACGTCGCCAATCCAACATATTTAGAACCCATCCCGCCCCAGGTAGGCTGACGAACGTGCCCGCCTTGCAAGTTGCAACACCTGAAGAAAAAAACATCCACTTTCGCATCCGTCCGATATGAGCATCGTCAAAGCCGTGGCCGTAAAAAGACTTCAAGTCCGAGACCCCATCGTGTCTCCCCCTTTGTCGATGTCTCGTGATCTCAGAGGTTCCGAATCTCAAATCCTAAATCTCCCTTTTCAGACCGTCGTCCAACATCAACCACAAAAACCCCCCTGACCACCCCCTGAGCCGCGGTTCCGCTCTACCGGCACCGTTGGAAGACAGAGAGCGCAAGAAAAAGGCGCCAAGCGTCATCCGCGCCTCAGGGCCCGCTCCTTTCTTCACCTCCCTGACGGAAAAAGGCTAGGTACTCACCAATGACCAGAGAGAGAGAGGGATCGTCAATGATGCAAGTGGCCGCTGAAATCAACCAAAAAGTCCTGACAAGACGTGGCTTCATGGCTTCAACCCATACAAAAACCCTTCTAGATCAGTTCTCCCCATCTCTCCCACGGGTCTCACACCCGCTTTGTCCCTCCAAACCCCCAAAATTGTCAAAGAAAAGCAACAGCCACCTGTAACATCAGACGAACAAAGGTCAGTGCAAGGCCCTTGCACCTCCCGTGCCCCTCGCCCTCCCAAACTAGGTAGGCCTGAATCACCTAAGCCTAGCCCCTCCAACAAAAGTTGACGATGACTTCTCACGGTTGGTCTGGGTTAGCGGATGACCACTTTACGCGGTCCCTTGAAATGCCCCTCGACGCGATGTTTGTGTCGCCCGCGTACCCCCTCCCTTTCGCCATTGTCACCAAATCTAGATGGCGATCCGCCAACCCCAGATTCACACTAGGTAGGCTACTCAGCCTGTCCCGTTGGCAATGACCTCCCCCCTTTGGCCAGACTTAGAGACCATCCGCGCCCTGAGATCCCAATCTCTCTGGCAGCCTATTTTCAGTATTGAAGGAGAGTCATGTGTCCAATCAATTGCACCCAGGCCGTGCCAGAATCGCAAGTTTCTCAGTGATCCCACGGCCGTAATCCAGTCGGTTTCCCCAGAATCCGCCGTTCTTGACCCTTCAACGCAGCCCCGTTCCATGGCCGCCAAAGACGGTTCGTGTCGCCTCCAGGCTCATCGCTCAACTGCCAATGGAGCCGTCACATGCACTGCACCCTTGAAACCTGCCTTCTGTCAACTCGGCCGGGCCCCTCTGCCAACACAGCAGCAACAATGGCATTCAGTAGCGAGCTATTCGGTTGCAGGTAAGTTGCAATAGACCCCCGATTCGGCCAGGCCCAACAGTGGCCTTGTCAGTTCGTGCAGGGTGGCTGGACGAGTAGAAGCGCGCAGACTCCAAATCCCCAGAGGCGATGGCGACAAGGACCCTGGTCCAACAAGGGTGCCTTTCGTCCTCGTTTACCCCTCACCCGCAGCGCCTCTTCCCAACCCTGTTCAAGAGACGTACACACTTTCGCATCTTCAGCTCAGGAACGTCGCGAACCAGCATCAAGCTCCGTACACCACCTCGAGGAAACCGGTCGAAACCGCAAATCAAGGAAAACATGCAATTATTTCCCCGAACCAGCTCACCACACCACATGCCAGCTTGTCCACTTGCACTGGTGCCACGCACACCGAGGCATGGCCGCCAACTGATAGCCCGATACGCCTCAATTGGATCAAACTTTCGTGACCGAAATCTGCAAGAATGCCACCTGCTCTTCAATCGCGAACTCTGGGATATAGCGTCTTGTTGGTCGAGAGATAATGCGCTTGGCTCTGCCGTTCCCACTCCACCACTTCGACTTCCCCAAGCTCTCCGTCTCGCGCCATCCGGGAGCCTGGGAGCTCCTTGTCTGGCCTTTTCGCAATCCGGGTCTATTGGCACTTGGTGAATATTTGACTGTTGCATGCGGCTAAAGCAAGACAGGATGATGTGGTGGGTTGCGTGATGTTGGATCCGTCTCTCGTTGATCCCTACAGATACTCTGTGCAAAACGCCGCGGGGTGTGGCCCAGTCGAACGCGGAGTGAAGGCATGTTCGAAGTTAATGGGTCCTCAGATGCAGACGCGCCGATACGCGACCTTCAAACCACCCCTACGCGATGGGCGACAGCGATCCTCGGACGAGACCTCGCAAGCTGCCGGAGCACCGGGTCCGTGGAACCCCCCGACCCCTCCCCTCGATCAATTCAACGTGGTGACGCTGCGGTGCCGCTCATTACCAATCTGGAGGGGCAGCAATTCAAGCATCTATCTCCTGCACGTCTTCGGCCAGGGAGTTGAGAGGAGCGCTGGCCCATCGGTCACCAAGGCACGCAATCAAGCAGTGTGTCATTTGTGATCAGCAGGACCGTCATATTGGGGCTGGTTGGTGAATCCAAGCCCTGATCTGCAGTTTGCAGAACGTGTCCGCATCCGTGTCGGTCTCCGTGATCTCGCACCGACGTAGTTTCGAACCGCCGACGTTGCTACTGCAGCAATAGGCCGCGTTTCCAGCCCCAGCAGTTGGTCTTGCAGAAATCTCGCAACTTGCTCCGATGTTCCCCTCACTTCGCCTCGTCATCATATCGAGTTTATGGAGCTCTTGCTTTCTGTTCTCCTCTCTCTTCCTTGCGTTGCATGCAAGCTTTTGACGCATGCACAAGTGGTTGCATGCGCCGTCATTACTGGCGTCGAAATCTTGTCGCCCTGTGTGCCCGTCTCCAAGGTTCCCCGACTCCACGTCCGCGGTCATGCAGGTGTGGATCAAGTTCGAGGTTCTAAGGTGTTTGCTAACGCTTGTCCGGGAGCGTTTCTTCTACTGCGTACAAAGCGTCCCCGCAGTGGGGCCTGCCAGTATCCATCACGAACTGCAAGTTTTTGAAGCCTCAAACCGGGGCCATGGACCATGGGCCTGTCGGAAAGGCCTGGACCCTGGATTTTACTTTTGCGGGCTGTTCCAGTATGATATTGACTTTGAGGCTCTGTCGAAAGAGCTCCATCAATGTGAAGCATGCGCCGTCTTGTCAAGAAAGTGACAGTCTGAGCGAAGTGTCCATCGTAACCATCACGACTCGGGGGAGCGAATGCTGTTGCTCACAAGCCATACATCCCTTCCTTGGCGCAGTTCCCCCGATTTGCAGGCTGCGATCATCGCGACTCCATTCAAATCTCGGGCAACAATGCATTTGAATCCTTCTTCGTGCAGAAGTTCCTAAGCCATTTTGGCTTCAATGTTCATCACCGCTGGTTGCCGTAGGCTGCACGTCGTCGGTGACCATGGAAAGAATCTGTTCAGAGACTCCGTTTTTTCAGCCACCCCTCCAGCCCCTCATGGGCCGTTCGCTCTGCTTGGTGCTTCCGCAAGCTTCGGCGATGATCTCGACGCCAACAGGCAATCCCCAGCCTTAACCTCGCAACGCCCGGATGCCACCAATAGTCATCTGTGTTGAACGCCAGCGGGATGACTCGTGGAATGATCTCACGCGAGTACGCACCCGCATGGCGACCCAGAGCTTCGGAGGTGCCAGAAAGGAACCGGTGCGCTGCTGCACGACGCCAAAAAAATACTGGGGACAACCCGTGCCGCCGTCGCGACCCTGGTCCGCCCCGCGATCGCATACCGAGTCCCGCATCGTGACACTCTTTTAGCTTCTTTGCTCGCCATCTGCTTCAATGTGATTTGTCAATGGCTGACGGTCTGCGGCAGCTGCGGCTCAAGTGTAGACTCGAGTTCCCATATCAGAAGAAAATTTCTGCAATTTTCTCCTCAATGTTGACCCCATCATTCCACCGTCTCGACAGCAACGACATGCAAGCACTCCGCACAGTCTTGCAGAGGTCGGGAATGAATTTTTCTTTGCCTCGTGCATATGCGGCGGTTTGACCGCTGTTGTGACTCTTGGAAGTGTTTGGAGGCCCGAGACTTGTCGGTAACTCGGTGGTCCTCCCCAACCACCTAGACCCTGTTTTTGCCGCAAATTTGTCCACTTGGGCAGCGAAAATGCAAAAGTCTCGAAAGACTGGAACGTAGCGGTAAGTCCATGGGGTCTGGTAAGCCAATAATTGCTGCAACGGTATGCATGAGGTTGCCTCGAACACCGTTGTGTCTGGCCGAGAATGGCGAATACCTAGAACTGTGTGTGTATGTAGACGTCATGTCATTGTCTGATTGAGGTAGGGTACTCCCCAATGCCGCGTTAAGACGTCCACGTCAAGTTCCACTCGCTGGCTGAATGGCAATACCGTGGCACGTTTCGCAGAACACATCGGATTTTCGGTGGTTTCAAAGCGTCACCAGCTTCTTGAAGTGTATCGATGCCTCGAGGCATTTCGCCTAACATCGCAAATGATAGGTTTGGCAGCAGGCTACAATTCTTGTTCAAGCTGCCGGCGAAAGTGGGCTGAGACAACATTAATGTGGCTTGCCGGCTCAGTGCCGTGTGGCGGGACGGCTTCGTGACCCGAAATTGCAGTTTTCTTTTTGACAACAGCTCGGCGTCGGGCGGGCACGGGCATGCATCGGCTACTCGGGGGAAAGCTTTGGTCGTCAAGGCGGTTTGCTGGGTGATCCGCACTCGGAGCAAAGGGATGGTTGGCATTGAATTCTCACATGGTCTATTCGTGATGGAGCCGGTGTCTTGACTAAGTTCTTACTCCGTGGACTCTACTCCGTACGGAGTAAGCAGGCAGGTGCTGCGTATCCGTAGTACAACCAAATTGATGAATTTGCTTCAGGGCTTGAGGGCGTCGTCGAATTGACAGGGTTGCTGCATTCGATAGTGTCTGGAGCATCGACCCTTCGCCCACAAACGAGAGCGGTGATGATGGGTCTCGGATACGGCGAGGCGGACGAGAAGAGAGAAATTGACAGGTTTGAATGCAGGGGGTTGCATTGCTCGTGGAGTCGTCTAGAAGGTTTATGGAAGGATTGAATAGAATTGTGTATGGATAGGAATGCAGTTGCGTGGAATCAAGGCTGACAAGTGAATGCAGCTGCCAGACAGAGACGAAGGCATGTCGTTCTTTCTCCACCATCCCGTCAGCCACACTTTGAGGCTTCAAGGTGCTGTTAGGTAAGCAGCGGAAGAGGTGTCCCGGTGCAGATCCACAGCTGCACAAAAGACACGAGGCTGAACGTTGAAGGCCTGAGGCGCACTAAGGCAAGTCGCAACTTCCGATTCCCGTCCCCGGTTCCGCCCAATCGGCCGAGCTGCTTCTCCAGTCCGGGACTAGCGCCCGATCTTGTGCACGTTGTGTTCTTCGATCCCTGAATGTCGTGTCTTAGTAATGCAAACCTTATCCTTTGCATTGGGAGCTTGTGTCTTGTGCGAATAAGACAGCTCTGCACCCAAACGCAGTAATGCTCTCCACAAAGTACGAATACACAGTGACCTTACGGTCTATCCATTGCAATCAATTGTCAAGGCCGTTTTCGCCAATCCAACCACGCAAGACTCTCAATTGCTATGGAAACTCTCATTGGGACAAGCAACTTCCCTACCCTTTACTGCTCTCAACTGACCATTATCTGCCCACAGACATCTATTCCGAGCAGGATCAGTTCCGTGTCGCTGACAGCTTGTGGTTCATCCCATGACACGCAACACCGAACACCCGACGTCTCCTCTCCCCCTTTGCTCTGCTGCGGACCCTGTCCCGGTAGCGCCTCCTCTCGCTGGAGCTCTGACATTGATAGTTGCGTCTCAGGCTAAGAACAGCTTCCATTTCGTTAATCCCCTCGACCCTTCGCGACCCCGTCAGAGCAAATCGGATGGCACCGTCACGAAGAGATTTTTGCCCTTCGAGCTTCCCCTTGCTGCCGCGCCGTCTCTCACAATATCCCACACATCCCGTCTCTGCCGGACTTGTCTATCCAGGCCATGCTAGGCTCGACGAGAGAAGAAAAAGCAACGACCATTGGCGGAAACGCTTGCAAAGTTCCAGCTCGGGCCCTGGGTCCTTAAGATGACCGCTATTACTGTCAACGCTCTCCTCCGCACGAAGACTTATTTGGCTGGCCTTTGGGCCTGGGCAACCAATCGACATCAATGGACTCAAATGAAATTCTCGCCGTACAAGCCCGCACTCTTAAGGGTCAGACTGTCAGAATCAGAATTCTACGGATACTAATACACGCTATTGCGCAAACATTTATGCCAGGTAACCGTGGCCGCCGCGATGGATTTCGTCCCAATCTTTTCGCAAGCATCTACCATGCCAGCGACGGTTGGCCCATGAACTCATCGTGGATGCCGTCAGAAGACTTTCGACAATCAAAGCGTCACACGCTACCACCAGGAATGGGTTCAACGAAATAGCTGCACTTTGACCACCTGCCATCCCATCCACTCGAACCCAATGTCAAGTTGTCAACCCAACGTAGGCACCGTCACATTGCACGCCACCCATTTGGAGCAAGCGGCGTGTGCATCATGGCCAGGAACAGAAACAGGAAGAGGAAACGCTCGAAGCTTCCACCACATCCTCTCTGCAACCACCATTACTGGTCGCCCATGCGAGCTTGTGAGGGGAGCCGTGCATACTCAATCCACTGCCATCGTCGTCCAAGTGCCTTGGTCGTATTTACCGCTGCAACACTTTGTTATAATCATAATCACGACTCTGATGGCGTTTCAAGTCTGATGGACTTTCCAAAACGACCATTCACAAAGTAGAGTTGCATCACCTCACCATTTCGGATTCCTCAAAACCACTGGCCAGCCTTCATCGTTGCACCAGTTCGCTCATCAACGATCCATATCACATGCGGAACCCTCCCTTGAGCTCGGCACCAAAACAACCAATCTGGGAATTCAACATGACTTGTCTCCATGGCAGGGAGCCAGGAGCTTTGACCAAAATCGTAAGCATCAGCGAATTGCGAGCTATCCGAAATGCCGGGTCTCTCCAGTGTTCGTCATCTTCTAATTGACTTTGGGCGAATATGATTAGAAAGATCTCGCAGTTATCTCGCGTGACTTTTTCGTCTTGATCATCACTTCTGCTTCGTGCACACATATCCCAACTTAGGAGCCATCGCTGGGCGTCCAGATCGTGACTACGAACGAACCCTGTCGAGTCTCTGAAGAATGCCTCGAATCAGTGGCTAGACAGTGCGCTTGGACTTCACCAAAGAAACTTTTGAATGGGCTAGTACAGATTATCTCGCGTATCACTGGTCATTCCAGCCCCAGTGACATGCCATCGGCGATGGATGACCGGTCCAGTCGCCCTTGCAACCTACAATTCGTGATTATATACGAACTACGGAGTGCGGATACAAAGTACAGATATGGGCAGACACGGTTTCCTTGGCCATCTCGAATTCCACAGATTGCAAGCTTTCTCCCTCTCCACGCACAAGCGGTAGCAAATCTCCATATCAAGCCGTCCTGGCCGAACGAGGAGCTACCCTGCATAGGGCCAGGCGAGCTACATTGAACTTCATGTCATGACGCGAGCCTGCATAGGATTTGCCCGAACAATGCCTAGCTGGCGAGGCTCTGAGGGAGCAATCTAGGAAATTCAAGGCATTTTACGCAACTGAACACGACTTTGCGGATACAAATGCAAACACGGATATCGGACTTAACTACCTATCCTAACATGGCAAAGATCAGTCGGGCACTTGTTTCGAAGGAGAGTCAGACACCTTTGCCTTTGGGGGCGCAAGATATGCACACCTGGTTTCCCTTGCTAGACGATCAACCATGGGCTTTAATCGGCGACGAATCCGAAGCTCCTGGAAGCAACGTCCTCCAGGACAAGGGTATGTTGGAGAGCTTCCTCGGGGACACCTGCATCCACGCGAGGCGTCAACCCGATTCTTGACCGACCGAAGAACGTTCATAGCCGATGCCGTTGCCCCGTGCTAGCGGAGGCGTCGGTAGCGCGCAGCTCGTACACAGCAATTACAACATTTCGAGATGAAATCGGCCGGTTCGTTATCGTTCCTCGCTTCACCACGGAAACGGTATATGAGGTCTGCCCAAAGTTCGAATGCCGTTTCCCAGGTGCGGGTGCCGAGCGCACGAACGATCGGCGCCTGATTCAAATCGCATTCAGCCTTGAGACTCCAGCCACCTTCCTTTTGGTAGAACGGACATCCGCTTCAGAAATTGATAGCCGTCACCAACCCTTGACATTTACCTAGCCAACAAGCCAGTGCTTTTCGAGGGCTCTACCGGTGACACGCATGCATTCATCCTGGATTTCTACGCACTACAGGCATGTCACTTGGCACCGAGCTCAGGTGCAAAAAGCATGTGCGTCGACTTCTTGAAAAGCGTTGGCAATAGGCCCTCGTACAACTGCCAGGACATCTCGCCTTTCCGACAGAAATGCTCTTGAATGCCTTGTTCTGGTCGCACACAAATACGCTGTCTCGGGTTCCGTGTAGGAACGAACAGATACCATGCCATTCGCCATGGGCCACAGGCTAGTCACGAGACAAAGTCTGTCCGTTGACGTCGAATTCTGGTCCCCTGGTCCCTACTTACTCCACAAGAGTTACGAACTGGTCTGAGTCCTCCGAGACTGCCCTCAGCAACCCCTCAGCAACCTGCTTTCCGGCTTTGCTCGTCCTACAGAATATGAGCCATTGTTTTAGCTGCCAGTCTCCGATCGTCAATACCTACGTCCCTCCAGTCCTTCGATCTTGCCTATCCGTCAGCATCACGCAGGATTGAACACCTTTTGCCCCCTCGGTCCGTGATGGATTTCTCCAGGGCCCGAATCCTGCAACAAAGACAAGCTGCATCCCCGTCGCGTCCCCACAGACGGGGCACCGGATGCGCCGACCGGCCTGCCTATTCCGGGTCTTGAAGGAGGGTGTCAGCCGGGTCTGCAGCGCTATTGTGTAGCCAATGCCGGGGTCATCGCCTAGGCGAATTTGCCTCGGCGGCTGCAAGAAGCAATCAGCGGGCCCAGAGCACGTCTGAAGCACCGAGGATTGCGGGTGCTAGAGCAGCTGAATGACCTCGAAAGGGCACAAGATTCGCGGTTGACGGCTTCATTATGGTTCAGCTCTTGGACGCTAGCCAACAAACCGCGCAACCCCTCATCGCACTGTCGACTGCTTGTTGTCAGCAAGGCCATCGTCTCGAAACACAAACACGGCCTCTCGTGAGGTCTTATCTTGTTTCCTCATCCGTGGCAAGTCAATCACCACTCGTTCATCGAACGAGCCATATTCCGGTGCACGGGGCTGAGACATTCTGATGCTATACCGCACAGACCAAAGGGCAATGGAACATTGCTCGGATTTGTATGCTAGAGATGGCTACCACAGGCGTCGCTTGAGACTAGGGGCATCACGGTGATATCAGCGCTGCGCAACCGAGACATCGGCGTCGGTATCCATCGAAATGGCAATGTTGACGAACATCCCTACGGAGTGATATCGATCGTTCTGTAGCCTGTGAGGCTGTGGACGTGTCATGTCAATGCCGTTGCAAACATCACAACTTTGCTATCTCTGGGTCCGAGAGACACTCACACTAGCACATGCTTCAATTGCAAGCAGGCAGTTTGATTACTTGTGTCTGCCAGTTGTTCAATATTCCCAGGGGTCTCCCCTCGAGATCTCGGATGGAAATTGGAACTAGGTCAAAAAGCCCATTCCATTCCTCGCCCAAGTTGCACACCAACCACACGCTAACTTGGCGACGAACACCCTCCCACAGGGCCACAGGAGAGAAAGGATTCAGGAGGGAGCACCAAGAGAACAACAAAACCACTTTACGCGTTCCCTCCAAATTACCACGCGACACGGCTCCCACCAGCCGACTAGGCGGCCCCCTTGGACAGACGCCAGACGGGGCCCTGAGCTGGAATTGGCAGATTTGCACTCTCGCATCTGCAAGCCACCTCGCATCGCCTGGCTCCCCCACCGTAAGCCTGCACGCAAAACAAGATTTCGCGCGAACAGCATGCCTAGTTGTTTGGGAAATACGGCCATAGGGACGGGTGCAAAGTGCATTGTCCAAGGCGGCCCATTGGCCAGAACCACCCCCAGACATACGAATAGCTCAAATCGCGTCAATCCCTCGCACGACTTACAATCTCCTGCGTCTAGGGCCCTGGGGAAAAAGACTCCGCTCTAATTCTCCGATTGCGCGATACTTTGGATGGCCGGGTCTCGGCGAGTGAGATCCCCAGTCCTTCTCAGGCGTTGTGCCTGTACCAAAAGACGTTTTTCCTCAGTTGCTGATATTGGGGAAATTGGGCGGAGGTGACAGGAGTAGGTGGATTGGAGCCTGTCAGGCTTACTAAGTCATTGTTCGATTTCGGTGATCACCAGACTGGGGAACGACTCAGGAGCGCAAGGCGGGCGATTCGTATTTGACCAACAAGCTCGAGTGGGCTTTGTTGGAGGGGGTGCCGCCTTCCAATTCGGCCGTTGCTGGCCCCGGCAGATCGCGATGGGCAGGCCGCAGAGGCATTGATATTCCCATGTCGAGCCCAGCCCACAGCGAAAAGAGAATCATCGGACTCGAATCGGGCTGTCATCTCCGTTCCCCCTACTGTCGCTCTATACTAGGAATCCGTTCCGAACAGCCACCCGCACGCGCGAGCAAGAGGCCTAAGGCAGAGTTGGTCGGCCCAAAAAGCAAGTGCTTCTTTGTTAATGCAAGGAGACATGGCAAAAGGATGTTTTCACTGCTCACTGCTTTTGTTTGTTGGTGGGTTGTGGATATGATCGATGCTATTGATAGCAAAAGTATCACGAAGCGAGTGCTAGTTGATCACCTCCTACTCTATATCCCTGGAATAGGCCGCTTCCCCCTATGATTTCTGAGTTTCTGACCGCCTTGCGAATATCCGGACCTCATTTTCCTGCCTTATATCGATAGACTCTGTCTCCTGCATTGCGTTTCCACTTGTTCATGACACGGATTCATTGTCATCCCATGTGCCCATGCAGCGAGAAGGGCCAGGCGAGATGACGGAATACCTATTCGGGGGCCCTTGAGGGCGGATGCTGCCGAGATTTGCATGCGGAAGTATCAGGGGGGTTCAAAAATGCTTTAAGGTAATGATTCGCGGACCCCTTACTGACAGCTTCACCGCTGGTTGATGTTGACGACCGTGAAGCCGATGTTTGCGAGAGCAAAGGCTGGTTCTGGATATCAGGACAAACCTGAAGTTAGCGTAATATTTGGCCACCATTGTGGGCAGAAGCTGGTATCCTTTGGCCCCTGACATATTTGGCTCTCAAGAGACAGTTCCCACGAGATATTCATTTTCATCGTGCCTGAAGAAGTAGAGAACTCATCGGATACCCTTAGAGACGTAGAGCAGCAGGACTCACTGCGCACCATTGTCACGATTTCACAAGTCTGCATTTCTGTCACGTCACACTCAGTTGTAACTATACCTTTAGATCAACCTCGTTGAGAAGACGATAGCGATCCTACGGCGAGGGAAATATCGTGTTACGGCAGATAGATGCTATCACTTTCATGATTTCAATTGTCAAACTCTTCAGAAAACTGCATAAGCATCTACTCGAATAATCTAATCTTCTTAAGTCGCTTCTCTCGCTGCGAATCCAGTAACCTAGGCTCAATGACATGCTTCAACCTCACGCCATTCTTATCCGTAACCGTAACTTCACTCCGTCCCTTCCATCTCTTCTCCTCAACGTCAACCAAGGAAGCCCGTTGTTCCCCATACCCAGAGACCGCTTCTTCATGCGCCATGTGCAGCAAGGCAGGCCTCCCGTCGTCATCTCCGCAGGCCGTCTTCCACGTCTCCCGTGGATGTCCGGGGTCACACACCGTCCCCGTACCCGGTGCCCACCGCATCTGTCCCGGCATCCGATGCGCGCCCAAAACATCGCGCCGGTCCTCACCCATCCAAATCGTCCGGAGCCCAGGCGTGCTCTGCATATAACATACCTTGAACGGCAAAAGCCCAGAAAGCCGACCGTAATCACGGCCCTCAGCGATATCAATCAAACTCGTCGCCTTTTCAAGAAACGTCGTCTTGCCCTCCGCCGTCGTCTTGGCAATAGCGTCGGTGCCCCCGCCAGGCGACGAGAACGAATCACTTCCGGCCTTGGGTGAATTACGCACCATGACCAACGTGATGCCGCCGAGCATAAGCTCCTCCGCTGGCCAGACGGGCGACGAAGCTGAGACGAGGGGCTCGCATGTTGCTGTGTCTACTACGGCGACTTCCATCTCGTACAGCCAGATGGCCATCTTGTCCGAGGCCGTCTCGACTGCGATGCGGGATACAGCGGCGTAAGAGGCGCGGTGGATGCCTAGGGCGCGGGCGTCGCGGTTGTAGAGCATCGGGAGTGTCGAGCCGCTGTCGAGGAGGGTGCGGAAGTGGAGGGTTGGCGCGGAGGAGTCGCGGGCCATGTGTGGGTGTCGCGAGGGGCGGTTCTTGCGGAGGCTGGATGGCGGTTTTATGCCTGCGCGAGAAGAGGATGATGGCGCAGATGGTTTGGACTTCCTTGGGCAGCGGGGAGGGAACCCTGGCAGGTCCGAGTCTGAAGCAGTATCAGCATCGTCGTATTCTTCGTCCGAGACGTCTTCGGCGATAGATGTAGGCCAGTCCTTCAAACTCAGCATCGCTGCTTCCTCCTCGTCGTCTCGGTTCTCACACTTTCTCTTCTTGGACATGGACATGCTCCTCAGCAGCGGCTCCGCGCCGCAGTACGCGAGGCTCTTCATCCTGCGGAACGACATGGTGACGCTGTAGTGTCCCATATCGTACGCCGAGTCCGTCTCCGGGAGAAAAGTGCTCTTGCGCGCAGAGAAAAAGGGCGAGGGGGCCGCGCCGGCATCGCGGTCGGCGGTGAAGGAGACGTAATTCGGCGCAAAGTCGACGAGGTGGCCTGCGTAGATGAGGGCCCAGTTGGCCGAGTAGGGGATGCGGGAGGCGCGGTAGAGGGAGATTGCGGCGGTGATGTTGGCGTGCTCTGGGGGGAAGGAGGAGTCTGGGAGGGAGTCTGTGAGGAAATTGATTCTGGAGGCGATGGCTTCTTCTTTGTGTGCTTGGAGCGAGTTTAGGGGTGTCAATGCCGGGTCTTGGTAAGGATCGTCTAGAAGAAGGTTGTGTGTATCTTCTCCATGCTGTTGAGCTGTGAGAGCGTCGAGTTGGGCGCGGGTTTGGTTCAGTTCTTCGAGGATGGGGCCGGCGGCTTCTGGGTTTGAGGAGAGCGTGGACTCGTGGATTGCTTCCCATTGAGAAACCAGGCGGCGCGCGGCTTCTACGACGCTGAGATTCTTGCCCAGCGGTGCGCCGATGACGAGAGGTAGCGTTTGAGGCTGTGTATGAGAAGTTTGGGGATTGTTTAGATTCTCGGCCTGCATTCGAAGACGCCATATGGCCTCGCGCTCTTGGGTTTCTAGCTCTACGCGGATCTACTCGTTAAGCTCGTGTTCGTGGGCTTCGACTGCCAAACGACGGGCAGATTCTTCCGGGCTGCACAAATCGGTCTCTTCGTGGTTGCCATCTTCGGCATGGGCTGAGTTAGACTCTAGTTGCGGGGGTTGCGAGGTGGTGGTGGGTGAGTCGCGAATGCGAGCATCCGCGTCGTTGGAGGCACCATCATCGGAGCTCTGCTTATGAGACATTGTTCTTGTTGTTAGGGAAAGGTTCCTAATGCGGGAAAAGCAGTGAGTCTTTGCTGCGTGGCTTTAGTTGCAGAAGTCTGCGAAAGATCTATCTACTATTGGAAACCATACGACTTGGAAGCTCACTACCTAGAGGGGCTACAAGAGAAAGCTGAGGCTTCTTACGTGTTCCATCCTCAGTATATGCGACCTGCCAACACTCGAATTTCTGGTCTCAAACTTCATTTCATAATTGCCGGGTTCGTAGCTTCGCAGCTTTGCGACAACATCAGGTAGCCGCCATTGCGACAGTTGCAAAACGGCCCGCGACAAAGAGACAAACCATGTCGCAAATAGAACCCCATTCTGGCGAGAGAGCACGTCCGGAACCGGCAATGCAATATTGCGTCCCGAATGCATTGTTGAAACATTGACCATCTATCCCTTTCCTCCCTCTGTAGGTTGTCTTCTTTGTTATCGCCGTTGGAGGTCTTTGTGACCACCAAGAAAGACGGCAATGACTCCTTGTGATATCCTCTTTGGGCTGGCTACAATGCGACAGATCAAATCATTGAGAGTTTCTATTAGACTCTTTGAAAATCGTAAAATGGAAGTGTTTCGCAAGTCTGAGGGGAACTTGAGTTCACTTCAACTTTCTGCTTTCCCAACCCCCCGTTCCTTTTGTCAGGTTTTCTCCCCAATGTCTCTGTCTTGCGCAAGGTGATCATTCTTCTCGAACAGCTGCCTTCCACGTAACAGCTCTTATTTACCTTGGAGCTTGGACTTCTTGCTCCTTAATTCGGCTCTATCTTCTCCCCTCATTCTTGGTTGTTCCCTTACGTTCACCGTTGTTGATTTCGCAAGTCTAACAAGAGTATTCTGAGCACAAGCAAAGGCAGCCGAAATGGCGCAAGCAAGGATGCGTAGGTGTCACCCGATGACAATATTTTACTATCCACAGTCTAATCATGCTGTAGCTGAACTGGCCGACATGGTCAGGAGGCAATATCACAGGTTCCCTTCCGATACGTGGGAAGCTACACGGCTCGCACTCGAGAACCCAGAGCCTCACCGCCTCTTTGAACACATTGAGACACTCATCTCCACACGCAAGATCGATGCCATCCTCCAGAACAATGCGGACTTTCGGGGGCTCATGGCAAGTCTGTACGGCCAACGGTATGAGTGGCTTCGAGACGTGGATCTCGGAGCCGCTCGTTGGGGGTTGAGACAAGAAGAGGGCGTCGAGGATCTCGTCGCGCAAGCCAAGACAGCCGAAGAAAACAGACAGAAATCAGAAGACCAAAAGAGAGATCTCATGCTCAGGAAGATTGTCGAAGGCGGCGGTGATCTAGATAGGTGGCTCAAGGTTTTGGGCTTCGAGGGCGTCAGCTTCTCCCGGGCCGAGATCGAAGCGGTTGCGGCAAAGATGAGAACAGAGTCTGGATCGGTGGAAGGCGAGGGCCGTCCCGGGTATGGTGTGGGAGAAGGGAGAGAGGGCATCGGAGGCCCGAATCCCACTGCATGTCTAGACGGACCCGAGGGCACCTACGGTCCTTCGACGTTCGAAGGTCAGTCAAGCCTCCTTACCGAAGAAGAGCCAGTACAGCCTGAGATGGTACCGAGAGCCCCTACCGAGGGCGGGGAGGCACCCAGGAACCCCTTTACAACGGAGTGGCGTGCTCGTGATAACCCCGGCGATTGGAAGTGGCCGCAGGTCTTTGACCCTTATTTCACCAGCAACCAATTCATCAGGAGGTCGAAGAATTACAAGCGCCCTGCACGTAGCCTTCCAGTAGATGACAAAGATGAAGAGGAGGAAGAGAAGGAGGATGACGAGGATGCCTCGGCTCAGGAAGGGGAAGAGGAGAATTCCGAGGGCGAAGTGATGACCCCGAGTGCGTTAGCTGCCTTGGCCACGACTATTCGGACGCGGACAAAGTCTAAAACGAAGACAGTAACAAGTACTCGAGGCGAAGGCTCTCAAAGTGATGCGCAAAAGAGTGACAGCAAGGATTCAAGGTCACGGGTAAGTCAAGTAAACTCAAGTAGTCCCCTCGAGAAAGAAGCTGACGCAGAAGATCAGCCACCAAAGACGAGCCGTCCGACAACCACAGAACGACTGTCTGAGGGCAATGAAGACGGCCGAGCTTCTGTCACTTTCTCGGGAGTTACAGAGTCGCCTCCAAAGCCCCAGGGCCCTGTGATAACGCCTTTCGTTGTCGACACCAGGAGGACGCCTCCGCGTGATGAAGCGACTGCCCCCTATATCACCGTCACTGACACATCGTCATCCACGCATCAGAAGCCCGCGAACCAATCTGGGCGCGGCAGTCGTCTCGTGAGAAACTCCGGCCTCGCCCCTCCCTCGACACAACCCGCTCGCATCTTCACCCCCCTGGAGAAATCTATATTCCCGAATCCGACTCTGAGTCGCCTAGCAGCGCATCAGAGGCCTCCGACGTCGATATGGTCGACCCAGAACCCGAAGATGCCGCCGCTGCGGCTGCTGATCGTGGCGACACCTCTGATAACCTCCGCTCCCAACCCTGTGATAGCCAGTGGCTCATCAATTGGCTCAAACGAGACGCCTCCACCACGGACGAGGACCTGCGCATGATCGACTACAAGGGCTGGCGCATCCACGCGCCCAAATTCCAGCTCATCCGTATCAAGAACTTCCTCGCGGACGAGGACATTGACCGCACACTCAACTGGGAGCGCAAATTTGCCGAAATTGGCGAGTTCTTACAGCACTGCATCAGGATGAGAAACGTCACGGAAAAGGACTGGTACGTCGACCTACGCGAAGCAATCTCCATGCTCCACACGCACGCAATCTTGGAAGAGCACCATTACGGCAAGAAGAAACTCGTTGTCGATTTTCCCAAAATGAGCACTACCAGCACGCGACTGCCGCCGCTGCTCGACGGGCGCGACCTCGTCATTGAGAAGAGGCCGAGAGATCCGGTGCGGCCTCGCTACCTCTTGCACCGCGTGCCCGAGTCCGTTCAGGATGTCGACTACCAGATCCCCGGACCGCTCCTACGGATGACGTTTATGAAGTGGCTCCGCGAGGACGGGAACCTCGTCTGGGCCACGAACCCGAACAGCGAGATGCCCGGCTCAGGAGAACGCGGAAAGACGTTCAACTACCAACCAGACTTCAACATGGCGCTCACGGAAGACGAGTGGTTCGACAAGTGCATGAGCGGAGGGCCCGAGACGACCTCGGACAAACTTCACGACGAGGCCAACTTTTATCTCCTCATGAATGAGTACGTCGGCGGCGAGGTCGACGAGGTTAAGCGAGACGACGGTAAAACGTACAAGATGCAGAGACACTACCCCGAAGGCGAGGCACAGCAGCGCTTCGCACGTTTTCGAGGCGCGAAGCGCGCGGCGCTGCAGCAGTGTCTCTCGCATTTCAACAGCGACGAGAACGTGGCGCTCGCGAGCCCCTTTCGCAAGCTGGTGCTACCGCCTACGAAGAGGGAAAGGGCGGCTGTGTTGGCTGATGCGAAGCGGGATATTGTGTACAAGCCGCACTCTGTCAAGGCGCCGCCGCGGGGGGTCAAGCTTGATCCGCTTGGTATCACGTACTGGCATAACCGGCTGCAGGTCACCAATCTCGATCGCGCGGATCGGTTATGGAATCAGACGCTGCGCATCCATGAGCAGATGCTAGATGACATGGGGATTCCCAAGGACACGGTTCAGCTCCCCAAACAGCTGTACAGCCCCGTCACACCTTACAACTTCATGAAGGACAGCGAGAGGGGTGTGCTGTCCTGGTTCCACCACCTGCGCACCCTCCGCGAGAAGCTGACGCGGGCGTACAAGAAAGATCCGCGGGAGATGCTCGAGGGCGTGGTCAAAAACATCGAATACGGTTTCCAGGGGCGGCCCTCGTGGGACATGGATGAGGTAATCGCTGCTCTCCGGGAGAAGAACGGCGGCAACTGCGGGCCCTTCCAAAGATTCGAGCTCCAGTGGCTGGAGTTTGTCTGCGGGCCCTCCACGACGGTCAAGGCTCAGCGGGAGGTGCTTCCGAAGCTGGGGCGCGATTTTGATGTGTTTGTCGCGCGTATGCAGGCGTTGCTGGACGAGCCGAGCCAAGCGTGTCTTTTTGCGGAGCAGGATCGGAAGTTTACGCTGCAGCAGGTAGCTATGGCTCTCAATTCTGGAATTCGCAAGGGTGATTACATCTTCAACGAGGATTGGGTGAACAAGTACAGTAAGGTACTTGCGGAGTGTGGAAGACTCGGGTAAGTCCCTTGCCCTCTGCTGAAGTCGTAGAAAAGCATGATACTAATAGAACGAAACTCTCTTAGCTACGAACGCTCAGAAACCGGCGAGGTGTCGATAAGCCGACCCAAGAACGACTGGCACCCAGAACACCGCATGAACTGGGACATCACCAACGACTGGACCAGGGAAACGAATTCAAGCAAGAATAACTACCACCGCAACAACGTCCCGGCTCCCTTCGACGCATGGGCATGGTCCTCAGCTTTCGCCCACGTGGACCAAATCAACTTTACTCGCACGCTGACGAAGGAGCTCCTCTGGGCCCTCGGCTACCGCCTCGGCGTCAGGCTCGCCGCGCTGGCCAAGAATATTCCCATACTCAACCAGCGTCTCAACCACGGCAACGACTGGGAGTATCGCAAGACGCAGCTTCAGGATATACTAGGCATGTGGAGCAGCAGCTTCAAGCGGGACAGAACGGGGGATGATGACATGGCCACGCCGCGAGTGTCATACAAGAGCGTCGTGAAGGCGGGCGACCCCGGGAAGTGGACGGAGGAGATGACGGAGGAGGAGGCGCGTGAGGTGGTGCGCAAGGGAATCATCGACGAGCTCTCGCGGGGCGACGGAACGTTATGGCCCAGTCGGCCGCGGTGGTTCCACAATCTGGAGGAAAACAAGCGCATCGTGACGCTGCACCGCGAGCGGATCTGGGATTGGGCGCTGCCCGGTGTGTGTGGGAAGAAGAAGCGGCAGTTCTTTTCGATGAATCGGTGGCCGGTGCATTTGCAGAGTAAAGAGCGACAGGAGGAAATCAGGAGGAGCGTAACGGACGAAAGGGTACGGAAGCAGGCTGAGGCGGACGAGCTGCGGACGAAGATGGTGAAGCTGGAGGCGAGCGTGATGCCCACTCCGGATGAGATTCGTCAGGGGCAGATGGAGCAGATGCTTTCAGTGCCGTATCATGTGGGCGACGACCGGAGAACGAAGTTTTTCCCTGGTGTGACGGAATATTGGGGCGGCGATACCCAGTCGCAGAGGCGGAATCTTGAGCAACGTCTGGAGACGATGCTTAATGGTGATTCTTTATCCCGACGAACATGTGGTCTCGCGCACTACTGAGATGATTTGATTACTGACTTCCTTCTTACAGAAGAGCTATATCCCAGCGACGGCATTGCGCCTCGCGGAACGGGATGGATTAGTCGCGAGACGGTCCAGACGCCCGGTAGCGAATCCCATGAGACGGTGGAGATTGATCCGGACATGGTGCCGAGAAGCATTCCGGCCCGGGTTCCCTCGGGAAGAAGAATGTCGTCGGCGGCGGGTGGGGCGGACGCGGGGGATACTCGGCCGGCGCCGGCGACGAACCGGGGTTTGTTCCCGCCGCGGCAAACACGGCGGCAGAGTGGGCGACGAGTAAGACTCAACGTCGCGGATCGGGAAGGTAGCGATTCTGAGCAGTAGGCTTGGTTGAAGTGAGGATTCCTTGTTCATTCTTTGCTGTCTTCGGCGTCCGGACGGGAGTGAATAGAGTGTGCTTTGTACTCTAAGATCCGCGTATCATTTTCCTATCACACCTTACTTGATTGGAATGTGCACTCCAACTGTGTGACATGTACTCGGGTGTCGTTAGTGAGCCTAGGTATTGAGCGAGTGTTACCACACTGCGCTATGCGGGGCCCAGATCTGTTTTCAAAGTAAGGTTATTGTCAATTGTCCGTTGAGCATGGCTTAGACTAATATCACGTTTCGGAGAGCCTTGATAATTATTTTGTCGTGCATCCGGACGACTGGCAGAGTAGGTGTACAATGGGAAACTCGCCGAGCAAGGACCGGCTCAAAAGGTCCGGTAATCTGTCAAATCTCTTACAGACCGTCGACGTTCTTGATGTCTCTTCATGGTGGAGTCTTTGAAACGCTCAGGTCCCGGTGGGCCAAAACCACACTTTTACCCCTCCGTTCGATTCGTCGATTGCTCTAGAGAATGAAGCCTCAAAATGAAATCACTCGGCCGATGGAACGTTTTCTGGATGGTATCGTAAAATTCATGCCCGTACTTATTTTGAAAAACCCGTCGGCTGCATTCAATGTTTGATCTTTATTTTCAGATCCGGAGCTAGTTTGCCCTTAGCCTTAATGTCATGCCCTGGCCAACCAACGATGCAGTGTAACACACGCAACTCCATGAAGAAATCCCGAAGCCGACACTTGTTCTTCTCATCTCCTCGCCGCCGACGTTCTCCCCATCATTCGCACATCCTCTAGTACTTCTTGCCCTCACGCAGGGTGTCCGCGTACTCCTCGAGAGGCGATCTGATGAGCTTGGTCTCCTTCCACAGGTTGGGGGTAAGGAAGCCGTAGGTGTTGGAGACGGCGGTGAAGGTGGCCTTGAGGGTGTTCTCGAGGGTCTTGGTGGAACCGGCGGAGGAAGTGTAGGCGTCCTCGACACCAGCGAGCTGGAGAAGACGCTTGACGGCGGGAGAGGCAACAAGGCCGGTACCGCGGGGGGCGGGAATGAGCTGTTGGATTCCATCTAGTCAGTTTCCCATACTTTCATGATGCGCAAATTGTAATTCGGGGTGTACATACACGGACGGTGACGGAACCGCACTTTCCAGACTCCTTGGTGGGCAGGGAGTGGGGGGCACCGAGGTTGGTTCCCCAGTATCCGCGACGGACGGGGATGACGCTAAGCTTGGCGATGATGATGGCAGCGCGGATAGCGGTAGCGACTTCCTTGGAGGTCTTGATTCCGAGACCGACGTGGCCCTCAGAGTCACCGATGAGGACGATGGCCTTGAAACGCGTGCGCTGACCGGCACGGGTCTGCTTCTGGACGGGCTTGATCTGCAATTGGGGAAAGAAAAACGACGAATTAGCATTTCCCTTCCTCTCCAAAACCAATTTGATATCCCATAGACTCCGAAGAACCCAAATCTCATCTGCATTGGGCGATTGTTGCGTCGTCGTCTGCGAAAATCGATTTCGGTTCCCGGTCGAATTGGAGTGTTGTGTGTATGCGCACCTTCATGACCTCATCCTTGAGCTTGGGCAGGAAGAAGTCGACAATCTGGTACTCCTTGATGGGCAGGGAGTGAAGGTAGATCTCCTCCATGGAGCTGATCTTGCCGGCCTTCACGAGACGACCGAGCTTGGTGACGGGCTGCCACTCCTTCTCCTCGCTCTTGCCGCCGCGACGTCCGCGACCACGGCCACGTCCACGACCACGGTCGCCGCCACGAGCTCCGAAACCACCACCTCCACGGGCGGGGGCGCTTGCACCACGGTCAGCCATTTTTGTGTCGTCGGGTAAGGGTGTTGAGCGCGCGAGTGAGAGATGACTGCTGCTGCGGTTAGTCCGGTTGCGTGGTGTTTCGAAGGGGGAGGAAGTTATTTCGAGATTCGGGTACAACTTTTTTTTGCGGGGGTCTGTGGTGGCTGTCAGGGCCGGCTGAATATTTTGCGATTGTGCTCAAGGCGGGCTCATTGGACGGGTTTGGCGAGCCCTAAGAGGGTGGCCTGAGCTTCGAGGCAGGAATTCGAGGTGAAGAGTGGGGGTTCCCACCTTGGTGTATTGCTCACCGAGTCTCACCGAGTCCCACCGGTCCTTAGCACAGTGTGTCTTGCGTCCCTGCATTTGCGCGATCTCGCAATTCCATCTCGAATGGTGTTCTTGACCTTTAAGCACGGCAGAAAAAGGCAGCCTCATCAATTGTAGACGAACACAAATTATCAAGAAGTACGCCACTCAACCGTACTCCTCACTTATATGCGCACTGCACGGCATCCAAACGCATGTTGTCCATAATCGTGATCCATTACCGTGGCCTGCTATGTACACCAGCCACCCGAACTACGTCCCTTCCAAACGACCAAAAGCCTGACGGACCTCCCCCATGCGCAATGCAAACTCCAAAGCTGTGATGTGCCGGATATCGTACATGAAAACCAGAGAAAACCAGAAGTGGGGTAGTGAGGGTATCGCAACTTGAAGCAACTCGACGCTGCACTGTCTCGCTCCATCTCTTACTCGCTCTTCCTGATGAGTGAGTCAGAAGGCTTGACCCGCTGTGCCCATTCACTGTGAAACATGTTAGCTTACGAAACGATTGAGATTTGGCGGGGAAAAATCAAACTTACGTCCAGCTTCCATCGTAGACTCTGCGCGTCTCAGGAGAGCCCAATCCAGCCTCCTCGAGAGCGGTCTCAATAACACAGGCAGTCACGCCGGTTCCGCAGCTCGACACGATGGGTTTCTCAGGGTTGACACCCTTCTCCTGGAAGATCTGCTTGAGCTTCTCCGCGGGGTAGAACGTCTTGGTCTCGGGATCCAAGACGGCTGTCATCGGGATGTTGATGGAGCCGGGCATGTGGCCGGACGACAGGCCAGGTCTCGGCTCCGGGTCGGTGCCTGCAAAACGGCCGGGGGATCGCGCATCAAGGATCTGTACGCCCTCCGCGCCCTCCTTGTTGTGGTCCAGCGCAATCTCGCGCACTTCCTCGAACTCGGCGACCTTGCCCTCATCCAGCTTGGGGATGGGGTAGGTACAGCACTCGACATTATAAAGCTCGCCAGACTCGGTAGGAAGGCCTTGCTCGACCCAGAGCTTGAAGTTGTTCAGGACGTGGACTTTGGGGTGGCCAAAAATCTTGAGGGTCCAGCCGACGCGCGGGGCGCTGAAGATACCCAACTCCTTGGTGTCGTAGACGACAACAGTGTCCTCCTTGCGGATGCCCAGCTCGCTCATGGCTGCTGCAAAGTCCTTGGCGGAAGGTAGCATGTGGGGGTACTCGCTACGGCGGTCAATGACCTTGTCGAGGTCGAAGAAACGGGCCTTGGGAATTCGCTGTTGACGGTAGACCTCAATGCCGGTGCGGCCATCGTTGGGAAGGAACCAGGAGGCGCAAAGAGGGACGGTGCGCGGCTCGGGGCTGATCTTGGAGGGAGGGTTCTTCTTGAGGGCCTCGTCGAGCTCCTTGGGGGTGACGAGGTAGGAGGAGAAGGAGCGGCGGGCGGCGAAGGCGGTGGTGGCTTGGAAAGAGCGCGCAGTGAATTGCGACAACTTGGCGCCGCGCGCGGGTCGGAAAATAGCGACGGTAACCATGTTGACTATGTCTGTGTGAATCAACTGGTTCTGGTTTGGGTGAATGATGTCAGATCAGGTTGGGAGGAATTGCCGGCTTGGGAGGAGCGGTGTCGGTCGATATCGGTCGGTGACAACGGCAAAGGGCGGGAGCCCGGAACGCTGGGCCCTTTACCTTTAGGAAGGGTTAGAGGGAAAGAGGAAAATCACCACAGATGCTTGAGCCGCAGAGGCATTGCATGTGGTGGTTTTCAGTGCGGGGTTGGAGGTAAGGTAAGGTGGAAGAGGGGAAAGCTCTGAATGAGGCTTGCCTCACAACCGTTTTTCCCTTTGGCTGATGGTTATTTGTTCTGGACGCCGCGGTCGGTGGTCACTGGTGGTGGTACCGGTGTGGTTATGGTGGTGGTGTCGGACGGGAATTTTTGGAGAAAGAGCAATGTAGTCAGGCCGCAAGGATTGGATGGGATGGGAATGGGGTACAGATACCTCGGAGCGATTATCAGAGTCGCTGGAATTCGGGGGGCGTCCACTGGTTCCCAGTCAGTGATAAGCGGGAGGAGACAGAGGAGGTCGGGGTCCGGCCGGTCACCAGTGACTCCGTTTAAGTGGGGCATCGCGACAAACCGCCTGGGAAAACGAAGCAAAAAATGACAAGGTGCGGTGACCGACTGGCTGTACGTACTCCGTAGGTGGGAACGGTTGGCGCGAATGCGGGGAGCTTGGGCCATGTCGCCATCTTTTTTTGACATGATTGACTGGCTGCAGGGCCTTGCAGACCCGCAGTTTTACAGAACCCACCTCACATGGGCAGTTGCCAGACCGCGGTGGTCCCGCCTTCCCAACTCCAACAAACAAAAGCCCCAGGGCTAAAATCACGACAACAAGATTACCACTTCATGCAAAGAAACAGAGGGTCTCATTCAAGCACACCAACTCTTTCACAACAGTATCTCTCTGAAGACACTGACGACAAACGAATCATATCCCCCAGATATCCAATCTTACCAAAACAACATCTCCAATGAAGGTCAAGATTACCCGGTGGAATACCGTCGCGACATGGCGGTGGGATATCCCCGAAGATGATGTCTGCGGTATCTGCCAAGTCCACTTTGACGGCACATGTCCAACCTGCAAATACCCTGGCGATGACTGCAGCATCCGTATGTTCTTCTCCGCCTCCCACATCGCCGTTGCGTGACTAATAACAACTAGTGTCTGGCAAGTGTGGCCACAACTTCCATATGGTAAGTGGTTGTCTTTGCTTGCTACGATGTCATTGCTAACACAGCTCAAAGCATTGCATCCTGGAGTGGATCAAGCAGGATTCAGCAAAGGGCCAATGCCCCATGTGCCGTCAAAGTAAGTTTCATCCCATTTGTTTGACGTTTGTCTTTGAGTTCTCTTTGAGTCAACTAACACACCCCAGAATTCGAGTTCACTGATCCAAAGAATGAGGCAAATGAGAGCTAGGGGTTTCTCATGGAAATGATTTGACATGGTTGGCGTTTGGCGAACTGGTTTAGAGATACCCAAGGCCCTTGTGAAGGCTCTCTTGGACTGGCGAAAAGACTTCCCTGTCCTGCTGGCCTTAACCTCCAAGCATACAGGATATAATGACACTGACAGAAAGGAGTCAAACTTCTATTGATTCCAGATCAAAAGCACATTATTAGTGGTAGTGACGAGCAAAGACTCTTTCAGCAATCACGTCTCATTCCATTGACCTGAGGCCTGACGGAAGAAAAGCATGGCTTTTTCATGACTGCGCATGCAAAGAAGTCAGAAGACCATGAAGTATCGGGGAGCAGATTGAAATGTATAATTTTCATGAAGCAGAGAATCGTTGTTGAAGAATATGCGGTTTCCTGGTCCTGTTTCTATGCCTGTTGAACTGATGTCCGAAGTTGGAGGTTCGCAATCACATGCCAGATCAGGCACCCCACCGTCACGTGGTGATAGCGATAAGATGTCCCCAGCAGCCTGGAACCGCTCCACCATGGCGTCCAACAGCTATCCAGCTAGCTCCCGTGCCACCCTGCAGCTCATCCTCGAGACCACCTCCGACCGCAGCTCCCATCTTACCCCAGGAAAAGATGCCAGTCAGCGCGACGCGAGGGACATCGTCAACACCAACACCTCGACTCCCCGCTCGCCTCGCCATCCCCAACCGCCCTGGGAATCCATCCCCTCTCGAAAGGATCACGCGACCTCGGAGGAACTCTACCGCCTGATAATGGCCGACGTCCCGACGTCCCCGCGCCCCGAGGCCGAACAGCCCGCCCAGGCGCCTTTGTCGTCGTCTTCGTCACAAGGCCAGAAACCCACCCTTGCCGGCTCGCCTCCCGACAACCAACTTGGCACCGATACAACAACGGCCATCATTCCCACGTTAGAAGCAGATGCCGCAGCTGAGAATGATACCGTTGACGAAGCCCTTCTTCCCAAACTCGACCCCGCCGGTTTCTTCACCCTCGTCTCCAACTCGTCGGCGAACACCACCCATCACCCGACCGTCAAGTACATCTTCCTAGACGATGACCCGGATACCCTCACAACCGCGCTCGCAGCGCATCACTCCTCGAACCAAATCTCGACCCCTTCGGCCTCGACCTCCAAACCCGGGCCCGGGAAGAACCCGAACCCGAACCCGAACCGAGCTGTCCTCCTCGATGTGGTCCCAGGCGAAGACGGCCAGTGGAAGGTGTCTTCTGTTGCCAGTCTCAGCGCGGACTTTGCTGTGACCGACGCCAGCATATCTCGACAGGAGGGCGAGAAGGAGGGCGGACTGGTGCTCAAGATTGACGGTGTTGAAAGCGAGGGCGCCACGACGATAATTGACAAGGAAAAAGATCGTGCTGAGAGCTTACCCAGCTCTAATAGTGCCGTCGCGAGGTCTGGCGGCGAGGAGTACGGACCGCTGCTCGAGGATTTCGAGCGCAAGATGAGCGTCCTCCGGCGGGTTGTTAAGGCTGGCGAGGATCGCGCTGAGAAGGCTCGTGAGACGAAGCCTTCTGATGCCGAGACCGAGCCGGCCGAGGAATGAGTTCGCTATTTTTGCGTCTTTTGATCGAATTTGGCTATTTACCAGCTGCATAATTGGGCCTTTGACATGGTCCACAGAGGACTCAAGACTTGTAACACCATGGTTAGAAGGTAAGGACCCACAGTACGCGGGTCTGTGTTATGAATACTGATCGGCTATAGAGATTGACAGAGGATTTGCCTATTGTCGGCTCAGACCACGGCGGCGGCGATTGAGTAGCTGGACCTTTGTACGATTCACGAATCACGAATCATGATGGGAACCCGGAGTACAGATTCTTTCCTCATCCAACTACCTCAAGAATGGCAGTAGAGATGATCTCTTTTCGAGACTGAAGTGGCCTTAGCAATCTATAGCTTGGCATAGATCGTTGACAGGCTATCCGAATACAAGATGTGTAATTAAAACTGAGCTATGTTCTCGTCCAATTGGAACTGCAATGGACTTTCTAGGGGGACCGTTGTTCCTCGACATCCTTTCCTCTTTCCCTTCTGCCTTCTGAACAAGTCATGCGCAATCAATCAATACAGTTTGTATTTGAAAATGATTCTCAGCTGTAGAAGGCGAAGGCGTGTTTGAAGCATCTCATACGCAGAAAGTAGGCACGTCTATCTTGTTGGAAGTTATCGAAGCAGTCTCCGGAAAAGCGAACATATGATGCCCCTCTGTACTGTGAGGCATATTTTTTCGGAAATCTTACCAGACTTTTGTGACATGTTATATGTTTGTTGGTTGCCTGTGCTAACGAAGATGTTTCTGCGAGTGAGTGCCCATGGTTGTAGGTACATGCTTGATCATCAAACTGAGGCAAACAAATAGCACCACCGCCGTCAGCAGCAGTAGCACAAAGTAATGCCGGATCATCGCCTGGCTCCATTCTTCAACTACCATTGCCAAGACTTCTAGCAGCACTAAGTTGTCACTATCAGTTTCAGCACTCTTGACAGTAGCCATATATCAAAGCCTCAGGTAGGAACCTAGCAGCTATAAATACAACGAGGTTGTTAGCGTTCCAAACGTCTCATCCCGACAGCGTTGTGACTCTAGCAGATCTGGCAGATTGCTCTCTCCGCATTACTAGGTATGTCTTCAGGAACACCATCCTTGGCCAGCTATGCTATCGGCACCCAAGGTTAAGCGCCACCGTACACAGACCTTGCTGCAGGAACGCATTGCGATTCGCGGTCTTCGTATGCGTTATGAGCGCTCTAACGAGAGAGCGTGACTGGCAGTGAAGGAGAGTTCAGAATAAAGTCAAAGTAGGATGAACTATTCACGGGATCTACACGTTCGGTCTTTCTTCCTCCTTCTAATATCTCAACAAAGAAGCTTCTCTTTCCGCGCTACTCACCTCAAGATCTCTAATTGTCTCAACAGTCATCGAGTTGATAGATCCCAGTCTGCTCAACTTTCTACATACGTTTTCAGTATTGCCGGTAACTTCCTCCATTGGCCAAGACTGCTCAATCCTGAAAAAAGCTCCAATACTACTCCCATAGAAACCCGCCATCTCTCCTCCACAACCCAGCAGGATCATACCGCCTCTGCACCTCCCGCAAAAACCGCCTATTCTCCTCCCCATAACTCGCCTGCACAGGCTGACTCAAAAGCGCATAATTCATATACCGCGGATTCGTCCTATAAAATGCCGCCTTCTCCACAGACACCGCCCCGTCCCCTTGTACAGCATTCGAACTCCTCGCCCCCGGCGCAAACGACGTCGCCAAGCGGTCTCCGTCCGCGCTTATACTTTCAACAAACCCGAACATTCTCTCGTCGTCCTTGGCCTCCGCCCAGGCAAGCGTGTAATCAATCCAAGCGGCGTCCCCGGCGTCCGCTTCGAGACCCATGACGTTCTTGACGCTGGCTATGCGGTCGCCGGCGCGAGTGACGGCTGCGGGTACGGGGACCAAAGCCATGGAGAAGATGCGGGCTTGGTCGCCTGCTGCTGTGGCGTTGGCTTTGTCGCGGAAGGCTTGCCATTGTTGAAAGTAGAGGTCCGCGCCCTGTTGTCCTTCAAGGTTGGGGAACGTGTGGCCGCCGATGAGCCAGCGCTTGAGGGGTAAGTTGCCGTTGTTGTTGGAGGTGATGAGGGCGGAAAAGTTCTGCGTGGTGGTGCTGTCTGCCGTGGGTTTGGCCGCGTAGAAGCCGGCAAAGGGGCTCGCATCACCCGCGGGCGGCGAAGACGCATTGTAGAACACGTATACGTTAAGGAAGTCCAGTTGCGGGTTCGCACCGCCTCCCATGCTGAGATAGATGTGCGACTGGGGGTCATATTTAGCACTAAACGTTTGCGTGGCAGCAAAGACTTCCTTGGCCTTGTCGAGTGAAAAAGTCAGGATGCCGGCCCAGACCTGGTTGGCGAGCGGATACGTCTTGAGACTGAACCGCGTCACGATGCCAAACTGGTTCCCACCGCCCTTGAGAGCGCGAAAGAGGTCCGGCTCCGAGGCCAGGTTGGCGTTGACGACCGTGCCATCGGCGAGCACGACCTCGTAGTTGAGGACATTATCGCACGCCATGCCGTGGAGTCCGCTGAAGTAACTCATGCCTCCGCCGAGGAGCAAACCGCCGACGCCAATGGAGGCGAAGCGGCCCCCGATGACGGTCACGCCCTGGGGCTCGAGGGCCTTGTACACGTCGACCCAGCGGGCGCCGGAGCCGACGAGCGCGTAGCTCTTGTCCGGCAGGTTTTGGACCTCGTTGATGGCATCCATTGCGAGGAGGACGCCACCGTCGGTGCTAGACCATCCTGGAGAAGAGCCGTGGCCGCCGCTCTTGATGGCGAGTTTGACGTCGTTGCCGCAGGTCGAGAGCACTTTTACTATGGAGGCCACCTCCTCGGTGGTTCTGGGTCGTGCGATGCAGGCTGGGCTTAGGCCTCCAGCCGTTTGACTCCAGTAGCTGTCCCGAATCGACTGGTAGTCTGTCGTGTTTGGGGCCGCGAATACTTCAGGCGGCAGCGTGGAGGCGAGGATCACGCATGCTTCGGCGGGCGAGGAGCATGAGTAGCCTTCTACTGCGAGAGGGGAGAATGATAAAAGGCCGCCTAATAGGGCCCTGGTGAACTGTTGCATCGAGTAAGAGTTATTTAGCATGACTAAGAATCAAATGCTGTGTGTGATTTTGTGAAGACGGTGTTGACTTGTAAGAACGTTGATCGCTCACATGTGTTCACAGTTTGTGCGACATTGGCGAGAATTTGGAAGCTTTCAAGTGCTTTTCATCTTCACCGGCTTCCCCGGACGTCCAGAAAGACTTCTTCGGTAGAATAGAGTTCCGCATATAAGATTGCCCAGTGTGACTTTGGGGCGGCACTTGATTGGAGGTATCCCACCGGCCCTGCAGTGCTGTACAATGGTTTGCGCCCGAGGGAAGTACGAGGTCTTCGGATATGACGTTGACGATCCGGAATGGGACAGCAAAGAAGGCCGGTATTATGTACATAATCCATCGCGAGATGCTAAATCGATTCCTAATTTTGGCAGGTCAATTCAATTGCGTCAATGGCCAGCTTGAAGATGTTGAAATGGTGGAAATCATCAGAATTAGCTGGCTACTGTCATCTTGTCGAGGGAGGCTGTTAGCTAGAACACCAAGAGCTTGCTTAGTTGGATAAATTGCAGAGCTAGGTTATTATCAAGATGTTTTCAATTCCTACAGGCTTAGTTGGCTCAATTCGCAAGCCGCCTTCTACCTCTCTACTGCTCAGGTCTTATGGAGGATTTCTGAGACCTCAAGTGACAAGGGTTCAGAAGATCATGGATGTAGTACAAGCGTAAGAGAAGCCAATAGTGGGCTGTAACCTGCAGGCCATCCTAGTAGCTGCCTGTGAATAATACACCATTAGCTGCGTGGCCTTTTCCATGGGCTTGGAAACAATCCCAAGATATGAACCTTTGTAGTCATCGCAGTAAATCATGCCCTGGACGGAGGCAAGTGCTCTTTAGTCGTTTTTACGATATCTGTGATAGAAATGTCCGGGATGACTTGATTACACACAATATCTGAAGCTTGAGTTGCACATGTTAGAGAAGGAAAGCAATTTGGCAGGAAAAGAACATTGATTTAACCCGGTATTCGCACTCTGTGAACCTGAATAATCACCACAATGGTGAAACCACTATATATACACAGGACTGCGGATAATCTATCTATGAGTAGCATGTTGTCTACTCATCGAGTGGCTGAGAGCTGAACCATGACTATGAAGTGACAAGCTATTTGCTTTCCATCTCGCCATAGCCTTTCGGTACCGTATGGCCACTTCAGATCAACTCAAGCGGGTTCGTCCTATTCGCAGGCGGCGCAACCTGCAAAGCATCCCAGTGCTCAGCAATACAACTCCCCTCGAACCGCCAAATATCAACAGCAACAGTGTACCGCCCCATCCCCGGGCCCTCCACCTTGACATGGCTCCACCCGACGTTATCCGCAAACCCAGTGTTGGTAATCGTCACGTTCCACTCGGCAATAAGCGGCGCGACCCAGGCCAAGCTCGCGTCGCGGTCGCCGTTGACGTTGGGGTTGTGATTGATCGCGTCGAGGAGGATGTGTTCCCTCCCCGCGCGGTAGACGTCCTTTTCGAGGTAGAACTTGCGGAGGAAGTTTGTAAAGATGATGGATTGCTCGGCCGGGGAGACGGGGTAGCCTGGGTTGCAGGTGTAGGATGGGACGGTGGTCTCCGAACCTGGGGCGGAGGCGTTGGTGTTTGCTTGGGCGTTCGTTGTAGGGAGGGAGAGGAGCTGGAGGGCTGCGAGGGCGGAGAGCTTTGTGAAGAGCATGTTGGGCGGGGGGCTTTGGGGGTTGAGTAGTTGAGTTTGAGGGGACGAAGAGAAGGAGCTTTGATGATGAGATGAACTGAAGGCTGATGGTGAAGATGTTTGATCTGGGTAAATGAACTCTTGAAACACGGAAATCAAAGAGCTTATAACTTGTATGCCTTTTTTGCAATATGCAGGCCTTCAGGTCACGATGGCTTCAACTCTTGGCAAGTTGTCGAGTTTGTAAGCAGACTGCAATCTTCCCAAGATTGATTACTTTGCTTTGAAATCCAAGCAATCTCAGAGACAATATGCCTCCAGTGTGAGCGTGAGCGTACATCGTTTTCCCTATTACCCAACCCTCGTAACGTGGGGAGAGTCTCAGCCATGAACCTCGCGGTCTGGTCTTGGCACATCTAAGAAGGGAAGTCGGTACAGTTAAATTGATTAAATGTGGCTTCCAAAATCACGGGTCTTGCTGCTGGGTTGCCTCAATGCTCGCCATCTCACGAATTACAGTGCAGTCTTCTTCGTCTCCGAGTCTCTGGGAGGGCCTGAGAGGTTTAGAACTTACAAGTCGTGGCGAAGCAACCGCGCGCGCGTGACGCAACGGCAAAGAGAGCGTAATTGTGGACCCAAGGAAAGGGCCAATGTCTAAGGATTGAATCGTACTGCGTAGTCAACGACTACTATGGAGATATCACGCATATCTTTTCAGGGAACATGGCCTTCCCCACCACTGTCCAAACGAGGACTGTACATATGGAAAGGCGCTTTAGAGATACTGAATCTAGGACATAGACAATAGAAGCATCTCTGAAGGTCCCTTGGTCCGCGGGTTGTACGACACAACATAAGAACCGCCATTAAGTATCGGGCATCTGACTTGTTCAATGGGTACAAGAACCAGACCATACCTACACTTTAAACTCAAAATTACTTTGGCCAGTAGACACCCTAAGTGCAACATGTTATTAGCCGCGCGGTATTAAAAGTGGCAGGGAATGAAGGCCTTACTTAACAGAATACAAATTACGAATACTAACTCTGCAATGTAATCTGTGATATTACCTTAGAGGAACAATACACGACATGCTGGCTATGTCTTGCGCTAGCTACCGTTACCCTTAAAGTTAATTCAGCACGGGCCAGCCAAAAAAATGGCAAGTTTGACTGTTGACCAGTCAGCGAGAGGAATTTTTAAACTATCTGTCGGATTGGAAGTCCAATTCGACCTCGAGGCAAGGGGCCCGCGCAGGGGCCACTTACAGACCATACTTACAAGATCTACGGTCTACCTAACCTCCGGTTAGAACCTCCTTTTTATACCTTACGCAGAAGTTAAATATATATAGATTTTAACCTCTTCATTACCTACGGTTCGAACCATCCTTATAATAGGAATACTAATACTAATTAATAGTTAAATCCTATTATCGCAGATCAATAAAGTATTTTACAAGCAAAAGAAACGACCTCCTTAAATAGAACGCAATAAGAGAATCATGCTACCTACCCGACGGAAAGTAGGTAACAAGATATAAATCTCTATAACGGAACGAAGTAGAGGAATCGTAGCCCTTAACTACCTATAAAAGATCGATATTTATTATATTAAAAATAAACCGTAATTAAAGGAATTACGAAAAGGCGACTAAACTACCTACGTCGCCCTTACGTAATTTGTCCTACTTAACAATCTATAAGCGGCCCGTATACTAATAAAAGAAAATAAGCAAAATTATTAGATTTGCTAAATTAGTAAATCTATTATAGATCTTAACTATACGATAAAATAGGCCTAATTAGAGGATATAAAAAGGTACCTTAGGACTATAAAAATAAACTTTTAAAGTAATAAGGTATTTAGGTAAGAACCAGACCCCGCCGGTAATTCTAGGCGTATTTCTTAATCAAATCTAAAGAAGCTACTAGGATCGATAGCGATATTACTATTATTAAGACCGACTTCAAGATTTTAAAGTTAAGCTTCTCCTTTTTATTTATATCTACTACCCCTCGGTTATTCCAAAGGAATAAAAGCTAGGCGGAGTTAAGATAAAGAAAAAAGGGATTTAAAAGCATCATAACGCTCACTCTATAAAGGGGTATAAGGTACCTAATTCTTTAAACTATATATCCTCACTAAACTATAAAGGTAAAAAAAAAGCTTATTATCTTAATTAATACGGGAAAAAGCTAAAAAAACGTTTAAAAAAAGAATATAAAAAAAGGGCTACCGGAAGACCTCTCTTATATAATAAAGTACGCTATAGAAAAAAAAAACCGTTAATAAGAAATATAACGGCCAATTTAAAAAACTAAAAATAAATAATAACAAGGCTTACCGTAAAGAGGTTAAAGGCCGTAAAAAGCTCCTAAACCCTAATAAATATAGCAAGTAACAATAATATACTACTACTATAATTAATAAACGGATCTAATATATCCCTATTAAAATTAAACACGCCGGCCCTTATAAATAAAAATATAAACTAAAGAACGATAAGGGGCAAGTTAGCATATAGAATACGCAAAAGGACTCCCATTCTAAAAGATTAAGTTAAAATTAATCCAGAATACTAAGGGAAATAATTATATCGAGACTTAAACCACCCTAATAACAAATAAATTAATATAGCATTAATCTTTATTATAAAGATATACGCCCGCAAGGGGCTCAAAAAATAACCCCTATTCTATAGAATCGTAAACGACCTAGGCAACTAAAAAAATAAATAGTTTACCAGTATTAATCCCGGTATCATTAAAGAGGTAAATAGATTCTTCTACTACTAAGGCATTCTACTAGCCCAAGGGGTAAAATAAAAGGCCTATAAAATACTCGCAACGACAATAGCCATAAAGGACTTTACGCCATAGGACCAGAATTAAATCGATAAAGCAATATTAAAATATAAAAAATTCAATAAACAAATGAACTAACCGGACTTTCTACTAAAGATTACTAACAGTAACATTACGGCGCCTAATCTAATATAGACAAAGGGGATCACACCGGAGGTATATTAAATAACGATTCCGCCTATTATAATAACGACCCTAACGATAATACTAATCTAAAGATTAATCCTAAGCACTTAATAAAATATAAGGTTAATAATATAAACACTACCTAATTATACTACCGCACAAAAAGTACGTAAAAAGAACGATCTAGCAGTAGCTAGTATAAGACAGTTCATTAACCTAAAAAAGATCTTTTTAAAAAAGAAATTATATTTAGGGGGGAAATATAAGGTCCTATAAGAAACCCTTACGATATTCTATAACTACTATAAAAAAGTCAACATCTAAAAACACCAATATCATTTAATAATTAATATCATATTAATAAAGAAAACTACCGAATATTATTATTAAACAGTACATAATATTAATCAAACCGACTTTCTTAATATCGTTAATATAATCCAAAATCGATTTAAGACCCAAGATAGGAGCCTCGAGCTCTTCTCGGAGCTAAGGATATTATTATTTAGCTCTATAGCCAGAACAATAGAAGGAAAGTCAAGAATTAAGATCCTTAAGGAGCTTATTAATAAGATCGATAAATTAATAAGGACGTAGCTAAATAAAGGGACTAATAAGTAAAAAGTTAGTTATCTATATACGGCGGTATAAAAGGTACTAAAAGTAAAAATAACTCTATATTAACCGCCTAAAGATTATAAGACGCTATGCTCGAGGCTAAGGTCTAGCTTTAATATTAAAACTAGGATACTAAATTAAACTTACCTCCAATCTTATAAAGGCCCTTACTAATAACATTAAATAGACCGCACGTATAATAGTAAAAGAAGAAAGGTAAAGTATAGCAACTACTAGGGGGAAGGAATAGACTCCTTAAGGGGGCGCTAGTCTAATACTAACCGAGTACTACAGAAAGGGAAATACTTTATATATAAAAAAGAGGGTTATTAATTAAGTAACTACTCTAATAAAAAATACGCCAAGTTATACAACTAATATAGAAAAGCAAAAAGCACATAAAGTAAAACGGGCCATAATCAATTTAACCAATTCTTAATAATCTATAAGGACTATCTAATAAATATAATTAAGTCGTTTAAAAGCAAAAAAGATCTTACCCCGTATACTTAAGACCTCAATTTTAACAAAGTTAACGATATTACCTATTCTTTCTTCGCCCTATTAACTTTAAAAAAATATATAATACTAAACAAATAGAGAACAATATAAGCCCTAAATAAGTAGGCTTTTCTCTATAATTAATAAGAGAAGGTCCCTTAACCAACAACAACGCTTAATAGCACAGGGGACACAAATACTAATACCATAGCCATAGTTTACACTAAGGTCAAAGGGCCTAAAAAGGAAAAGAGAACAATAGGCTTATAAATACGCAATTTATACCTACTAAAAGGGTTCTATAATAATCCAGTACAAGTATTCTATACTAGCAAAAAATATAACTCGGAAACCTTCTACAGGATTATTCTAAATACCGGGGTATTATAATAGTCGACGGGGGGCAAAGGATAATTCCACGCACTTTAAAAGATCTTACTAATAACCCTTAATACTATAAACGCAGGTATTACAAGGATTAATTTCGGCCTAAAGGAAGAAATAAATACTTTAGGTACTATAAATATAAATATACGATTCGGAACGATGATTTTCCATATTCTACCTATTAATACACTATTCCTCCTATACCTAAACGATATAGATAAATTAAGCATTATATTTAACAACATAAAAAATAAAATATCTAATAGAAAGCACTCTAAGCTCGTCGATCGACAATAAGGGCACGCATTTATAAAGCTTAAACTAGACGTTAAGTCTATTAATTACTTAATAAAAAATAAACTCAAGCGACTATATCGACAATTTAACTATCCGTTAGCGACGAAATTATATAATCTCCTTAAATATTTAAGGAACGATATAAAAATAAGGGCTCTAGAATAATTAACGATGGTATACTACTAGTGCCAAATAAACACCTAGAGCCCACACAGATTCAAGTTTAAATTACACAACGACCTCAACTTTAATTAAGAAATCGTCATTAATATCTTCTATTTAAATAGTTAACTAGTACTCTATATAATCAATAAAGCTACATTATTCTAAAAAGGCTAATTCCTTTAAGATATATAAACCAAGACCGTATAGGTAACGCTAAAGCGTTATTAAATCGATATATACTAAGGTCTATTAGACGGTATTAAAACCGATACCGGTACTAGCTTTAAATCGGCGGAATTTAGGAAGAATACTACTTCGTACGGCATCTAACTAAAAGTCGTCCTTATCAAAACGTACTATAATATTAATAAGGTAAAAAGATTATACTAGTAATTAAAAAAAGCTTTTAAAATTATCTAGGAAAAGAGCCCTAGTTTAACAAACAAAAAGTACCTCTAAATAATACTCAAATACTATAATAATACCATAAGACCTAAAAGGCTCGTTCTAACGCTACTTATATTTAAAGTATACCTACGAATAACGACGGCCTTACCGCCATCACTAAATATAACCTAGAGGGTATAAATAATCAAGAAAATAATAAAGACTCTCCATAAAGTAAATATTAAAAAATAAGTTAATAAAGCCATTACTATATATAATAGGCCTAACGTAAACCTTAACCTCAATATACCCTTAAATTTAAAGGTATAGGTATAAAGGGAAACCACAAAACAATAGACAGGCCCATATAAGTTAATCTTAATTAATAAACGATCTTATATCGTTACAAAAGATCAAGACCAACCACTAGAGGTATCAATCACTACGGTACAACCATACTACATCGACCCCAACAGAGTAATTTCTAACCCATAAAAAAAAAAAGAGCTAGGGGAACTACCTTAATAAAGCGATAAAGGATAACCAAGCGATAAAGGATAGGAAACCATCCTTAACAAGATTATCGTTATAATACCCTTAAACAATAAGGCAGAAGAAGAACTAGTACCCCCACCATAAATAAAATACTAAAAAAGACCCCAAAAAGTACCTCAATAATAATTCATATTTAATACTAAAGCTACTACTATTTTTTACACGGCTAAGGAAAAAATAGACTTTATAATAACAGTTAAGCTAAAAAAATAAAAGATAATTATAATTATAGGACGACCATATAAAAGCTCCGACCTCATTAAAGCCGACACACTATACGATCGAAAGGTCTATAAATTCATTACCTACAACCTAAAAAAATATACAAACCTCCACATCTTTAAATTACAAATAGTCCGTAAAATTAAAAAAAAAGGATAAATTAGCCATATAAAAAATTAAAATATATAATATAAGGCTACGGCAATATCAAAAAGGCGGTACTACTTACGTAATTACCGATAATTCAGCACTATAACTAACGATTAATAATAATATTAATAATATTATTACGGTAAAAAGGATACCGGATCTAAAATTGTAATATCACCTAAGCATATACCTAATCGGCAATAAAGCTTATAAGGAAGATATTAGCTTACCTATTAAAAAAGATAGCAAATAAATACCTAAACAATACGATTATTAAAGTGCTAAAGCCACTCTACGGCCTCATAAAGTTAGGCACTTACTAATAAATAATATACCACGATTTCTATATCAATAAACTCTTAATAATTATATCAACATACGATCCTTATTTCTTAATTTCCGCATATATAAACAATCCATTTAAAATCATTAAAATATAGACCGACAATATATTAAGGCTTTCTAATACGGCCTTTATAAAAAAAAAGGACAAGGAGCTAGAAAAGGTAAAGTTTACTACCAAGCCAAAAGAGATCCTTATAAAGGACATACCACTTACATTTAACAACAGGATCCTTACAATTAAGGGCAAGAATATCATCTTTCGATAAAAGGGGTAAAGCAAAAAGATCACCCTTATCAACCTAAAAATAACCGACTACTAAAAACAGTATAAAACAGAGCTCGTATAAGGAGCTTATATTATAAGCATCTATCAGCCAGAGGCTACTTTCGACTATATAAAGGCAGCGCAGGCCACTTTACCAACAGAACGCAACTTTAACGCCCTTAATTAATAGCTATAATAATAATAAATAAACCTTAATAAAGGGCTCATATACCAACCCATTAACCTAAAAGAGGCAAAGCTCTATATATTCGTCAACGGCTCATTCATAAATAATAACGACCTTATATCATAATTAAAATATATAATAATCCTTACTAACAAAGTAATAAGAAAGGAGAACTTCATAATCTATAATAATATTATCTACTATTCATTAACAAAGAGTAAAAAGGTTATATAAAGTATACTCGCCTCAGAGGTTTACGGTATAGTTAACGGCATCAATATCATATATACAATCTTAATAACGCTAAAGAGGATTATCAATTAACTTAATATCCCTACAATACCGATAATCATCTATACCGATTCGTACTTGCTATATAAGTACTTTATTAAATTAAGCACCACAAAGGAAAAGAGGCTAATAATAGATATTATAGCCCTCCAGTAATTATATAAGTACCGCAAGATCCTCAAGATCTATTAGATCAATAAAGACGATAATTTAATAAATACTTTCATAAAGGCAACGCCTAATAAGGGGCTCAAATACTTTATTAATAAAAAAAAGGTAACGATATAAATAAAAAAATAAGTAACCTATAAAGAGTAGAAAAAAAAGGAAAAGAGGGCAGCCTTAGTAAAGGAGCCTAAGATTAAATTACACTTTTAACCGCCGTAATTAAGTAATAAAAAAGAGAAATAGTTAATATCGGATTAAAAATCTAATTCGACCTTAAAGTAAGGGGCCTATGTAGGGGCTACTTATAAACCATACTTACGAGATCTACGGTCTACCTAACCTCTAGTTAGAACCTCCTTTTTATACCTTATATAGAAGTTAAATATATATAGATTTTAACCTCTTCGTCACCCACGGTTCGAACCATCCCTGTGATAGGAATACTAACACTATCCCACCGGGCCGCCGACCTCTACTCCCTCTTAACTCTATTCGAGGGCGACGAATTTAACAGCTTTGCCGAGCAGTGTTGAACGAATGGTTGGCGGTGCTAATATTTTGGAGCTTTACCTTTTGTTCTGTAATTAAGTGATCAATGAGGTCATTTTTTCTTAGGAATGGGGCGTGTGTAAGTTGTAACTTCAATACAAAGTGGAAGGAGACTGGCATGTTGAATGTTGTGAGTGTGGTCTGTATCAACAGCATTGTACATAAATTGCCCTCAGAACCCTCTCCAGCACTGGAAGGTTTCAAGAAGGCTTTGCTTTCTGTGGAAGACGAAAGGCGTGGGAATGAGTTATGACTTCATAGTCGTCAATGAGTCACCGTTTCATGGGCAAAGAACTCACTTTACGCTTTCGGGACAGAGATGGACAAATGTTGTGGCAACCAGAAATTCATGAGCCAGGAAAAAGGATACCAAGTACCCAATCACACCAAAAAATAAGGTATGAGTATATGCCCAATAAAACTTCTGAACAGAACGGCCAAGGGAGGACTTATACCGCCGAGTGTCTACCTGACGAAAAGATTGTAATTTGTAAAAAGGACTATAAAATCGAAGCAATACCTAGAGAAAGTACAGGTTTGTATGAGAAACTAAGATGAAGATAATCTCACCTTCTAGCCTTGGCCGTTACTTATTATTGATCCTTTATAGAAACTTGAAAAGCGATAAGGCTGCTGTGATAAAAAATTCTATAGCTAATTAAATAAAGCGGCCCATCCAGTTCGTCATTCTCAATTCTAATATTCAAATCCGTAGATATAATCACCACATATTATCTGGTCTACTACATGAGGTAGTTGAGTATCCAGGCCATAAACGGCTTTATACCGATTAACATAGATTTGCGATAGGGGGTTCAAATAGTAGTGAGAATACTAACGAGTCCTGGTAAGAATAACACAACTTGAACGCTACGCACATCTGGGTGCCATGGCTCAGGAACGGCCTCGCAATCGTGCTCGACATAACTCGCATTAGCAGGTGGCCTCACTAACAATCAATTCCTTGGAAAAATCTCATTAATATCTCGTGAATATCACGTATACGAAGTAGACATCACCAAGCCAAGAGCCAATCAGGTATTAAAAGCGTCAAGTTAAAAAGGTGACTGACTATATTTACGAATCACTTATGCCAACGCCCCTGATGCAACAAATAAAATATAACAAGTGGCGCATACATCGATCAGAGTCGCAGGCAAAAGCTGAGTTTAGAAACGCCCGCACAAGTTGTTCGATAAGTTTTTTCCTCCTCTCGAAGGAAAAAGACAGAACTTTCGAATCCAAGACTCAACACAGAAAAAAGGGGAAGCACGTATAGTTTTGGTTGAACAGTAAAGAAAGTCTGGTTATGGGTATACAAAAACACCCTACGAAATAAGCTTGTGTGGTCCTTTTCGAATGTACCTGGGACCTGGGTTCCACAGGACTCTTCTCTCGCTTTTCGTTTTTGGTTTCCCCTACCCAGCAGCAAAAAGAGATATGAAGTTGACCTTCCATATAATCCGTCCGTCTATAAAAGCGGCGAGAAGCTCTTAATTGGTAATGGTGGTGAGAAATCGATCCAGACGTCAAGTCGGAGGGACGGTATACTGGTGGTGAGAGAGAAGCCTCGGGTATTGTGAGGCGGTGTGGTGGGTATTTTGTACAGAGTCGGGAAGAATACGATGAGCCGTCTAGTTGCGGACAGCAGGCATGTCGACCTTGCCGCCGAAGCGGGCGACTACAGCGGAGTCTTGCACAGTGGCGGTCGGCTCCCAGGTAGCTCCCTCCTGAACGATGCGGCGCATGATACGGCTCGTTGTCTTCAGAATCTGAGGGTGCGCGGCGCCAGTATCGACAGGGACCGTGTTCGAGAAGTCGGGCAGCTCGAGCATGCCAATGTTGCGCTTCGCTTTGGCGGTGGCGGCAGGAGCCGGAGCCTGGCCTGGCTTGATAATGGCGAAGTAGATGGCAACGATGACAGCGATAATAATGATGATGAGGACTGCAGACAATTAGCAAGATATTCCGGCCACTCAACAGCAAGTGCGAACTTACCGCAGATACCCAGGCACCACCACTTCTTCCTCTTGGTCGCCTTGGCGGTGGTGATTGCAGTTCCAATTTCTTGGTTGCCCTTGTCCAGGTTCTCGACGACCTCCTCGCCCTTCTGCTCGATCTGCGTGACGGCGGCCTCTTGCTGCACAATCAACGTATCCATATCCTGGAACAACTGTGCGAGCTCATTCAGCTGTTGCTCAATCTTCAGGAGGGCGGCTTGGCGATCCTGCACAGCGTTGAGAACGGCGTTGGCCTGGGCCTGGCGACCGCTCTGCATCACGGCCTGCTGGAAGATCTGGGCACCGGCACCAGCATCCTCAACAGCCTCACGGACCTCGCGCTCGTCGGCGTCGGGTCGGACAATGCGGTACTGGCGGGCCATCTGGTCCTGGGTGCGCTTGCGGAAAGCCGACTCGACCTGCTGGTACTGTTGAATCGCACCCTTCAGGCGTCGATCGATACGACCGACCTGCGGCGAGTTTCTGGCTGACTGGCCGTCGGGCGAGGATTTGACTTGGCGCACGCGATCGGTAAGGCCGCGGTACAGGGTCATCGTCTCGGAAGAGAGAGCGTCGAGTTGGCGGACCGTCGATGAATTTGCTGAAGTGTCGGCATCGGTCAGGGTACGCTCCTGCAGCATGCGCAGCTGGTTCAGGTTGGCCTCAATCTCGTCAATTCCTTGGTCGATGGATCGGCACTCGTTCAGGATGGCGTTAGGATCCGATGACTGGCCGAAGCCGCTAGCGTTCTGGGCGAGGGATTCCATTTCGACGTTGGCGCCTGGTCGAACAGACAATTGTCAGCAAAAGAACGCGTACGACCGTCGCGGTCAGGTCGTACCATAATGGTCCCTACCCATAGCTGGCCCCTGATTGTATCCTCTATTTCCACCGCCGCCGTAGGGGGAAGGCCCCGAACCGAAGCCCTGCTGAGGAGGTCTGGCAGGAGCTCCTCCTCCGTATCCTCCACCGGGACCATCGTCCCGCTGGTCAAAGGGGTTTTGACGACCGCCGTATCTATGCTCGTCTGTCAGTATTCCGCGTTCGGAGAGGTCGTACTCGTCGTCGTGTGTCCCGTCGGCTCCATGGGAGAGAGAAACATACCCGTACTGCGCCATAATGTTAGTTTACTTGGACGGATATCGGTGGCAGGAAGGAGGATCGGGTCAATTAGGTAAGAAGAGGTAGGCAAGGTGAAAGGCAGAAAAAGGCGTCAATCGTAAACAAGGAAGAGCAAGTAGAATGGGCAAATGCAACGCAACCAGGCTGAAGCAAGTATGATGATGTGCAAAGAAGGTTGGTGATCGCAGGAAGTCAAAGTTTGCGTTGCGGCTTTGCGAAGAGTGTGAACAACGCAACGGGAACGGGATCGGGAACGGGTGTACTTTCTCGACTTCGAGAAGGGAAGGGCAGCAGCAACGTGCGATTGACAAGAGGACGACAGGACGTAATGCAACGTTGGTAGGGCAGGGCAGCGTGCAGAGTGAGGGTAGAACAAGGCGAGGACGGGCGGGCGAAACACCGGAAGTGCGAGGGTTGGGGTGAAACACTGACACTCATGTTGCTTCTGCGAAGCGCGAAGGCTTCTTCCTTGCGCGACGATGATGCGAAGTTGGTAGACGCTCAGGGGCGAGGTGCAATTATTGCGATATTGCTTTGTTGGATGAACGTCGTCGTCGCAGCGCGGTGGTTTGGTAGGAAGGAAGATGTGGATGGCCTTTTGATTTGATGTTTTGTTGATTGTGGCAGAAAAAGAAGCAAGTTGAGTACGGGTAGAAAGGGCGAAGAGAAGAAGGGGGGCGGCGGATGAGATGAATTGGCGTTGTGGTTGTAGCGTCGAAAGTGACGGTGTGGGCGAGACGGAGGATTGGAAAGATGTAGGTACTTCGTACCCAGGCCCAATGCTCAGTCCAGATCCAGGTCCAGGTGCGACTTTCACACAGAGTCTCTCTCAGGCTTGGACGACAGAAGTCTCAGGCTCGTTTTTTCTGGGTCAATGGTCGACTGAGCAGCAGCAAAGGAGGACCGGTTTACAGACGTGCCAGGGTAGCAGCAAGGACTGGGGGATGAGTGATTGAGTGTGGACGTGAGGATGAAGGGGGGGGATGAAGCGAGACGAGGCGAATGGGCCACAATCCACAGTTCCACAGGGCCTTGGACGCAGGAACGTGGGCGTCAAGCGTGTGGCTTGAAGCGCTTCTTTGTAGCAGAAATTCGAATTGTCTGTTCGGGACGGGGGCGCGGTGCTTGGGGTGCCCCTGGCTTGCGGAACGATCGCCGTTTAGGTAGCTTTCTGGCTCCAGTAGGAGAGATGATTGGAGGGGCCCCGGCTTATTGGCAACAACTCCAGTCTCCAGTCTCTATCCTTAGAGAACTAAGGTGAGTGTGTGTGCGCGATGGAGTGCACAGTTGTTTTTAATCTGGGTTGACGAAAGGGCCGTTCCCTTCTTTTAGTGTTTTCCTCAACTGGGTTGGAGTGTGTGTATGTGAGATTATGTGGTCGTCGTTCGTCAACGGTGTCGTCGTCTCAGTGTCGGATGAGTAAGTTACAATACACACTTTCTTCTTCAAGAATGAGTGAGTGATGAGAGTGAGATTTGACTATGAGTGTATTCGTAGATGGGTGGGCGGGCTTGGCGAGGTACCTGCATGCGACGAAAAGGTCCCAATTGGAGGCAGGGGCCGACGGTGCAACGCGAGGGAAAGGGGGGGCAGCGACGTTGTCTGTCACTCTCACCCACTGTTGACCGTGGTGACTGGTGAGGTGAGAAAACTTGAAAAAACGCTGTGTTCGGGCTGTGTGAGACTGCCTGGAATATGTGTGAGAATGTGAGTGAGTCTGGCTTGTCTCGACTCAGGCGGATGCGGTCGGCGGCAGGTGATTGGTCAAGGAGCGTCGAGGACTGGACCCTGAAGCTTGGACTTTGCCTCTTTTCGGGTGCCTGTAACTGTAACAAGCGGCGGGCGATAATGGAGGCGAATAAACTTGAGGCGCTGGCGGGAGATGGCCCAATGCCGGCTCCTAAAATTAATGCAACTTTCTGTCTCTTGTCCCTCCGAGATTGTCTGATGTTGGTGGTATTACTCGATGGATGCTTCGATCAAGTGTTCGCTGGTCGGTCGGTGCTGCTGCTGACTGAAGCAATACCTCCTTTTTCTTTTGTCACCCTTCTTATTCTGGATTTGGCTTTGAACTTGCAACTTGCTCCCTTATGCTTTCAAAGTGTCGCTGACTGTCTGTCTGTTCGTGCCAATGTCAAGACTCCCCAAGAAAGGTTAACCTTGATTGGTGAAGGTGGCTGCCTCCTCCGATGATGCGGCGGGCCTCGTCCTGGTGGCTTGTGACGACCGCAGAGAGTCGACTACGATGGAGTGTGTCGAAGGCGCAAGGTCGACAGGGATGTTTTGACGACGGGAGTTGTGAGCCAATCGAAATGGTTCCCTCTTGAATTCAAAAGAGTCCACACACAAATGTGTCTTCTGTCTCCTCTTTCTCTTGGTGGTGGTGGCAGTGGTTTCAACTGCACCCAATTCGATAGCGTTTCGTTGGCTGGTAAGAATAGAAGCAGCCGAAGCAGATAGGTAGCGCAGCAGGCTTAGCTTCTGTAGCTGACTGTCACTGTCACTGCTCTTCGTCGTTCGTGTGTGGCGTGTGAGCTGTGAGGTTGCAGAGAGAGAGAGAGAGAGAGAGAGAGAGAGAGAGAGTTGCGAAATACACTCCCGAGACCGCCAATCAAGCGTTCGACGATCCAGATCTCCCCACCTCGTGTTTCTTTTGCTGCCGTCTTCCCGTTTCTCGTTTTCCCGCTTTTTTTCTGGCTCCGAGTCCAAACACGGGATTTCTTGTGGGTTGCAGTCGAATAAACCTGCTGGAGCAGTGATAGCAATGTCGATCAATTCCGCAGCAGCCGTTGTGAACCTGTCGCTGGGGTCACAGACAAGAGACAAAAGTCTGTCGTGGCAATTGAGTCTTTGGCTAGTCGAAGAATGACGCCGATGATCGAGCTTAGTGGTGTTTAGGTACTTTTTGGTGCAAGGCCTGTGAGGTCGATGCGCCTCTGTAGGTATCAAAAACAAGCAACACCAAGCAATGGGCTTGGAAAATTGCGAAGAAGAGTTCACGCCTACGACCGCGACCGGAAAACGGGGAATTCAGCCTCTTAAACAACCAATCCATACAGTCTCCAATCATCCCATGCCCATCAACTCTAGGAAATATCGATCCTTCCGGCCACTTTCAACACACCCCGCTCGCTCGCTTCTCAGCTTACGGTCTCGGAAGCGCGAAACTAACACATGCAACCGCAAGCCTCTTTCCCCTCCCTCTCCCTCTTTCTATCTACGGCTGAGCTCTTAGTCTCGCCTAGCGAGTGAGAAGAAAACGGGCTTCGGACTGCCTCGGGCTGCTGCTCTCTTCTTTTGCTTGCGGATCTGCGGCGTGTCAGGAACACTCACTCAACCCATAGCTCCCCTCAACCATCCCACCCCGGCCAAAAACTCATCTTCCTTCGCCCCAATTAGACTCGGTTCCATGCAAGCCGTAAGCTCGCCATCAGGCTATCAGCAGGCTCAGCTTACCTACCCGGGCCAGCAGCGTCATCCTAACAATCCACTTTCTCAAAGCCTTCCATTCCTTCAAAGGAAGGCTAGCAATCGATGAATAGCTGCCTAACAGTAATGGCTTACTATGGAGAATTCCAGCAAGAACACCTTCGATGGAGTGCCAAGGCCCCATCCACCGCCTCACACAGAGACAAGATATCCATGAAATATAGATAGAGAGAAGAGGGGAATAACAAGCCTCACTCAGCTCGCCAAGGAACCCAGCAGTAGAAACCCTCCCAAGAAGCAGTCTAGCTTTACACTTTTCGGCAACCCATCAACACAGCCTTCTGCCTCTGTGGTCCGTAAGCCATCCCGCCGCCGGCTCATTCTTCTAGACCAATCCGCATTCTACAGCGCCTTCAGCCCCAGGATGTCCGTCCTTCGTCCTCCCTTGAAGCCTCTCGGTTGATCACCCGTCGGGCCAGCAGAGACTTGGACTAGTCGAGATCTGGCTTGTCTGGCTTCCGCAAGTAAACTCTCCTCGCCGTCATCAACGGGGAATATCCTTCTCACACCATCACGGGCCGTTCAGAATATCGAAAGTCAAAAATTCAATGCCCCCTCCAGGACATTTCTTGGCTTCACAAGCAACTGCCATGTCGCGCGGGGTTTATGTTCGAGATTCTAGAGAATCTGGATTTCACTCAGCAACCTTGCCGAACGACAGCTTGGAATAGAAACCCCCTCACGTTAGCAACAAGCTTTTAGCCCTTCACATTCTTGCAGCAATAGGTAGGTAGTCTCAAGAACGCTGAGCTCTGGTTAAAGCAGGCTACCCAAAAAATCCGCAATGCGTTCCGCTTTGGGCGGAAGCTGACACCGCACCCACACCCACAACCACCGCCACTCTGCCTCCCCAACTCTCTTAGCGCCGCACCGCCAGCCGGTTCCAGGAAGACCGTAGGGCTGTGCTACCGAACGGCTCCAGGATTGACCCTCTCTCTAGGTAGCTGGAATCCTCAGTATCCGCATCTACATCATCCCGAATCGGGCGGGGAAGAGGTAGAGGAGGAGAAGGGGTGACGAGACAAACGGCGGCCCTCCCTTCCGCTTCTTCGGTCCGCTCAATATTCATGCTTTCATTCGCAACAGGCCCGTTAAGTCGTAGCCCGCTCGTCAGCAACATCAGACCTTGAGGATTTATGCATACTGCTGTGTAGTTCCCCCTCCGCCTAGCATTACTCATCCAGCATTGAAGCCATCTGGTCACCTGCTTCTTGGCCCGTGTCTTTGACCTCCAGCACTTGGGACGGTGTCGTCAATGGTCTCCATTCTAGAGCTACCAGACGCTCAAGAAGCTTCTTTGCTTAATATCTCTCCCTCTTCTTTGGGAAAAGATGTGAAACTCGTGTCTAAGCCATCAAACTCCTCTTGTCACGCCCGAACCCTCTCAGCCTTCGCCCGGCTGCCATGGAATTGGTACAGAAAACGTCTCCTCCGCTTTCCTTATCCTCCCTTCATTACTTACGCCGCAAAAAACTTTCTGCCTTCATACCACTGCGTAGGCGGAAACGTAGCTCACGCTGGAGTCCCTCGGGCGTGTCACTAAGGTGCTACGCTGGTACTGGATGAACGTGAACCGATGGTCGCCCAGCTCCTCGAGCGCCGCCATTGTGACTCCGATCGGGTGTCTTCCGCAAACCGTATTCTTGGTCTGCTTGAGGTTGTCGTAGAAACTGCTATGCTTGCCCGTCTTGATGGCCTCTATCGCTAGGTCGTCCACCATCTTGATCGTCTCATGGATGGGCGGTCCGTCGGGCTTGGGGCCATACTCGTAGAGCCTCTCCCTGCTATCGAGCGTCCCATCTGGGCAGTAGATTGTGTAGTCAAAGTGTCCACCCCAGTGACAGAAATCGGAGCTGATGATGAACGCATTCTCTGGGTCCTTGACATACTCGGCGAGCCACTTGCCCACTTCTTTCTCCTCGGCCTTGTTGTTATCGCCGATGAGGATCGGTACAATGGGCGGGAAGTTCTCGGGTGAGCCGAATGTCTGCTCCAGCCGGATCCAGAGGTACGGCAGGTGCATTTCTAGCGAGTGCTCCTTTTTATCGTTGGATCTCGGGATCCCGGGCATTTCGAACTCGTTAAGGAGGCGGGCTGTGACTTTCTCGTCCACCTTGAGATCTCCCCATGGTGTTCCGTAATTCTGATATTCGCTGACGGCGCAGCCTGCGAGATAGAACGTATGAGAGGGTCCAAGAAGGAATACGCGCTTGGCTTTGCTGAGGTCGAGAGCCTTATAGGCCCAGGCTGCCGTAGCACCAGAGTACGTGTAGCCGGCATGACTATCATTTCATTGCAGTTTAGTAAGTATGCCCCCATAAGTTGTAATCATTGTTGTAGGGGAAAGACCGGGAAGTTGGACTCACGGGGCAATGATAACTCGAGCACCAGGGACCGGTAGGCCATTCTCCTCAATCTGATCGGGCACTTCGGAGAGAAAGTCGTCGAGCTGTTCCCTGAGTTCTGAGGGGTCGCCCAGGTACCATTCTCCCTGTTTTCCCGGTGGGCGGGTGTCTCCGGACGCCATGGCTTCAGATAAGCTGCTATGGCTAGCAGGGTATGAGAGAATTAGAGTAGAGATCGAGACGGATGAGAGGCAGGCGTGATGAGTGACGCCAAAGCTTATGTCTTTGGGTAAGGCTGAAGCTAGGAGAGGTTGAAGTGACCCGATGTGCCCCGCACTGGGACGACTTGGGAGCTTGGAACCTTGGGGTGCACGAGGATGACGAAGACGCGGGGTGAGCTCCTGCGCGCCCATCTTAGTGGGGGTGTCGTGGTGGGGCCGAGCAAGTCCCGGCCGGCTGCCGCGACTCTGGGCCTTTTTGCCCGGGAATCTCGCGGCTATGGAAGTGAAAGTACTATCCGACCGTCATGATATCAAGCTTTGAGAAAGCATGCCGGAGTATCAATGCGAGTATCAAAAGTGGCTAGTTGGTGCGTTGATATCGCGTTGGACCTCTTTAGTCAATCCAACTGCCCGGCATAACGACCCGAGGTGACTCCACAACCCTCCAAAACTCACCAGCAAAGGCCTCGATCTCAATGATCCAGTGAACTCTCCAATCATCTACATTTGGTCCGTAGTCGATACTGATAATTCGCACTGGTGTCCAGTATCGATCACTCCTATCAAAGGCACTCTCCGCCGTCGTCATCCACCCAGGCCTACTACACGCTTGTAGCGGGTTCCTGACCACTTTGCGGGAAAGATTGATGGCATCGCTGTCGAAAGCGCCCTTCACTTCAGGGTGTGTGAACCTCATCGTCTTAGATTCTTGCTCTCCATACGTGAGTAGATCAACGCCCGCAGAGACCAGATCTCGGAGCCACTGTTTGAGCACTGCTTGGAAGACATTGTCCCATTCTTCCAAGGGTAAGTGGGGCGATAGTCGGCATAAGGCGCCACCGAGAAGAGATATCAAGGGCGTAGCTTTCCAGACAGGTACAACGAACCAGTCCCATGGAACGACAGTCTCGACGTGACACAAATTCATTGTGTTAGGCAAGCTCCGTACAGTCTTGATAATAATGTCACTCCAAGCGGACGTGTAAGTGCGCGGCCGTAGGATCCGCGGATCAAACTGCAGCTCGTCCGCGAGTCTTATCCCGGTAGCTATGGCAGCGGAATGCAGCAACGAGAAGCCGCATTCCGCGCTCTTCTCTACGTCGCGGGGTGAGATGGTGTAATCGGGGGATAGAAGATTGAGGTACGTGGTATCCTCGCGAACGATGAAAGCGGCAAGCCTGACTGCCTCGGCGCGGTCGCTAATCGAAAACCGCGAATGATAATCGGTGAGGAATTTGGAATAGTATACTCGAATATACTCGTCGCCGTAGGTGTACTCCGCCATGAAGGTAAAGAGGCGCTCGAGAGTTAGCGTGAGAGTGGTCTGGGCGGCATTGCGGAAAAGGGAGACGATGGCTCGGTGGTTGGCATCATCGTGTCGTTCAAAATTGGTTCTGGACCTTACGATGACATCTATGGGGGTTCTTTAAGGTACCAGAAATATGATTAGAGGAAAATCCATTTGAGAGGAGAGATGATGGATGGGGATGCCGAACCCGCCGTAGCTTTCTCGTTCATCGTCGGCGAGTACGCCTTGCTGTATAAGGGCCTGGCAGATCTCGAGCCTTTCATTATCAGCAGCTATCTGATATTATGTGAGTCATTCATTACACAAATCGGCGGACAAGATTGAAGAACCCAGACTGCTTACATATAGAAGCGAATGACCGGACTCATTCTTGTCGAATGGGGTTGCTTCGCCCATCTTGAAGAGGTTCATTAGCCGTGTCAGGTCTCCTTTCTTGACAGTCTTAAAGACTGGGGAGAAATCTGGTCTGATGTTATAAGAGTGAAAACAATACTGCCACCCTGTCCATCTCAGTTCCCTCACGCACTGAGACCACGGTACTTGTAACGAAGCAGTCCATCCGCCGTTACTCCTGGAGCGTTGAAATGAGTATTGCCCAAATGACTTGGACTTCAGAGACATATTTGGTAATCGTTTTGGGGTTGCAGAAAGCATCTTTTCAGACCCTGCATCAACGACTGTGGGTTCCACACCCTCCTGTGTCTTGATCATGTTGACGACAGCCTGGGCCGTCTTTTTCACCACGTCTTCCTGGCACGCTATGCTATGTTCTCTAATTCGATCTGAGGTCTGTTGAATCACAAGCTGCTCAGATATCTCGGTCTTGGCCCTTTTTCGGGTACCGATCAGTTGAGTACTCGTAAGACGCAGGGGAGATGTAGCTTACATATGGAAGTAAGTGATGGCAAGCTGCAAAGATTCCATAGCCCAAGCAAGCTCACTCTCCAACATGGAAATCTCCTCCTTCTTCAGCGTTATGATCTTTAGCGAGTTGACCCGCCTTCGAAAGTTGCTGCTAGGCTTCTGAATCTTGCTCTCGAGTTTCTCTACGTGAGACTTCATGGTAGCCTCGACTTCTATAGCGTAGGCAAGACATTGCTGGGCGGTTGGGTGGAAGCGTAGTTCGGGGTACTTTGCAAAGTCGGACTCGATATGACGCAGCATTGGTTCGAGGGATTCGAGCCTCTTGAGTCGGGCTTTGAGGTCGTTGGGGAGTTGCTTCACCTGCTCCCACATTCGAATGGCTCTGACGATGGCCTTACCCGTACCAACGCCGGCTTGGACGAAGGCAATGCTACTCGCTGCGATCTCCATGGCTGGCGATGGACTGGTGTTTACGTAGATCAACAGCGAAGCGGGTAAGGGGACAGTCTGGAAGCGCTCAGTTCTTGAGTGCAAGCGATTCGGCAGCGACATGTACCAGTTATACCAATTCTGCCCTGCCAATTCCTTGCGGCGCAGTTGTCAATTTGCAGCGGGACGGCCCTGCTGCCTCGGCGGCAAACCTGCATATGTTGACAGGGGTCTTAGCCACCGAGGACCAGAGACATCCGAGCCGGCCATTTTCGTGACCCAAACAACAGAAGTTGGAAATAGCTGGTTTGAAGTCGCAGGGATACCCACCTACCTAGGCAAAGATACGCTTTCAAAACAATTATTCCGCCGATGATCGTGCTTCAGTGAGAAGCACCCGCTTACGAGAGACTGCGGTAGCTTTATATTTCGCCAGGCTACGGTGAGTAAAATGAAGAGCTTCACTGAATGCTTAAAATGGGCTTTCGTAGAACGTTGTATATCACCGCATCGTGCCATACTGCCACCGAAAGTTGAAATCAATCTATACGGGTGCTCGTATTTCATGGTATTCAGACCAAATCAAGGGCAGGGGTTCCTCTTCATGCCATTCAAATGCTCGCTCCAACTCTCGACCGTCAGCGTCATCGTCATCGTTTACCCAGCTACCAGGGACCTCCGGGTCAAAGTCTTTCTCTTGGACCATTGCCCAAAATTCGCCTGCGTAATCCTCGTATTCATTGACCCACCAAAGTGTCCAGTATTCCTTTGATTTCCCAAAAGTAATGCCAATGAGAGAAAGCCGAAATGGGGAATTAAGTTGCGGAGAGACTCCTGTAAACATCCAGAGCCATTTTTTTCCGAAAGCTTGTAAAAACTTTCTTATAAAGCTGTCTTTCTTTGAAACCATAATTCAGAAGATCCGTTCCATTCAAGGCTAACGCATCAAGTCAAGCTGTAAGTCCTTTCTGAAGTTGTTGATAGTACGAACCCCTTCGGACCGTTTCCGAGAGCCAAAGAGGGCGAAACCAGCTAGGCATCACATGAATCAAGTGTAAGAAAGTGGTTTGACTTCTGTTGTCTAGAAAGTCAGGCGGGATGGTGAGATAGTCGTACCCAAGATCTGAGTAGTGGGGCACTAGCCAGGTAACACCGTATAGAGTGTGAGTGAGCTTAAGTTCCGGATGGCAAGGAAGCTCCTCTAGATGATGAAGACCTGCGGGGTCAAGCTCTAGACAGGTCTTGAGAAGTCCGCACCAGTCGATTTCAGACGTCGGTTCGGTTTCAATTACGTCATACGCAGCCACAACTTGAAAGACCGCGCCTACTGCTATAGATCGGAAGAGTGAGGATTGACCTGTCGCTCTTGACAACTTCAGGGTATTCATCGTGAGATTTTCGGTCTCCGGCAGCAGAAAATGTAACTCTCCTAAGGATGATTGATCGCCTGAACCGACTAATGCCCGGAAATGCTGCAGTCTTTTCTCGAATGGAAAGGATTGGTATCGATGCTGGTCTGTGTAACTGAGCAAGATTCGAAAGCCTGAGTTGGAAACTCTCCACCTGAGATAGAAATCGAATGCTTCGGGGCCATCTATAATGTCACTCAGACCATAATTCGACATTTGGACAAGAACTGAAGACGCATCCCCAGGCTTCGCCAGTTCATCATAGGGTCCAAGTTGCAACAAGAACATGACCCATGGGTAACTATAAGTTGTCAGAAGAGTACGTCTTCGCTAAGAAGAGAGTTGAGAGGGCTATCACCTTGATCGGTTTATACTCTCAAGTACGAATATCCCTAACCCGCAATCTAACAGTGTTTTGACCAAAGTGAAAGAGTTTTTCCTGAATGCTACCTGTCAAATATGTCAGTTGGGAACGATCTTCTTCGGGCGTGAAAGCTAAAAGAGGCGGTACCTCTAGTAAGGTAGTTCCACTCGAATCTCGAACAAATGGGTTCATATTTCGATCATGCAAGTATTCGAGAACTGCAGCATCGTCATCGTTTTCGATTTTTTCATACAATCCCCAACTGAACTTCTCTACGACTTCATAAGCTCGGAGACTCAGCTGCCACCCCCACAAACTTCTTTGAGCCAGGATAGAGTAAACTGATCTCAGAAGCCAGCTTGGTGGCTGTGCATGAAGCTGAATACTATTGCCTGATTCCCATGATAGACCTAGTCTTCCAATCATTGTTGGTTCATGGGAATATCTTGAGATGACTGCCGACTTAACAACAACAGCTTTGCCATTGCTTTGTCTGTGATCATCCGCAGTATCCTGAGGTTCAGTTTGGCTGGCAAAGTTTGCAAGTGACATTTGAAGAGACTTCATCTCAGACACCTGTTGCAGTAAGACCGTCACTGAGTAGGACGCCAGTGATCTGTAAAACAAAACAAGCAGTCGTCAGTGATGCAGTAAGATAATTTGGATCGGGAACGACATACGTCTGATAATGTTGCTGCGCTAGCTTGAATAGCTCCAAAACCAGGTTAAGCTTTGAGTCTAAAGCGCAGAAGTCCTCTTTTCGGAGGACAGCCTTTGTCGACGCAAGCTTTCTCTTATATCTTCGCGGATCCGTGACTTGGCTGTGGAGTTGATCGACCATTTCTTGTAAGCTTTTCAAAAGTGTACGAGATCTCTCGATACGTTTCTGTAACTGAGCACTGTTCCAGACCTTTTCCGGGAGTGGGCTATTAGCAACGTCGCTCTCGGTTTCTAAAAGGAATTCCTCAAAATCTTGGAGACGCTCTGCCTTTGCGAGCAGAGCATGAGGGACATTATTGATCTCTCTCCACAAGCTGGCGAGCTTTATCGAGGCTCCAGCAACCTTTGCGGCTATGTCCACAACAGCAATGACGCTTGCCGCTAGGCCAAGGGTTTCCGCCATCTAGAAGTGTGTCTCCAATTGATATGTGTCAAGTCGCGCGAAATTGTACTGAGGATGAAAAATTTCGTTCTTGAAATGAGAAGAGAGAAAAAAGTCGTGGAAATTTGATGAGGGTGCGACAAAACGAAGGGCAGGTGTGAGAGATTATGGTCCCTCGACTCAATGAGGCTGTATCGAAATCATTGGTTAGCGAGTGTCTGCTGTATGACTGGAAGCTGCAGACTCCGCGAGTTGGTTCGCCGGTTGCCTATCTGCATGATAACCGAAGCTGACTGGCGATGGCTGAAGGGTTGCATCAAGTCTACCTTGTCATGTCACGAGGAAGTGGATTATTTTTTACGTGTTGCCATTGATTTATCATTGTCCTTCATAAGGGAGACAATTGAGGCGGAATCTACCTCACGCCTGTGAGTTCCTGGCAGTCGGCTAATAGTTAAAGATGGGCTGTCTGAAAATCGCATTCTGAAGTCATTCATAAAGGTGTTATATACAAACACAGCTAAGGGGGCGTCGATGTGAGGGAAAAGCTGTCTTCTTGGTGATTGTAAGTTTCGTACCGCGCTTCGTACGATCGGGTACCGATTTGGGAGATGGGATAGATCAACAGCAAACCTGGTTCACCGTCTGTTTAGCCCGGATGAATGCAATGTGTAGACTCGTTTCCATGCTTCTTCCATGCTTTTCAGCCAAACAATTGCTTGAGATATCTTTGCACTACAAGACGACGTTGCGTTTCTCACCAGATCTACTACTGGAGGAGTGCCGCTTCATCCAAAACTGCCCCGGACTCGGGTACCCCACAGCGGCCCGGGTGGATAAACCCCGCTCGCCGAATGGCCGGCGTGAGTCACCCCGCACTTGAGCCCGAAAACGGAAACCCTTCGGACCTGCCGCGCTGGAGCAATTTCCTCAAATACTTACCTTGGCGTTCGACAACAAGTGCCCACCCGTACAGGCCAAGCTCGCGTCTTTGCAACAAGCATACGGCAGTCAGTTTCTGTGTTGGCCAGGCAGAATTACGCTTGAAGCGGTCCGAAACCCAGCAGTCATGGAAAACACTCAGCCAACAACAACAACCTCAAAAATAATCGCAACAACGTACCACTCCGTAATAGAATACACAACATACAATAACCTCCCAGCAGTCCTCAAAAAGTTCACCTTCCCCGAAAACCCAAGAACCCTGCACCGCTGGCGCAAAGAAGTGGAAGCTCTAAACCTCGCCAGAGGTCACGTACGTACCCGTCTTTCCCTCCCCCCTTTCCCCCTTCCCTCCCCTCCTTAAACCCCAATCTCATAATTATCTCATATCTGACCTCACTTCTATCCCAACTTACACACCCAACAGCCAGACATATCCCAAATCCTCCACTCCTCCCCCTCCCCACCAACAATAACCCTCCGCCACGAACCAGGCCTCAGCCTCGAAAAGTTCATCAACCCCAAAACATCCCTCAATACCCTTCTCCCCTCACAAGTCCACGCGATCTGGTCCCAAATCGCATCAGCCCTATCCCACCTCCACCAAAACTGCAACATAATCCACGACGACGTGAAACCAGACAACATCATCTTCTCCTCTCCCTCTCCCCATGCTTCATCTCACCAGCCACCCCATGCAGTCCTAATCGACTTCGGCGCAGCCCTCACCTCCCCGTCCACCCTGCCCCAAAACGGCTGGACACCCTCCGGAACACCCCCCTACGCACCCCCCGAGTTCTTCCACCGTCACAAATCCTACGCCTCTGATGTCTGGGGGCTGGGTATCACGATGCTCTTCTGCTTTGGATGCATCCCTCTCCCCACAGGCTCCTGGCTCCTTCCCCATGTTTTTGAACATGAAACTGTCAAACGAGAGATGGAGGCGTGGTTAGATCATATTGAAGAGCTGCGGAAATCGTTGAGTAGTAGCGGGGATGAAGAGAAGGTGTTGCTGGGTAGGATGTTGGAAAGGGATCCGGAGATTAGGATCGGGAGTGTTGAACTTGCGGGACTTTTGAACCCATCTTAGAACAGAAGGTGGTCTGGGGAAGTTATACGACGGCAGAGAGATAGTAGAGTGTCAGCATCTACATCTAGTCCTGGGGCTAGGTCAAGACGGTATCTAGATCCGTCATCCTTCACAACAACATCAAGATGAACATTGTCGCCATAAACCACATAAGCTCGAGTCACTCCCCAGCACGCACCACTTCCATCCACCTCACCAACCCGACCCGGCCCTCCGGAAACTCCATCCCAGCAGTACATCCAAACCTTCTTCTTCTTCAGCTCTGACCTTCCCTTCATAAACTCATCGACTCACAAGCAGGGCCAACCCCAGACACGAAGTTCCTTTCATCCAGCACAGCCCCTGCACCAACCTCCCACGCAATACCCCAAACTCGAAACTCTTTTAAACAAAATCACCCGCATACCTTGCCTACCCGCACTGCACAACACTATATAACCCCCCGAGCGTACTTCGTAGACGAGCATCCCCTACCAATACCCACCGGATCAGACTCCGAACTTTCCCCCCTCCCCTCCAAAATTCATCATCCCATCCACGGCACGCTCGGGTACCTTTCTTCCACCAACAAAAGTCTAGATCCGATCTACAAAAACTCTCATTCGGTTTCGCTTCGCTTCCCTATGTGACAGCAACTCGTGAGAAACATCACACATCCCATGGCCCCGATGACCGCCCGGTACTCCACAGCTCAAAACCATCCGCATCTCATCTCACACCAACAAAGAACAAAGAGGGCCAGGGACAGTTTTATCAGATTGTTGTACTAAAGTTCGATTTCAGTCATTACCGACTAGAGTTATAAAATAAAGAGCAAACCTGGGCTCGTAAGCAGCAGGCAGCAGAATCTCATCAAAACCCTCGACTCCCCCCCATTCTATCAGTTCCGGCGGATCATGTATAACCACAAAACCATTGCTATCTGGCGAGATTCGTTCCGCCCGTATGCCGCATTTTCGTTTTTCGGGTTCCGGTTTAAAAAATCCAACCCCCGCCCGCTTTATGCGCCGATCGAAATGCCAAGATGCAACGTGACCTGCCGCATCCCCAAATGTCCTGCTTTCCGATTTCTCTGCTGCCATATGTACAACTCTGTGTGTCGCGTTTGTAAGCATAAATACAGTGACCGGGCGCCATGCACCTCGCTGTGGTAGTAGTGAACATTCCCCCTGGTAAGCACTTTGAAAAAAAGTAGGATGCTGTAAGCACTCCTCCATGTCTATGACCTCCGCTTGTGTTCCTCCTTTTCCAACTTTTCCACGTTTTCCTCAGTCAGGGAATCGCCAGCTATCACCGTTTGGAAGGATTCGCCCCGTCGCGGGAGCTTCTTCCCACCCGCGGCTTCCATGAGCTTGCCTTGCTGTGCTTGCAACGCAAGCTCGTCAGTCTCGGATCGTCTGATTGGTTTGATGGATTCCGCCACATTTGGGGAGTCGAACGGTGATGGCTCATAAGAGTTGTTCCTAGTAAGAGGCCTAGGTGTCACCGGATCGCCCCGACTTTCACGATCTGCTTCCTGGCTTTGCTCTCGTTGGCGGCTCGATGGCGCCACAGCTTCTGTTGAGTCCGGGGGTGTAGGATCCGGGTGGTCATGTGCTATGCCAGGGATATCAGCGTTGCTGCAGTGTGCAGCGGTGTCTGAGCAATCAGACATGGATCCATCCGACTCCCTGTATGTTGTTTGATGTGATCTCTTCATCAAGCTCCATCGGACAAGCATTCTTTCCAACGTCTTGCTCTTGACTGGCTTGGCAAGATAGTCGTCCATTCCTGCTCGAGTGCATTTCTCCTTGTCGCCTTGGATTGCCGATGCCGTCATCGCCACAATTGGTATATCTTGCACGTAGGCCTTATACGGCAAGTGGTGGCGGAGGAGATGTGTACACTTGTAACCGTCAATGACTGGCATTTGCACGTCCATTAGTATGATGTCCGGCTTGCTGTGTTTGCCTTGCTGCGCTGCCGCCATGTACTCGAGGGCGTCTTTTCCGTTCCATGCTGCGGTTACCGTGAAGCCAAGTTTCATGATTGTCTTGGTTGCGATTTGCTGGTTGATTGCACTGCCAAGCTGTTAGCATGAACCGTAACGTGGCCAATAGAAATGAGCACCCACTTATCCTCGACGACAAGAACACGGATTTTGGCACGTTCAGCATGTGGCAACAACTCCTCGTCCGAAGCCGGCGGTGTCCGTACCGATAGTCGCCGTGATGGAGACTTGTGTTTGTCGGTTAGGAATTGCGAGGACTCGCCTGAGGCGGGAGGCGTGTTTAGCAGCTGTTCAAATTCTGAACTGTGACACGAGACGCTCATCTCAGACTGTAGCCTGTCCGGTAGAGAGCCAATCTCGACGAGCGGTGCCCTCCCTTGGTTCTGGGGTTTGCTGAAGGGTACCCAGAATGTTGCCACAGTTCCATTGCCGAGGGCGGATTCCAGCGTCATCTCTCCATGCATCAACTCCAGCAGGTTCTTGCAAATCGTGAGACCCAAGCCCGTGCCACCAAACTTTCTGGCCGTGGACGAATCTCCTTGGCTGAAGGGTTGGAAAAGCTTCTTCCGCACCTCCTCCTCGATTCCGATACCGCTGTCTTCAACGATGAACTTGACGATGATGCTATCCGACGTCTCCTTCTCCTTCTGCACCGAGAACTTGACATAACCTTGGTTGGTGAATTTAATACTGTTGGTCAAGAGATTCGTAATGATCTGGCGTACACGACCGGGGTCACCAATGACAACCAGATCGCGTTCGATTTCTTTCGAAATATCGGATCGGAAATCCAGATTCTTCCGCTCAGCAGCAAAACTCAACATTTTCCTGACATCAGTGACAATGACTGAAAGTGAGAACTGGACTTCTTCGATATCGAGACGTCCGGATTCGACCTTGGAGAAATCAAGGATATCGTTGATGACCGTCAAGAGAGCATTCGCCGACCTCTGAATGTTTTCGACGTACTCGGTCTGTTCAGCGTCAAGTTCCATATCCCTCAACAACTCGGCCATTCCGATGACGCCAGTAATGGGCGTCCGGATCTCGTGAGACATCTATCAACGCGTAAGTTCATAATTCTACAAGCTCCTGCAACACAAACCACTTACATTGGCAAGGAACTGGCTCTTGAGCCTGTTCGCTTCCTTCGCAGCCGCCTCGTTCGCCATCGCTTGCTTCTTCTCCCGAGATTCTTCTTCCAAATCTTCGGCCTTTTCCTTGAGCTCACTCACGTCCATGATGACACCAATGACGCCTTCGATGCGGGCCTCGTTAGTCACAATGGCATCTTTCGTCTTCTTGCCGATAATAGGCAAGAACCTCGTCCGGTACCAGTGTCCATCCATGCCGTGCTCTGCCACCTCTTCCGTCTTTCCGCCCGCCAATATGTCTTCGACGGGGCGGAGGAATTTAGGGCGCTCGCCAGTCTTGAGCTGGGGGTTGAGTCGGTTGAAGACCTCGTACATGTTCTGGCCAAGGAACCAAGTCGCTTGGTTTGCGGCACTATCATCCCCGTTGCTGTCCCGCATCAGCGCACCTTCCAGCATGGTGAGGTTGAGATTGGTATCGACGGTGAAAATGGTGACTTGAGAGTGCGCAAGAACGCTCAGTAACTGCTGTCGGGTACTCCTGGCAGCGAGTTTGGCTTCAATGCTTTCGTTAACGTCGGTGCAAGTTCCGAACCACTTTTCGATCTCGCCTGTCTCCTTATTCCTCTGCGGGAGAGCTCTCCCCAACATCCACCTCCATTCGCCAGTTTTGCTGCGGCACCGGTATTCCGTAACGTAAGGATTGCCGGTTTCTAGAGAGTGCTTCCATCGCCTAGCGCTTTCCGGTACATCGTCCGGATGGAATGGATGTTTCCATCCTGAGCCCATTGACTCCTCAGGGGTGAGCCCTGTGTATGAGTACCACCGAGTGTTGAAAAAGTCATGATAGCCATCTGGTTTCGTCGTCCAGACAAGCTGAGGCATAGTGTCGCAGATCAGTTTGAAGCGCTCCTCATCTCTCTCCTTGATCTCAACAATCTCTTCCTTCATCTTGGTGATGTCTCTGAAGGTGACAACGCCGGCCATGAATTCGCCGGTGCTATCATCGCGGATTGCCTCCCCGAGCGCATCGTACACCATCCTGTTACCCGACGGGTCAATCATACCAACACGCATATTGGTGAAGGGCGTCTCCGTTCTGAGCAGGACCGAGATGGGGTACTCGCTGACATCCAACTCCCTCTCAAAGTCCTGGTCCCAAACTGTCCAGCTGGGTAGCAAATCGAATCCATCTGATGATTTCTCCAAGTCGCTTTCTTGCCGAAGTAGTTTCCGAGCAGCGCGATTTGGAAACGTCACGCTTCCATCTTTCCACATCGCCAGGATGGGCATTTCCGTGTTATCAAGTAAGGCGTCTTTCATGAGAATCATCTTCTGCAAAATCGAGGGCGCGCTCGCATGTACGGCTGTCGAAGGTGGGCCCATTGGCGGGAACGGACTAGACGAGAGTGAAACGGCGCTGGGGCTTACGCGGAACGATGGCGAACTAGAATCGTGGCTGGAACTGACGGAGGGCGGATTCGAATTAGATATCGTCTTGCGGTCTGCTTGTTCCAACAAATTCGGCCGCGCAACCGCTTTGCGGCTCGGAGCCGACTGGGAAGGCGGAGAGTTTGTGCTGGTGAAAGCTAGGGTGAAGTAGACTTGGTGATCCTCAATCTCCCATATTGTCACAATCATTTTGGCGTAGACTTGATGGTCTGATGCTCCCTTGGCCCGAGGATCGAATCCCGGCTTTCCCAGCTCTTTACGGGAAATGACGACATCCACTACGGCATCTTTGACCAAGCATGGACCCGTTGGATGGTCCGGTAATGGCGGGGCGAGCGAATCCGGGGTCGGTGTCGCCTCTCCACCTTGGCCTTGTGCGAACATATCCGCCGCATCCTTGGAAGTCTGGTTTGCGCCCATTTCGAGCACGAGGGAATCCAAAAACGACTCCCATCCGACCCAGACTGGACGACCTTCCTGGATCATGTCGATACCAACCTGGGATAAAGACTGTCCTCTTAATCTCTCGGCAACGTATGAGTTATCTTCGGCCGCATCGTTTGTCATCCCAAGCATCCTCCCCATGGCTTCATTGGCAAGCACCACAGTCTTGAGATTATTCAGAACCAGTATCGGGACTGGCAGATATTGCATGGCGGAAAAAGCGAGTTGACCGGGCGTGATGAAAGGCATCGATATGCGGAAGGGACTAGCTGAGTGTGACCGTTTGCCTTCACCGGGTCCCATTTTGAAGTTCTCGCGGAAGAAGCGGCCGCTGCTGGTCGTACTCGGAGCGCCATCACTGCGTGTTGGTACCGGATCCTCTGGCGGGGATGATGATGTGTCGAAGTTGAACCCGCTCTCTCGAGTAGAAGGCCGCGATCCTGAAGGAATGGGTTTCTGAGATGGTACTGCAGTTTTGAGAGGTGAAATTACTGGACCGCTGCCTCGGGCATGACTGCTGGTGATAACAGGTTCAGGAGGTGGCATTTCGGCGATGGCCCACGCATGGGAAGCTGCGGCTCGCAGGTGAACCTCGGTGTAGAAGCGTGGAATATGTTAGGTTTACAGAGATGAAATTTGGCCGCAGTGGAAGATGAACGTGCAACCCTCGTCAGGTGCCCACGGAGCCGGAGTAGTTGGAAGGAGGTTTGTCGGTGAGCAGTAGGCAGTGACCAGGACGTAACAAGCGGCGGCGGCGGCAGAATGCTAGAGAATCGTGGGGGAGTAGAAGGCGGAGCAGAGCATGGTGCGGCGCCTTGTCTGCGTGGAGGGCGTGCGTTCTGGACCGCCGGAGTAAGGACCCGTCTCCGGATAGACGCTTCTTTGGGAATGTGCTCTAATTGTGAGCAGTCGAGGCGCAGTTCGGCACTGGAGGATGAAGAAAAGCTCAAGCGCCCTTCTTCTTCTTGTTGTCTGTTAGTTTACAAGCCTCCCGGTTTCGTGCGGGAAGAAGAGCGGTAGCAACAAGCAGTGGCAATGGCAATGGACATAAGCGACAACGGCGGCTTGGGGTTGGCCGGGCTGTCCAAGGCGCAAGTTGAGCCGGGAAACGAAGGTATTGGGCACCGGGCAAGGCGAAGAAGAATAATATTGGGGCGCTGGTGTAGAGATTCCCGCGCGGGTTGAATTCGACTGCAAACGGCGGCTTCGAAAAAGAGGCGGCAATGATGAAAGTCGGAGGGGGGGAAAGAGAGGTGCAAGTGCGACAACAAGCAATAGCGGCAGGAGCTTACTTAGATCGGCCTGAGATAGAGGGTGTGAGTGTACATACGTGTTTTTGTGTGTGTCGTGTAGTAAGGTGGTCTCGGATGGATAGACGAGCAGACGAAGAGGAACGAAGTGGTCGGATGGCGGCTTAGATTCCGGAAGTGGTGTGGAGGAGGTCTAGAACATAGCGCAGAAGAAGGTAAGAAAGGGAGAGAAAGCTGCTTTGAAACGCCACCGCGAGATGGGAATGGCAATGGCAAGCAAAATACCGAATGTAAGTACAAAAGCAGAAAAAAGAGCAGGTGCGAGATGACGGGGTTGGGGTTGACGAAGCGAAGGGACAATTGCAGCTCGTCAGCTACAGACGCCAGTGTGCAGTAGTTTGCAGGAGTCGTGTGCGCCCTGGGTCTTGGCTCCGAAGGGGGCACACAGGAAAGAGAAAGAGAGAGAGCAAAAAGCGAGTAGGTAATACGGATGAGTATTGGATCTAGGGTATCTGGATGACGGAGGTAGGAGGAGTTTGAAGGAGAAGCAACAAAAGAAGGGGATCAAGCTCACTCACAATGGACAGTTTGGCGGAGAGAATAGGTATCCGTAGATGCAGAGAGACAGAGCAGGGACAGACCAAAGGGTAGGTATCCGTAAGCTAAGCAGGCCTGAACAGATCGGACAGAACAGACCAAAACTGTTAGATGGAAAGATGGGAATTGAATGGAAAAGACAGGACCGAGCTGACTGTAGGTGCGAGTAGGTGGTGAAGCGTGTGTACGAAGTAGATAACCTAAGGTAGGGTACTCCGTAGGTGTAAAGGTACAGTCAGGATTGGCAGACAGGCGACAGACCAGACAGGCGAGGAAAGGACAAGGGATGGGGCCGTCATAGTCCAAACTTTGTTTGAGTGAATATGGTTCCCCTACCTTACCCTTCCTAGTGGTGTCGTCGGTGATCAAGCATCAAGACGCAGGAGGAGTGGTGGTCGAACCCATGCAACGTCTGGGGGGGCCTTGTAAGGTAGCTTGGAGTGCTTGGTAGGTATCCGTAGGGTAACTTGAGAGGGGGGGGGGGGGAACATGGACACCAAAGCTGAACTGGGGGAACAAGTAGGTACAGGTAAGATGGGACTGCGACCGGGACTGGGGGGAGGGGGGGATTTCCCAAGAAGTGGTGGCTGTGGGTGGTCGGTGGGATAAATGGGCCAGAACCGGACTGGACTGGCCCTGAGTAGGGACTATGGATTGATCATTGAGCTCGCGGGTTGTGTTCATGAACGGACCGGGACAGTACGGTAGTAGTGTACACAATAGTGATTACTGCTATCTACCTTGCGGATACAAGCACACGAGGACAGACGACAGAGAAGAGGTTGAGGGGAAGGAAGGCACAGGGTCAAGGAGGGCTAAACATGGAGGCAAATCGGACTGGGCAATGTTTCTGCTGGATGCGAATCACACCTTGGATCCCCCGCCGCCGCCTCTTCCTCGCTCTCGTTCTTCCACTGACTGTGACGTGCTGTGTGCTGTTGCCGTTGGGCATCCAGTGTGTCGAGTTCTGTGCCGGTGGGCGGGGAAGAGGCGATCTTTTTTATTTTTATTTTTTAGGCACACCATAACCATTTTCATTCCTCCTGTTGGATTGATTCCATGCGCTTGAGAGTTCCAGAGCGAGCGAAAGACAGCGCGCGCGTGAGAAGTGCTCAGGGAGAGAGGGATCGTCATATGCTGTGACAGCGGCGGTGGCCAGAGGGGGGACGGGGAACGGGATTGGATGCGAGAAACGGGGGTTGCAAGGGACAGGACTTGAACGGTACGAGAACTTGTACCTTTCTTTGCTGCATATCATGCCAGGCACAACAAGTACCTCACACCCTCAGATTTCCGTGTATCCTTGTATCCGGATCTGCCAGGTACGAAGGTACTTCTCAATCTCAGGCAGGCTTCTTATTTGGCCATGAGGTGGATGGGAAAGTGGATGGGGGATGCACAAGTTCAATCAGGAAGGCATCGAAATCTGATTCCGGGTCCAGTTACGTATCCTCAAGTACCTTACCTAAGCCACCCTAGCAAGTTCCTCGCTCTCATCCATCTCGATGATCCAGGATGAGCCAGGACAGGCACATTGAGCGGTCTGCAGTGGAGTTTCCGCGCTTTCTATGGCTGGCCACCACCTATAACGCCCTTCAAGCTCACTGTCCTTCAGTGGGCCGTAGCACCTGCCCGCTGGGATTCTGAGAATGGCGGTGCCTATTCGAATGGATACATGGCAGGCATGGACGGAGTGGATCCCTCGCTCGCCCTGCGGTCTGCCCACAGCTGAGGCACCAGCGATGGCGGCCATGGCAGCGATGTTCCTTTCTGTCCAGCCCGTCAAATTCGTGATGCCTGTCGCTCTGCCTTCTTTTCCCACTTCTTCATCATTAAAATCGCCCGACATTTCCAACATTCACTTCCTATCCAGGCTCTCCGTGAGGGATTCCCCTGACCAAGAAACAGCTCGAGACACCAGGCACCGCGAGCGCCGACCTGCTTCCATGTTTCAACTCTATCCAGACCCTTCCCGCGTGGCATCTTCCCGTTCGTCTTTGCGGCCCAATCCATGCCATTTGTCCGTCAATCACATACCTCATCCGAGAAGCCGCAGTTTGTCGTTCTTTTGTACGGTAGTTTCGTACTATCCCAGTTCTCACCAATGTCGGTTTTCGTGTAACAACAGAATACGCCCACATTATGCACTAAACCGCCTCACATCCTCTGCATCTCCCCCTTCTAGGCACATGGCATTATCTCCTCCCGTCTTGTTGCCGGCGTACCTACGCCCACAAACATCCACAATATTAATCAAGCCCGGACGACGGATTGAGGCTCCCGCAACGCAAGGCTCGTGTTCTCGATGTGTTGTCCAGCCCGTTCCCCACCACTGAGAGACAGGCCAATATCGGACTGTGATGGATATCATAATCCACTGCCTCTCTGCTGTCGTGCTGCCCAAACCGAGGCCCCCGACACAGACATGGAACCCTGCGCCGGTCCAATATTTGCCTTGCTGCGACGTGGGCCGCAAAGTCCAACGACGATGACGGCAGAAGAGGATCCTCCGACCGACGAGGCGAATCTCGAATATGGGACACGATGGGGCGTCTCCGGGTGGGTCAACTCGATAAAGCTAGCAAGAATGGAATTTTGCCACAAGTGAAGTAAAGATTGGCGCTCCATGCCGCTGCAGAGAGCGACCCCGACCCTAAGAGAGGCACAGCACACACCACCACCACCATCCTCCTGGTCGCCGTTCGTTCGGGACATTTTTTTTTTCTTTCGTGAGCGACATTCTCATTTTGCTGATCCCTTCTTTGTCTTGCTGCGATCCGCGTGTCTGGCCAGGTCCATCAGGTGTGTCGCTCGGCACCCCCAACCGTCGAGGAATTGGTTCAGCCACGGGCTGCTTCCGCCAATGTCTCAGTCTCTTCTTAATTGCCAGACAGCATGTTGCGCTTGTTCCTGGCAGTCTCACGCTGATTTCTAGAACCAATCCACGGTCAAACCGAGTCGTCTGTGATAATCGAGGCCTCTCAGGCTCTGTCTGCCATCGCAATGGGGTTTCGACCAGGGGCCAACAGTTGGTGAAGTGGCATCAACAGCTGATGGGAAACGTCTGGCGCTAGCTAAAGCCTGGGGATCAACGTCCGTGTATTCGTAGACCCTGAGAGAGACGCAGCTTGGTAGCGAGCTTGCAGTTAAGCGTGGTCTTGCCTGCCACCCTCGTCGCAAGCTGATCCATCAATTGACTGGTGATAGATCGGTTGTTGAGTCTATTGCACCGTTGGAATCCCGTGAGCTGTTCGCATCTGCCGCAGCAGCATGAGACCATGATGACAGACGAGGAGGCGACTGCAGCAACCTCCTCTATACCCGTCGCGTGTCCGGGCGATCCCGCCGGTTCGGTTTGACGTGTGTGACGTTCGCCTGTCCTCGTCCATACATCGCCTGTAGTTTGTACTGAGTGTCCTCGGGTGCCGCTGTAGAGAGCCTATCATGCTGTGTTGTTGAGAATGCTCTTCAATTGCATATTCGAGTGTATTGCTGCTTCGCTAGGTCCTCCGTGAATGCGGCACAGATCATCGTTCGGTGAGTATTTTTCCCGCATTGGCTCATCCACTCACAAGCTCTCGATACTTGGAAGTGATGCCTACTACGCTGGATTCGGATAAACGCAAAGGCTTGGGCTTTGGCTATCCCCGACTGGCGTTTGTCGGTGACAAATTTGCCCTGCGTCTAGACCTCACGGTCTCTCCATCGATCGTAGATCTCCAGCTCGAACGGGTCTAGCCCGCAGGCACTCAAGACGCCTAGACCGGGATGGCCACAGACACGACCAGGGCCCTGGTCGTCTTCTCCATATCGGTGCGCCTTCAGTGCCACCAAAGGCTCCAAAGCTGCGTGGTACAACGCAGATCATCTGACCCTGGCCTTGGTGGTGAGAACCAATCATCCTGGTGCAGCACCACCCTTGTTTTGACAAAGCTTTGCTGCCCGAGCGTGTCACCGTGTTTGCCCTGCCCATTATTGACGTCATCTTGGCATATGCAGTTTTGATTGGTAGTCGGCGTCTCTCCCGAACTGTCAGAACGCAACCAGAAGTCATCAAACCTCGTAGACAAAACGAGTGTAGCTCGAGTGTAGTTCGCTTGTGCCACTCAAGGATTCCATATCATGGCGCATCTTTGTCTTGACATGTGCTGTGTGCATGCCGCCCGTGTGTCATCCACACAATGACTCGACTTCTCCCCCGTTTACTTTGCTTGTCAGCGGTGGGAGCGTAGCACTAGGTCACAATGGGTTGTGGGTTGCGTCTCGTTTCTCGGCGTCGTGAGATATTAGGTCATTCCGTCTCGATTTCGAAACGCAGCCTTACATGTACTGCTTAAAGCAACAGACGACATGATGCAGTGCAGGCATTGCAAAATTCTTTCGCTTGCAAGGGTATCATCGGCCATTTCGTCATTTGGACCCTGAGGATCCAGAGAAAGGACCCCTTCACGTGCCATGCTGCCCTCCTCGTTCCTTTGCTGCCGGGGTTCGTCCATGTTATTCGCCTCTTCCCCGCTCTCTCAAAGTGAATTGTCTTTCATCACTCCACATGTCGAACACGTCCACCACTGCCTTTCCATCATCGTCCCACAATACGAACATTGCCAGGTTAGTGGTTTCACTGGCTCGGGGCGTTGAATGTTGCTGCCAGTATTCCTGCTGCTACTGGCTCTGGGTGGACTGCCTGTGAGATCGATGGTGGCAGGCTGGGTCGTGCTTTCCGCCGTTACTGCCATTGCTGCCCGTTGACGTTCGCGCTCGCGCTTTTCGGCATTTGGTGTCCACACTTGACGCTGAGGGTCCTGACCTCGTTCTGTGCCGCACGCATCGCAGCACAAGAAACTCGCAGGATTATGGAGGGTACAGACTCCGCATGTCCAGCCCCGTTGCGGAGCCGGTTGGGGCACCGGTGCAGACACAACAGGTGGCCAAGTCTCTGGCCTCGGTACCGATGGGGGTCTTGTTCCTGGTCCTGGGATCGGTGGAGGAATACTCCTGCTTATGTTTCCGTGATCTCCCATGACGGACCCTCCCCCGTTTCCAGTAGGATTTTGCGCTGTGGGTGGGATAAAATAGCCACCATACCGCTGACGCTCTTCTTCTTGCACCAGTTCCCAGAGAGCTTGCGCTATCGCAGCTTCGTTGGCCGCATCTTCCTCGGCTTGCGTACGGAAGCCGTTCTTTGTAGCTGTCTCGGAGATTTGTTGGATCTCTCTGTCATTGTGATTCGTGTTACCACATCCTTGCAGCGTACTATTTCTGCGCTCAACTGCGCCCATAATGGTTCGCCGAATATCAGACCCGATGCTAGGTCCAGAGCCACCAAGACGCTGGCCCGACCCCTTAGTCAAAGTGCGACGCTTTTCGGCTGACGCTCTAGCAAGTCGTCGAGCTTCATGCATAGGTATTCGGCCGCCTCCCAGGCGATGTCCATCGGATAGAAATCCTTCACCCGTGTATCCCTTTCGAATGAGCGACTCGTGTTCGTCTCGAAGCTGGTTCCACAATGCGTGGAAATTGCCATCGTGTGGTCCAAATATAATGTGGGAAAGTTCGTGGAGCATTGTGTCGACAACATGCTCGATAGGTAGGAAGAGTGATCGGTCGTTGGGATAACGTAAGCGGACGAGAATTCTTTGGCCTCTATTGATATTGAGACCTGAGTATATCATAATTAGTAGACAGATGGCACCGTCGGACATTTGGCATACCAAGAAGGTTTGCTTGTTCTGGGTAGAACTCGGCTAGTTCTCCCACCTTCCACCCTCTAACTCGCATGATGGGCTTGACCAAGGAGGCCACCTTCTTCAGCGTTTGGAGAGCATCAGGGGCGCGCGGAAAATCCGGCAAGTGAGAGAATGATAGAATGAGAGCATCGTGTTCTGGCGCCATATTGTCGACGTGTATGGTTGTGTGTCGACGTGTATGGTTGTGTGTCGTCGTGTAGTCGTTGTGTAGTCGTAAATGCAAATGCGGAGGAGGAGTTTGGCAAGACCCTCAATCGTCGCAAAGAAGGAAATGAAGAAAAACCAGCAGAAGGTCAACGAGTGACGGGGTATCGAAGAAAATTACAGTCAAAAGCTACTCATGGATAGAGTTTACTAGAATAACGTGGAAAGGAAGCCATTCGCATCGTAAGCAGTGGCTGACACGTACGAAGACGCGTAAGGAGTCCTGATGCCTTTCGGTGATAGGGGGAGGAAGGGTCGGGCGGTGAGTCTTGGACTGTCACTGCCTCTTGGCAAATGGCAGAAATTCAGGCGGTCAGGTGGGGTGGCGGGGTAAGTATTTTGACAGGTGGTGACTAAGCAGCACCCTGGGCGGACCTGGCTCGGGAATCTGCTTCCACCTTGAACTTTCCCACCTTTTGAAGATTTGATCCAGCAGCTGTCAAGCCGCCATTCATTCACCTTACCCATGTATTCTCCCATGGGTCATCGCTTCCTCGATCCCTGAATCGTCGGAATTCCGATGAAATGGCATTGGCCAGTCAACCGAGAGCTTGATGTTGGATGGCCAATACCTGGCGAGAAAGATTTGTCCTAACAGGATCTTGGACGGAAAATCAAGGCAACGACACCTTGAAGAGATTAACTTGCAGAGATCGACCACGCCAAGCGACGGCACTATCCTTCGCTTGTTTCTCATATTAATAAATTTGACGACGTCTCTTGGACATGCCTTGTCAACGGGCTGACTACGTCGAGTTTTTCTAGTCACAACTCGGGCTGGTCATCCATCGGAATCCGGTTGTTCCGACGTCAGGGAACAGCGACTTCTTTCACTGTCCGATCCGGGTTGCAATGACCGGCTTACCACTGTAACTCCGCGATGCCAAATACTCACAACCGTTGTACATGTCCGGGATTTCGGCCGAAGCCTCAAGCGGTGTCTTCCGGGTCACAAAAGCTGTCAACTGGAGGATGCAGAGCGGTTTCAGTTTTGCATGAATGTTGTCAGACCTGGGCCACACCCTCACAAAATCCCTCGTTCTCCCCATCTTGGTATTAGACTTTGAACCATCAAGATGTATCGCAATCTATTTCTCCCGCCCTTTTTCATCGCATGTCTCTAAGCAACTTCAGATGATCGATCTTTATTTTTCGCTTTCCCACGTTACGGATGTCCTCATTCAACATCACAAGTAGAGTGCTGGACTTGCTAGACGTGTTTGTGCCTTCTGAACAGGGGCTTGGCGAACCAACAAGTGGTTCCGGAAGTTCGGCATCGCGACTTGGTTGACCTTGTGGACAGGGGTCGCATGCCCGACTTACAGTGTTTCGGAAGCCAAGCATACGGCCATAGAGGCTCCCTCACACCTTTCGGCGTACAGTGTCCGCGAGGAATCACGCTTTGAGATGATTTGAATGATCGACTGTCGCAGGTCGTCTACGGATGCGCCTCTTTGGGAGACTGTCGACTCCGGCGGGCAAACTCGAACGACTCAGCCCCTGGTGCCTACATCAGGTCTTCCGTCGCCAGGCCCGGAAAGTGGAAATTTCTCCCTCCGTCTTGCGATTCGTCATTGCCTGGATGGCGATCCAACTGGTGACTAGGTATTCGAGCATTTCGAAACGGCTGAGAAAGGTCGATCTATGCGTTGCTACAATGGTAAGCGAACTTGGCGAAAGCTTGTGTGCCTATTTCCCCAGGACGCTCCGCGCTTCCAAGCCTTTTGTTTTCCTTGTGTCACTATCTTCGTACTATTATTCTTCCTAGACTGTTGTTTATTGAAAGCTCTGTGAGCTTCCTATCTGGCTGGCTTCACTCCTTCGCCAGACTCTTCTCTTCCTCCGAGTGGCCATGCGTTTTACCAAGCCAGCTGCAGTGGCAGCATTCATTCCCTTTGCTTCTCATCTAGTAGATGCGGCGCCTCGGAAAATAGAAATCTCTACCCTGGGTGGTGCTGCCTTTCGAATTGAGCAGGCTCCCAATCCCGACTTTTACTATGGAAACAGGCGAGGGCCCATCGCCTTGGCCAGAGCCTACTCCAAGTTTGGGCAGCAGATTCCCGACGATCTACTGGGTCTCATCGATCAAATCCTTGGCGAACTTGGATTGCTGAATGGAGGCAAAGGCAAAGGCGGTCGCAAAGGGGGCAAGGGTGGCGGCAAAGGAAAGGGCAAGGGAGGAAAAGGAGGCAACGCCGGTGCTGGTGGTTCCAAGGGCAATGGCACAACCACTGCTCCCGGAGGTGGAGGTAATAAGGGGAATGGCACAAAGACACCTCCAGGTGGTAAGTCTACAAGTTGGCTACTCTGGGTTAAGCTAATAGTCTTGAAGGAGAGGTTGCGGCAATTCCCGCCGAGTTCGACAGCCAGTATCTCTGCCCTGTCCAGATCGGCACACCGCCCCAGACTATCCCGCTCAACTTCGATACCGGATCTTCGGATCTATGGGTCTTCAGCAGCGAGACGCCGATAACTCAAGTCGCTGGGCAGGCATTGTACAACATCAACGCCAGCACGAGTGCCAAAGTCCTCCAAGGCGCCTCCTGGTCGATCTCATATGGTGACGGTAGCTCGTCCCAAGGTAATGTCTACATGGACACCGTCACGATCGGCGGTGTAACCGTAGAAAACCAGGCAGTCGAGTCTGCTACTCAGGTGTCGTCGTCCTTTTCTCGGAATAAGAACCAGTCTGGTCTTGTCGGGCTCGCCTTTGGCAACATCAACACTGTTCAGCCTACCAAGCAGAAGACCTTTTTCGAGAATGCCATGACCAACCTCGCCATGCCACTTTTCACAGCAAATCTCAAAAAGGCAGCGGGTAAGTCTAGATATCACTTCAAAGCTCCTCCAAGACTCTCAAACTAACCTCCAAATCACAAAGCTGGCAACTACAACTTTGGCTTCCTCGACTCAACAGAGTACACCGGCGATATCACCTTCGTCCCCGCCAACACGACGCAAGGCTTCTGGCAATTCACAGCCCAAGGTTTCGCCGTCGGCTCCAACGGCAGCGCGCCCACCTCGGCCCCCCACGCCGCCATCGCCGACACGGGCACGACGCTCATGCTCCTCCCCGACGCCATCGTCTCGGCCTACTACCAGCGCATCGCGAGCGCAAAATACGACGCCACCAACGGCGGCTTCGTCTTCAACTGCAAGGACCAGATCCCGTCGTTTACCGTCGACATGGGCACGTACCAGGCTGTCGTCCCGGGTGACTTTATGAAGTTTGCTCCCGTCGATGGACAGACGATTGAGACTTCGACGACGTGCTTTGGGGGTATTCAGAGCTCTGCGGCTTTGCCTTTTGCGATTTACGGGGATGTTTTCCTAAAGTCGCAGTTTGTGGTGTTTCATGGTGGGAACAAGGAGTTAGGGTTTGCGAATAAGCCCCTTTAATGAATAAAGGTAGACAGACGCTGGACGTTATCTGTTTTTGTAATGCGAGGGGCGGTGGTACAAGGCTTGATGGGTCTCAGCAGCGCCCATCGTAGACGACATGTATTTTGCTTATTCGGTAGAACAGATTCAAAGAGCACTTAGAAAGTAATTTCTATCCCTTGGTACCTCGAACTCAAGAACCTACCTGCTCATCGAAGGTAGCCGTATATCCTGGAACCTCAGGCACATCCACTCCAGCCTATCCACGTATTCACACCCCAGCCGCCGCTTTTCATCCCAACATCCAAGCCACCACACTATGGCCTCAGTCACCTAGATGGTCAACCACCACACCGGCCACCCTCACCCTACATCTACAACATTCTTGCTCAAACGGATACCTGCCCCGGGGGACGCCCCGGGAACGCATTAGCCGAGCGGTTAAATACTGAGCAGAAAATTCCCCTGGGGGGGTGGGGTTTTCATACGTCAATGGTTCAACACCCTGACCGAACTTTTAGGACAAATTTTCTACAGATCTCTTTTTATTTTTGGAGATTATATTTTGACTGTATGGCATTCAGAATTGGCAAAAAAAGGTGTTGAAGTGGTGTTTCTGTCGTTTGAGGGTCTGTAAGTTAGTGGTGGTGGTGGTGGTGAGATCTGTATTATTGACAGAGCTGTGTTGCGTATGCTACGGTTGCCAGTGCCAGGGAAAGCGCGCCGTGCGCGAGGTTAACAACTTCGACTGCGCTCCTGCCGCGCATAGATTTGAGAACCGTAAGAAAGAAAACTGGCGAGCCCATCTGCGTACTTTTGCTACCGGCTAACCTGGAGAACGAAATACAGACAAGGCCTCCTTCCTCCTAGGATTCATGCATCCGCCTCCTCGTGCTTTTCGAACCAAGTCTGCCTCGCCTTCCAGACAACCTTTGTATTGCACAAAGTACGCGTCTAAGATCGCCTTGCTATAGGTTTCCAGGAGATGGTAAGGGAGTCATCACGATCGGCAGTTCTATTCCACACCTCGCTTCCAAATTCGAGGTCATGATAGCGTCAGTAGCGGTAGCTGGAAGAAGTACCTAGCTCAATCTTCTGCATCATTTCAAAGAAAGTCTGGCCGCCAGGAGACCCATGATACTCAATCCTCCCTTGTATTTTCTACGAGTACAGCAGTAAGTTTGTCTAGATTGAGATTGTGTTCAGTGAATAAAGGAGGTGTTGGCCATCGCAGGTTAGGTACCCATGTTTCAACTTCACGCTTGCCTTTCTCTTCTAGCTTCGTGAGTTCAAATCATCACGACAAGCAGAAGTCACTTCAATCCGTTTTTCTTCGCTGGTATAGACCATTTAGGCCAAGGTATGTCCGGGCCCTGCGATCCAAAGGCAATCGCTCGAATAAACTACTTCAACCCAGACGGGATGTGATACAAGGTGAGTAGATACGGACGATCTTGTTGATCTCCACGCAGTCCAATAATGGCCAGGGCAAAACCTCAAGTCCTTCATCGTCACCGTCTACAGTTTCTTCCCGCGCAACATAAGCTAGATAAATCGCTAGGATAAAAACCATATGACTAAAAGTTCACTTTCCTCGCAGGGCTGGGATCTGGAGAGTGTTCAAGAGAGCGGCCTTGTACGGGTTCCAGACTATACCATTATCTCAGACGAGTCCTCCTCCTCCTCCTTCAAACTCCCCTTTCCCCAATATGAGATCTCGTAAAGTTGAAGACAGCCCGATCTATGCCGCAGAATTACCGCAGCTAAAATTCTCGAAGAACTAACAACTAGGTATGAACCGGAATAGTTTCCAAGTAAGCCGTCAGAAAATTGCATGGGCAACACTACTCAAAAGTATCAAGGAAATTCGCGAAGCTGCACAATGACAAAAGGGAGCAAGTAGACATAGCCTACCAGGTTTGAAGGGTGCAGAGCAGGTATTGAGATGACATTGCCACCATTGCGTTACATCCATGCGACATCACTAATAGTTTGAATCACGTCTGTATCATTCATAACTCACATACTTGAGGCAACGTAGTATTCTAGTTACCATTACTCTCGTATAAGCCTTTCTACGTGTAGACTCTTTCGCTTTTCTCTCTGGTTGCTTATGATACAAGCAAAAGCCCAAATGAACAACGCACCACTGCTTCTCAAGCTGCCTCACTTCCAGGGGGGCCATGATACTACGCTTGCGCATCTATTCAAGCTGACCCATCATCCAGAATTAGCAATCCTAAACATGGTCTTATCCCGGCTTCGGACATTATAGAGCCAGTTGTTTATGGCAACTTATCTGTAGTCCATTTTGGCTACCAGTGGATACGTACAAGGATTGATGTAAGGGGTATATCATCCTTTCGGTGTTCGATATGATGTGTCATGTTTCGGAAAGGGAACCGAGAGAGTAAGAACCGGTACAGAACATTGGAGTCTTGATATTATTTCTCGCCCATCGCACATGCTAATGGTTCTAGATAAACGACAAATCAAGGAGGGATATTCTTGAGGCCGTGGTAAGCTGTTGCATGTGAAGATGCATCACGAGGACATCACGCAGTATGATAAGCTAATGGTCACCATGGTGTTTCCTGTGAGCAGGGACAGTAATGAACCATATTCAGAAGCACTTCTGCACAAGGGTCCTCCGTAAATCACAAGTAGCCGAAAGTACGCTCCTGTGATTGAGTCAATGTTGAGAGTGGCGTCCGCTCCAACGAAGGCGAGCAGTCACTACGGTCTAGGATCGCAGGCGACTCGGTCAGATGAGTGTTGAGCCGCAAACTTACCAGGGCTAGCGACAACGATTCACCGGCTACTTGGTACGCGAGCCCGTGTGTCACCTCCGCAATGCTAGCAAAGGCAGGTAACTGTGTAAGTAGTCCCGCATTTTGCAGCAACTGCCGAGGCTTGTCTTCCGTTCTGAAGCGACATTCAACAATCCCCCCCCCCCCTCCCCGTCGAAGTGTGCCAGGTGACTGAGGCTGAAGGTGTGGTCCATCAAGTCGGCTAGACGCCGGGCGCCGACCGCTTCAGAGACCGTTCGCGCCCGCGTTGCCGCCCATTGTCACACCTCGATGAAGCGGCTTCGGTCGGCGGGAGGTTCCCGAGCCAGTCCAAAAGCGGAATGGGGCGATATCGGAGGCTGACCAATCCCACTGGCCGCTGGTGGAACGACCGTCTGGCGTCTGCCATCCGCCATCCTGCCGTTCCTTCACCCTTCACCGCGCGGGATTTGACACCTTGCTCATTGCTCAATTTTCAGCGATGGGCAGATGGGCCTCAAGGCCAGCCAGTGAGCTTCTGGTCCCGGCCCTGGTCGCATCGTCAATGGCCGGAGGAATGCAGACCGAGACAAGTGATGAGCCCGGAGGGGTGGAGACATCGAGCTCACCGGGTCCCGACGAGGAGATGGATGTGGCACCCGCTGCCCGCTCCCGCCACCCTCTTTTTTCATGTTGTGCAAGGACGGCAGGCGCCATGGACAATCATAAAGGTGGTTCGGTCCGATCCTGATGTTAGGTGTGCTGAACAGTCGCGCTGGTTGGATCACTCCAAAAGTCCAAATCGACAAGTCGAGATGGCAAATTTCAAAGTCTGGGGCGGTATAGTATCCATAACTAAGAGAGGTTCGGCTGTAAATGTCGATGTTGTTTTTCCTGCACATGCCATGCAGGCAGACAAGAACAGACGGCGCGACGGCTATCTGAAGCGCGAATCCCACCAGTGTGTACGCACGTCTTTCGTGCATATGCCGCTAATCATAGACACACCTTGACTGTGCCAGGTCGCCGACTCGGCGGGAGAGTCTGGAAGGTCAAATACAGGCATACCGTAGAAGTGGAGACTTGCCGGCTGAATGTGCAATGGTGTTTTGACGTAGGCCCTCTGTCCATGGGACTGCCGAAGTTGCAACGTTGATACACACAATGGAAGCATAGCCACAGTGTAACTTGCAGAGGGTGGCTGGTAATTCGGAAGAGGACTTCAATACTGGCGCCTTTGCCAGCTAAGGCATCTCAAGAAGCAACGATGTGATGGACACCAGCTTCTTTCATCCGTGATCCTTGCGACTGACAAACTTGACATGGGGGAGCATGTTTGGACTTAGGCAGTTGCATCGTATGGCCATCTGAGTAGACAAAAGCATTGCAAAGCATGTAGCAGAACGTTGCGGCCTTCATTTCGTTCGAGGGGAAGTGCAGGTGCAGCGGGATTGCGAAGTGGATGATGATTCGTGAGTTAGGCCAAAAGAAAGAAACGCTCGAGTGCTAGTGTGGGGGGATGAGCGGAGACCTATCGGAAAGGGAGTTGCGGTGAGGCTGGCGGTATTTTCCGGTGAAGCCAGACTCCATTGGTTGAGCAGATGGGCGAGAGAAGTGAGACTCTGAGAGGATGGATGGATGGATGGACGCAGCATTGGGTTGTTGTTCGTGGGACAGCGAGGAACCGGTGGTTGTGGCCGACTCACAAGCAGCGCGCACTGGGCACGGATATCGTGAGTGAGTACTGGTAGGAGAGGTGTCAACTCTGTCGAGGGCCACTTCCATACAGCCAATTAGCTTAGCAAGCCCAAGCTAGATGTCGACCTCAAGTCCAACTTTGCACATCCGTAGGGGGAGACCAATGGATTGTTGAAATATTGCGTAACGAGATAGGGCTCTGATCTCGAGTCTGAAGGTTTTTAGTGAATCATATTGTTCTCTCTACATTGGGCTGTCGTTGATGTCCGACCAGAGTGCGGATAATTAGAAGAGGAACCGAGCCATTGGCCCAGGGCTGTGGGGGTTGACAGCCCCCGCTTGGATCCATTGCAAGTGCAGCAAGAGGTTTGGTGGGTAGTTGTTGGAGACTTGCAGTTGCATGCTTTGCAGCCTGAAGCCTGAAGGTGAGCCAGCGACTCAGCTACCCGATCTTTTTACTCGGTGGGCGGAAGAGCAGGGAGCGGGCGGGCGGGACGAGACCTGACCATGAGACGAGGAGGCACAGCGTATCCGTACAGCGCAAAGCGAAGGAGACGGTGACAGGGACAGGACAGGGTCCACGTGGTGCGCATGACATGTCTTTCTTTGCCAGGGCCGGTTGGTGTTGCATCGCCAGAGGTGCTTCCCCATTGTCGTTCTCGTCATGATTTGCTCTATGGGTACGTCTGTGTTGATACTGTTCCTCGCTTCCATCAGTCAGGCAGTGAAGAGGCAGGGTAAGGCGATACCCGAAGAATGACTGGCTGTATGGAAGCACACGGAATCTCGCGAGGTGTGTGTAATGTGTATGCGACGACGAAGGTCATTGACTTGCATCTCCTCAGCTGTTGTTGGGTTTCCGAGCTTCTCCGTAGTCAAGCCGCACATGCCAAGCGGAGGGGACATGGCTAGAGCCTAGACGCCCCCCAGCCGAGACACCGAGAACAGACGTTCACACACCATTGCTTGGTCGGTGAGCATGTTGGGTCGCTGAAGATCATCGACCGGGCCGCACGACAGATCTGACGGGCTGGGCTGGGCTGGGCTAGGCTTTATTGACTGGGCTTCGAATCCTGTGAGAATGCCCGGATATCTTTCAATATCGTGCGTATCTGTCGACTCCTCGGGTTTAAGTGCGGCCATTCCAGATCGGACTGCGAGAAGATGTCCGTTTGAGTGAGTGTGCGTGTATGGAATATGTGTGCATGCCTAAGAGAAGGAATCTTTCATTGCCCTCGACATCTCTGCCTGCCCTTTCCGATCTCACGCAGTGCTGGTTCTACCTTGCCTTGGAGAGTGCTGAAGGTGTGGACACTGTCGCGGTGATTGATGGCTGGGAGCTTGGGACGCTTCAGCCAGGACCCCATAATTCTACTCGATTCAAGCATCTCGTTAAGATCTAAAGTGGATCGCGGGGGAAGAAGGAGTAGACAAGAACTGGCTGGCCAAGGTAAGGTATGTAGCTCAAGGCCTTGTGTATGGTGGTAAGGTGACGAGTGGTGATAGGTTATGTGGTCAGGTAAGGTAAAGTGGGCGGACGAGACAAGACGAGAAAAGGCCGATGGGAGAAAAAAGAGGTTCGGAGCAAAGAGCGGCGGATTAGCAGTTTAGCGGTTTGGCGGCAAGAGCAACCGTCGTATTTCCTCTCTCTCTCTCTCTCTCTCTCACCTGCCAACCCGAGACAGGTCCCCCGTCCTCCATGCTTGCCTTGGTAGCTCACCGTCGGACAAAGTCACTTCCCTGCCAAAATGACGGCACGGAGTACCTTGAGGTCTTGGATAGGGAAGGTGTCCCCGCCACGGCGCAGCAAACTGCCCGTGGCCCATCCCACTTCACCTCGCACCTTCCCACCTTTTGCAGAATCTGGTGCGTGCGCGTGTGGAGGTGAAAGGTCACCCACCCCCCCGGTGGCCCCCCCTGGACCCTTCCTTTGACGTGCCAGGCGCTGTTTCCCCCTCCTTCCCCTCCAAGGGTTAAGAAAAAATTAAAACGGTGCCGGGTCAAGCGCTCCGTAGCCTGACAAGTTAGGTTGTTGACTTTCGATTTGCTACCTATCCATGGATGTTTACCTTGCCTTAGGTGATGGGAAAGAACGCTGGTGTAATATGCAGTGGCTGGTGTAAATGCGGGTGCGGCTTCCTTTCCGAGATGTACCAAGGCTAGGTAGTTGAGGTAGGAAGGAAAGAGTGCACCCAAGTTCCTTCCATTCCATTGGGTTGAGTGATTGAGTCCAAGTCACTCTAAGAAACAGCATGAGGCAAAGTACCTTCCTTACCTTGAGGTAGACAGACCAACAACTACCGATCAGACGATGTACTTGATACATACCTTACCCTACAATACAGATGCAGATGAAGATGTAAGGTAGACAAACTTGCACCACGAGGTTGCAGGTGAAGTGGGCTGGCCAGCTCGAAGCTGACTTAGAAGTTAGACTGGGCTCGGCTGGGCTGTGTCGTGCGACCTACTACAACGCGCCTGCCTCTCTCTTCTCCGTACGAATACCCGACGACTGCTTCCTTGTGCCTAGGTAGTAGGTATTCCTCTTCTCGCGCGCTCTGTCATGGTTTCTTTTTCATTTCTTTTTCAACTTGCAAGTGCCTATCAACCTACACCCATCTCCGCGAAAACGATTGAGCCATTCAGACCTCACAACTTATATTGCATTGAATCTCGCATGGACGTAGTCACTTAGGGTGCAACGGAGAGTTGAGGTGAGCAAAAACCTTGTGTGAAGAAGAAAATATGATGATGTTCACACTCATCCACCGATGGAGACTTTGGTGAAGCGTGATGCTGGGAAAGAAGAGGAACCCGGTCCTCTTGAGATATCCACACCTGCCATTGCAACGACTCAGAAAACCTGTGGAAAGGACCGGGGGACTCGACTCTGCGGGGATTTCTTTGCGTACCACGCGTCTTGGCTCCTTCTCTCCGTCTCTCTGTGTCTCGCTCTCTAACTCCCTTTCTTAGCAAGCTGAGAGTAAAACCCGACAGAACCTGAGCAACGAGTATCTCCAATATACCTTGGACCTTATTACCCGGCGAACAGAATATAGAGAGACAGCCGACTACAGAGTAACAGAGGCTCAGAGCAAACCCGCTCAGCATCGGCAAGCAGCAGTAGTAGCAGCAGCAGCAGCAGCAACAAAAAACATCAGACCGAAACCCGGACCCAGACCCGCTCGATAAAAGTCACAACCCTCACCCGAATCACTCACTCAGCACCAAAGCCCAAGCATCGAACTCTCTGAACCCAAAATCCATAACATCCACGATCCCTGTCGCAGGGTTCTCTCGTCTCCCAGTCTCGTCCCTCTCCCTGCTACCTTGTGCTACACCTCTGCAAGTCACTTGGTTCACCTCAGTCGACGATACTCGGTACCCTCAGGTGCTTGTTCAACCGCCGTATCTATTGCCCGTGTATTTCTCGCTGCAGGAAAATCGAGAGAAGTTAGTTGTACCGGCCCGGTCAACAGATTATCATCCGTCCATTCAGACTGTATGTATGTATGTCTCTCTCTTCCACCCACGCCCAACTTTCTCCGTTCCCCTTCACCCGTTCCCGTCCCCCCGGCCTGGACTGATCGGTACCCTGGCAGAAGTATCCATACCTCGTCGCCTTTCTCTTCTCCCACCACAACGTCCAAATCCACACAAAACGACATCTTGGAGAGGGTTTTACACTACGCAGTAGACGTACCTACCACCAGTGACAACAGCCCCCTACCACAACCACCAGTTCACTACCACACTACTCCATACCTAACCAGAGGTTCAGTACCACCTCACCTCCCGATCTCAATTCCCAGCGCCGTACCTTACCGGGGGTCCTGGCCCGTGCTTTCTTCGCTCTTTCCCTCTCCGGTGCTCGGTGCACGTACCCTTAAATCCTGACCGACCGACCTTATTTTTATTCGTGCACCTTGGCCTCGGCCCTCATCCTCCCACCTTCACACACCTCGAATTGAGACGGTCGTCCACCGAAACCAAGTCTGATTGTCCTTCTTTAATTATCGACCGTCCCTGCGGTGGCTTCTTCCGGTTTTCGGGTCTCAATTGGCATCCTTTGCACTCGGCGCATTCTCTGTTTGGCTGCTCCCCGCCTCCGAGGACCCGTTTCTTTTACCCCTCACTTTTCTCTGTTCGCTCTTTCGCGTCGGTGAATCTCGGTGGGGCACCACCACACAATCTGCCCAACTTCAAAGAAAAGGCGCGACAGCCAGACAGAGTCAAGTGTGTGTGTGTGTATGAGAAGAGAAGGGGCGCGGGAATTCCACTAGCCACCCTTTCTTCTTGAAACTCTTTTTTCTTCTCTCTTCTCTCTCATCTTTTCCGCCACATACAAATACACCAACGCACACCGAGGATGGGTCAAGGGTAGTTGCTGCTGTGACAAAGGGAATAAGACAACACAACTTGCAAGCATGCATCCGGCTCCGAATCTGTTGGAGGCGCCTCCGAAGAATGGCAGTGAGGAGTCTGGAAACAGACCCCAGACTGGCTCACCTTCAATGTCTCATCATGAGCTGCCTCAATCGCAACAGTCTCCGCTCCAACAACAGCAGTCATTGCCACCGCAGCATCAACAGCAGCAGCAAACGACTCCTCAGCACCAGTCACAGCAACCTCCCCCCACCCCCGGTCAGTCGGCTTCTCCTCCCCTGAGGAAGGACACCAACTCGTCCATATCAACTCAGGCCACGGCGGCATCCGCTGCCACCAATATGTCCGTGGACACAAGCAACACATCGTACAGTGCCGACACCTCTCCTAACTTAACATCCATATTCCATGTAAAGGATGGCTCCGACGTCTCTAACCGGGTCCGCGCGAGCAGGAGGCGAACCGGTCCTTTGTCCCAGCAACAGAGAGAGAAAGCCGCACTCATCAGAAAGCTGGGCGCATGTAACGACTGTCGCAGAAGGAGAGTTGCAGTAAGTCACTCATGACCCTTGATGTCTTCATTGTCAAAAAAAAAAAAAGTGCTCGCCCCTGCTGACAATCCTAACCTTGCCAAGTGCCACCCTAGCCATCATAACATGACATGGGAGGATGCCGTCAGGAAATATCATAGGTCTCACAGTCCCAGCATCCAGGATATCGCCCCGTCTATGGCTGGCCAGCGGCCGCTTAGCCCAGCGCCGGCCCTGAACAACAATAATGTGAAGTCAATGTTCACACAGGACCCCGAGGAGATGGAGATAGACTCCCCGACGCCTCCGGGTGGTCACCGACTCAGCGAATCACGGATTCGCACGCCGCTTCCGACCGGACCCAGGCTCGACAAGCCCCCGGTTTTGCCTGGCATAGAAAGTCTCAAATCTGACTTACAGACCAACGTTTCGAGAATTCTGTCTACCCCCAGTCGAAGTCGCTACTCTAGTGCACAGGCCTTACTTCTGTACTGGCAGGACGACCCTGATTTCAGTGTTGGCAGCTCTGTCAAAGAACTCGGAGAAGTTTTCGACCAGTATTACCGGTATACTTTTTCGATCACGACTATTCCGTCTGCTTCAGAGGCCTGCAAAAGCCCGTGGAGATGGCTCTCGCGCAAGATTACCGATTTTGTGGAGGATCGTGATCAACGGGACGTTTTAAAGATTGTCTACTACAATGGTCATTCCTACTTAGACGGCAATCGGGAGATGGTGCTCGCCAGGTGAGTACTTCTCAAACAGCGTACTTTAGGGGGCCCGGATCTGACCTTTTGCCAGCTCAAAAGACAAGGACAAGGCCGAGACCATCCGATGGAGTGGCATTCAGCAGGTGCTTGAAGAGGCTTGTTCAGACACCCTGATTGTCATGGACGCCGCGTTCTTTCCATCTTCGAAGATGCACCGTCAACAAGGTGTCTTGGAATTGGTAGCTGCTGCTGTATCTGAGGAACACTTTGACGCCTTGGATCGATGCACATTTACCAAAGTTTTGACCGAACACCTAAAGACACGCGCCTCTCAACGATTCACGAGCCCCTTCTCCGCAGCAGAACTTCACTCGAAGCTGCTGTCCAATTATCCTTCTCTTGTTCAGGATAGGAATCCTGAAAAGGAAACGATTACGAGTTTTCCGTCTCCTCTCCACATGCAAATGTCTGGAAATGCTCGACTACCCTCGATTCTTCTCGCACCTCTCAACATCGGTCCCTTGAGGACAAGCCTTCCGTTCGGCACAGAAGGTCAGCAACTGGTTCTGTCTTTCCGGATAGGAGACGAACCAATTGACATTGACAACTGGACCGAGTGGTTGAGAATGATGCCCGAGGGTGTCAAGGATGTGAGGGTTGATGGCCCTTTTCGACCATCAAGATAGCCTTCTGGTGGCCTAAGCCTGCTAGAGTATAGAAATCAGGATCACTCGAAACGGGCGTCAAAATAGCCTGGCGGTGCTTTGCCGCCGTATTATACGTTTATCAATTCCTCGAGTCCTATTGTAGTGGAACAACCCCTCGACAAAGGACGCCACCGCGGGAAGCGGCGCGGCTACGAAATAGTCACGAGACTCCGCCAGTGGATTTGCGACTGTCGAAACTTCACTGTCTGCCGAGCTATCAGACGCAGCCTGTCTCCGCCAAAACCCCTCTTTGTCTCAGCGCCCTTCACCGGGCCTGCTTTCACGCGTTAATGACTGATTTTCACGACATTGCATCATTCATACCTCCTCGTTAGGTCTGGGAGGCGAAGGGTCGGAGTCGGGAGAGTCATACATATTATTTTTCCACGTCAAACCAACCGAGCATGGAATTCTGGGAGAGGGTCCGGTGTTGAGGCGAGAGAGATTTCACACGGCTTAGCGAGGAGTAGAGTGTGTGGTGTGCTCGGCGTAGAAATTTCACGGGAATCGGGAGGTGGGAGCAAAGGGACGGTGGTTTCTTGACATGGCATGACACGCAGCGGCCTTTTCGACGCAGTCATGTTTTATATGGAAGGACATTTGCATTAGTGGATATCCCAGATTCGCTTTTTAAAGACTATGCATCTCTCTTCTCTCCCACTGTCATATCTGTTCTCAATCTCCCACTCTCTTTCTTTCTCTAACGAGATTTGTGTAGAACGAAGTCTTGCTTCTTCCCCAACCTCTGCTTTGCCCTCTGTCATGAAAGATGTCCGTGATCCTGATGCTGACCGACTCCAGAGCAGTATCCTGTTTTCCTGCTCTCAAGGGAGCGACGATGGCGAAGTGCCCCAAAAAGTCCCTTAATCTCGGGGTAACGAGGGTTGTACATATAGCAAGAACCCAATGCCGGCCGTAATGATACACAAAAAAAGGCCGTTAATGCGCAAATCTCTCTCTTTCTCTCGTTCACATAAAGCAGGAACTCTTTAGATCGCCAGCACCAACATCGCCGCCACCGCACTCAGCAACCCAGCCACGAAACTAACACCCGTCCTCGTGGCGGGACTATTCGCTTCGATGTTGCCAATCGCGAAAGTGGGGTTATAGTCCACGTCGCTGGTATCCAGCGTGCCGTTCCAGCAGTACCGCGAGAAACACTGCGCACACGCATCCGGCACGGTTTCGCGCGAGCGCGCCATGCTGCGCGAGAGCACGGCGCAGGCGACGCAGACGGGCCAGTTCGTGTCGAGCGTCGCGTTGCCCTGGGTAGCCGAGTCGTAGCCGTTTTGGATGATGGCGTCGCGCTGGTCGAGCTCGTAGCTCGGGTCAAATGTTGAGACGTTGGAGTGGGCGACGTAGGGTGCGTTGGGGAGGTATACAACCAGTGGAGGTACACGCTGGTTGCCCGAGAGGGTAAAGTTTGAGGCGTTGCAGCCGAAGAATGTTGGGCGGCGGTTGAGGCCTAGGTTGATAAAGGTGTTTGCGTCCGGGACGGGGGGAAAGAGGGTTCCGTTTGCGATGGGCTCGGCGACGCGGTCGTAGGTTGCGCGGAGGGCGGTGCCGTTGGGCCAGTTGTAGTTTGTGTCGGCCGAAGAATCGACGGCGAAGATTACGTCGACGGCGCGGTTGGGTTGGATCAGGGGGTGGAGGGGGATGTTTTGGAGGTCTTCGCCGCCGTCGACGAGGGAGAGCTGGGTCTGGTTTGCGTTTACGTTTGTGCGCGGGTTGTAGCCGTAAAAGGGGTTGGGCACGTATTGGGCGATGTCATTGTTGTCCTGGTCCAGGACGTTGAGGATGCTGGTGAGGGCGGATTGGATGAAGTCGGGCAGGCCGGCGGAGGAGAGGTTCTGGAGCATGAACTGGTTAAAGAGGGAGGAGGAGGTGCCCATGACGAAGCCGGCCTGGTCGAAGCCGCGGACGCAGGAGCCGTTGTCCGGAACGCGGCCGGCGGAGAAGTTGGAGGCGAGGTAGCGGAGGGGCGCGAAGCCGTAGGCTGTGTTGTCCCAGGTGCCGAGCTCAAAGGGGTTGAACTCGTAGACGGTAGCGTTGAGGGAGATGATGCGCTCGTTGGGAGCGCGGCCGTCGGAGACGAGGATGGGGAAGGGCTGCTGGCCGGACTGGAAGTCGGGCATGTCGGCGATGGAGGAGAAGGTGTAGGATGGCCCGCCGTCGGTGGCATTGATGAGCTGGTACGACAAGGCGCGGCCCCAGTAGTCCGTGATGGAGACCTCGAAGCCTTGATCCTTTGTGTCGACTTGCTTGGCGACGTCTCTCCAGTACTCGGCTGTGTTGAGGATGGACAAGCCGGATTCCTTGGGTCCGGAAAAGATGGATCGGTCGAATTTCCAGACGGCAGACCCCTTTGAGCCGCGCTGCAGGTCGACCACCGAGGAGAAGTTGTTAGTGAACATGGAGCCGACGAGCCATCCACCACCGGAAAGACCGGCAACGTAAGTCGCGGACTGGAGGAGGCCCCCGATCTGGCCGGCTGATGTCGAATTGGGACTCCGGCTGTCTGCGGCAGCGAGGAAGCCGGCGCCGTTCATGAGGGCGCGGTAACCACCTCCTGACACGGCGAGGGCAATGTTGGGAAGCTGCGATGACGAGGACTTTACACGGTCGATGTAGGCGCCGGCATCAAAGTTGGGGATGCTGACGCGGGTTAGGAACTCGCGCATTGGTTCGACTGTGACGTTGCGGCGGCGCGTGAGCCATGCTGTCTCATTCGGCGACAGGGCCGATGCGGACCGGATTGTGGGACGGGCGGACGGGCAGTCGACGATCGCGGGGGCGTAGCCCCCCGATGGGGAGTCGGGAAGGGCACGGGGGTCCAGGGCCTCCATGATGAGCCCGGCCGCCATTGGCTTCACGGGATCGACCGCCCACACTGGGGCAACGGCAGCAGCCACTGCCAATAGGGATGGGAGCATCATTGTGTGGGAATTCTCTTTGGTCCTGGGCCTATTGGATAGGTTGAACCAGGTGTTTTTGATTTGGAAGTGGGCAAACAGAAAGGGAGCTTGAAAGGGGGCATCAAACAAAAAGGATTGGGTGTGAAAGATATATGGATAGCCCAGACTCCAAAATAGAAGGAGGACGGATCGGAAGGGACGGTAGAGATGGGCGACGGATGGACACTAGTAGTAATAGGATCCAGCGATGGTCGACCTTGTGGGCATGGCCCAGCGGCTGTGCGGTGCGGCGACTTTGACGGGGATGAGAAGGCTTCGGCTTTTTTCACGGACCCGTCAAGCTAAAGAAGGTTTTCGCCTGGTGTCGGCCGGTATGACGTCGAATTGGAGAGTTTTTCTGAGTGCGAGCGCGGTCCTTCTTTTTGATCGGACTGAGACGTCGGGATGCCGTGGTCTTTTTGCTACAACAGAGCCCCTTGTTGGCCAATGCTTGGTTGCTGATGGAGGAGCGATGCGATTTGACGGGAGGTTCAGTTCCTGCGTTGTCCAAAGTGGGTGTTGGGATGAGTTGTCAATGGTGAGAGCTAGGATTAGTTGAATTCCCAGTGACCGCTCCCAAACGTGACGACGTCGTCTGCGAGAACGAAAGGAACCTCAAGTTCGGGAGATTGGTAGATGTTCAATCAAAGGGTCCTCAAGCGAGAGGAGAGCGTGGTCCAGCGGCTATTAAAAAGGTGTTGTAAACGGCGGAGAATTCCACGATACGACGGTGGAGTCTGAGTCTGTCCGAGAACCTGAACAAGGTCTCTCTGATTGAGGTGATATTTGATCTGACCCTGTGTGCGGTATCCGTAAAGTTTCATGTGTGGACTGGCGAATGAGAGGGAGATGAGTACTGTGTAACTCGCAGAGCCTAATAAACTAGGCGTCCTGGGCAGCTGAGGCGGGATGAGATGAGTTACGCGGAAATTGTGGCTATGGAGCGAATGGGAAGATCCGGATCGCCCGGCTTGGCTAGTGATGATGTGAGGTCAGGATGCAAAGGAGTCTTGGTACTCCGTACGGAGTAGTGGTCTGGTGCCCAAAGAGGGAATTTGTGAAAGAAAAAAGGCGGCCTCTTTTCTGGGGCGATCAGAAGCTCATTGGAAACAATGTGGAGTCGTAGGGATACGCGGGTGCCGAAGACGAGAGAAGATCCGTAAAAGAGTACGAAGGGTATTTGTACGATAGGGCAGAAGTCGGTCTAAGATGCCGACGGGGAGATGAGAAAGAGTGTCCGGGTCCGGACGATGCAAGGAGACAACAAACCCTGTGAGAGATTAGTACAAAAAGAGAGAGAAAGGCGAGAAAGAGACAGAGAGCACGGTGGCCGAGGGCGCGATGAGATCAAGCGCCGCAATGCTGAAGCGACGGGTTCCACGGCCTCGGGTGCGGCGTTTTATGAGATGGAACCTGGTCAACCGTCACTCTGTGTGGCATGTTGCATGCCGCACTCTCTAATCGCGCTGAAGCATATGCATTCGTTGAGTAAAAGTACGGATACGTCGCCTTGCTGTCGTGTGCTCGTGCATGTGCTGTGCTCGTGCCCGAACTGTCAGACTCAAGCCCTTCCTTGAGGTGGTTAGCCATCAGTTGCAAGCCTCCTGAGGCGTTTGATGCTTATTCCCCTGCCACGGTCTTCCCTAATGAGGACAATGTGTGACACTTTTCCATCCGTGCTGACCGCAGTTCCTCGGTATGCCATCGTATACAATACGGCAGTCCTGCCTCCTCTTGGACCGTGGTGGCGAATGGCAGCGACAGATTTGTGCGGGTGAGACGAGGCATGCGTCGACACAGCAGGGCCAAGAACGGTGCCTGAAATCGATCGGCGGCAACGGAAGAGGCGGAGGCTAACACGGTTGGTGTTCGTGCAATGTGTTGGCCTGCTGTGTGTGTGCCTGCGCCATCCCCATTGCTGACTCCCGAGTCCCATGCTCTGCTGCGGCTGTCTTCGCTGCGGCTCGCCGAGGTCGCTACCCGGCCATCATAACGCACGGCAGCGTAACCCCGATGGAAGTATGTCGGGAAGCATGGAACGATATCCTCCACATGCGGGCCTCAGAGTCTGACCGAGTCCTTTCTGGGTCGAGCGCGTACGGAATTTGTACGGATACAGCCCACAGCAGCCCCCAGGGATGCAACAGTGCTTGAGTTTGTGATGTTCCTTGAGCCTCGGGTTGCCCTATGGCCTGCATGAGCCTCCCGAGGGTCCAATGAAGGGTCGATCCCGAGCCAGCCACTACCGGAGTTTTGCTTAAGGGCCCATGCCGTCAGAAGGTGCCGCCGCACCGCATTAGCGAGTGGTGGTGCGGGCAGACAGACATGCCTGTGTCTAGGGTGTGCCTTGTCAGGAGGGACAAGCCGGAATAGAGTAGGTTGCAGATTGAGTGCGGGGAGAGAGATGCTCTCTATAGAACGAGATCTCTCGGGTACTTCAACACGGGATGAGGACAAGTATGTCGTCGTTCTTGATCAAGCACAACTGATAATTTTGCGCGAGCTGAGATGTTTCAGCAAGGCCTAGAAGAGTCCATAACAAAATTCTTCTTGAGCCCACCTCGACGTCAGGCGGTCGATGCGTCGCTTGCTTGAACTAGGAGTAAGCATGGTGAGAGTTGAACAATAAAGCGATGCTGGTCCCAATGTCTCGGCCAGCCAAACTGCATTTGTCAGGACGCCGTCAAAGCGAACCGAAGAAATTGTCATTCGCGAAATATTTCATCTCTCGTGATTTCTGTTGCGCTCTTTCAACTTCAACTGTCCAGGATCTGTTTGTGGTAATAGCAGACAGGCATCGTCATTGATGCGACGCTGGTCGCTTGGGAGATGCCGTTGGCGAACGCATGAATCGCATTCATTGTTGATCAACAATGCCAGCCAGGACAATTCACTGTTTGCGAGAGGTGACACCGGCGTGATGGCTGATCCAATAGATCTTTCGATGACGCGGTTTAGACCAGGATCGGACGTGTTCTCGTTGTCAGTGACGTTGTTTTGAAGAATGAGCTGAAGAAAAGTGGTGGACGGCTGGCAGACGTCTGGCTGCCAGGTGTTAGGGGTTTTCAGAGTAGGGCACCTGACACTTTTGTTCCGGGAAAGAGCTGCAGCGTTCCGAAAGTGGATCCCTTCGGCGTTGACATGGCAACGGCAATTACGCGAAGCTCCATATCAACAAAACCCTCCGCCCGCTCTTCCCTGACTTTGGAGCTTCCAGTTCAACCATCACAGCATCATGTAAATAAACGACAACATAACTCTCGACAACTGCATTGTACTAATCCACCAGCAAACACAACAATCACCCATTCTATCTCATCTTTGTTTTTTGCACCCGCTCTCAAATCCCACACGCATACACAAGATGGAGCCTCAATCACCCCCTAAGCGCATCACGCGCTCGAGAGCTGCAAAGACTGCCGATACCACGACGAACACTAGAGCTACCAAGATCGTGACCGCTGCGGCCAAGGCCAAAGCTAGCGTTTCTGCACCGACGCGATCGACCTCAGCGAAGAGAAAGACACGAGCCGATGATGCTGAGGAGGAAGAGCACAGCGAAGAGCCACAACAATCAGACGCCGCACCTCGTGCCACAAGAGCTACGAGAGGCCGCCCCAAGAAGACAGAGGAGCCTGCGGCACCGGCAACGGCACCATCCATGTCAAGTGGTGTTCCTGGCCGGGCAACTCGTGCACGAGCTGCTGCTCGACAGGTTTCCGGCACATTGCCCTCAGCTCCTAAAGATGAGCCAGTAAAGCCCACCCGTGGCCGGCCTAGAAAGGTGGTAGCTGAAGAAGCTCCCGCCAAGGAAGCGGAGCCAGTGAAGAAGACGACGACGCGTACTCGCGCAGCACCAGTCACAGCAGCAAAGCCCGCCGTCAAGAAGACGGTAACATTCCAAGAACCCGAAAAGGAAAACATCGCTCCTGACGCAAGCAAGAAGACGACCGAGAAGCCCGCAGCTACCACTGGTCTCAGGGGCAGACCAGTACGAAAGCCACCCGTTCCCAAGGCACCCCGATCTACCAAGTCCGCCGCCACCGCCGCTGCCTCCACCACCACCACGAAGACGGACAAGACTCCTCTGAGCCCTAAGAAGGTTACTCAGGTCCCCATGCCTCGCGACTTCTCCGATGACGAGTTGGCCGGCCCGGATACGCCTCCGCGACCAATGATGAAGAGCCCGACAAAACCGCCCACTGGTGCCCTCGGATCCTCCAGGAAGCTCAATCTGCTCCCCGCCGACAAGACTTCAGAACCAGAGCAGATCCATGATGACGAAAACTCCACCAAGCCTGCGGACCAAGAGGACGAAGCCACCAATGCTCTAGCTTCTCCTGCCAAGAGACTTCCCAACTCGCCATTCCGGGACTCGATGAAGTCCCCGGCGAAGCGTGCCGAGGGAGTTTCTCTGAAGCCTGCAGCATCCATGCAACCGAGCGGCGAGAACGGTGCCGTCCCCTCTTTCAAATCGTCTCTGCTTCAGTCGCCCGCCAAGCGTCCGCAGTCCGCCATCAAGCCCTTTACTCTGCCTTCGACCAATGAGGGTGAGAAGAAGATTTCCAACTTCAAGGCCTCTCTGCTTCAGTCACCAGCTAAGCGACCCTTGTCTCCTATCAAGGGTATGGCTACAAAGCCCATGGAGCGACTTGAGGAAATGCAATCTCCTGCTACAAAGCCTCTGTTGCTGTCCACGCCCACTGCTCTACGCCCTGTCAAGCGATCTTCCGAGAAGCTCATGGCCGAAGAGTCGCATGGCGATGCTGAGGATGATGACGAGCTGGATGAGGTCGCAGAGGCCATGCTCAACGAGTCCATTCACTTGGAAGAGCCGATGCAATTCCCCGGTCGCCTTTCAGCTGTCCTGCCCAGGCACGCCGACCCCGTGCTCAAGAAGAACATGCCGGTTCTCGAGGCTCCCACTGAGGAGACGAAAATTGTTGGGGAGATCAGTCATGCTCAGCAGTCAGAGGAGCTTGCAGAGGATGACGTCTTTGCTGACGAGGCTACTGAGGATGGTTTGGGTTCGGACGGAGAGCCTATGATGGTCGACGACGAAGCCTACTTCCAGCCTCAAGCCGCGGCTGCACCCCAGCTTACACTGAGTGCCCCTAGCGGCATATTCGGCCTGCGCCAGAAGGATATGGATCCGTACAGCAACATGGAGTCTGACTCTGACGATGAGCTCGCCAACAGCCCCAGAGTCTCTTCAGCTCACAACTTGGTTCTTGCCACCCCCGCCAACTCTCGACGAAGCATTGCCAAGTCTCGGGTCTCCAGTGTTGGCTTCACTCCCTTGGCAGACCAGCTCAACGCTTGGTCTGCTGCCAGCCCTTCCAAGACACCCAGACGACCCGTCACCCCTGGACGCCTTGGTGCTGCCACGCCTCGCGCAGGAGAATCTCCCCTCCGAAGCACGTACTTTGAAGACGAGATGACCGTCCGCGCCGATATGGACGCTCAGAATGAGATTGAGGCTGCAATTGAGGCTGAGATTTCCGCCACTGCTGAGGCCGAAGATCCCGAGTTTGACGACCTCATGGTCACTGAGGAAGACATGGCTCTTGCGGCCGAGGCCAATGAGATGTCTCTGATGGAACCTGAGGAGCTTGATGAGATTGTCAACACGTCCAACAGCTTTGATGATACTCTTTCCGAGGCGAGCCAAGAGTACGGCGATGAGAACGACATGCCCGTTGATCCCGCCATGTTTGGTGGCGATGCGTATGTCCCGCCAGTGACTCCTAACCGTGTTCTGGCGCGCGAGTTTTCCACCGTCTCCAAGGTTCCTCTTAAACCTGCTGACGAGTCGACCCCTCGCCCCAAGAAGAAGCGTGCTGCCAGCATTTCCCGACTCCCCGTCAGCCGCCCAAGCCTGAACAGGAGTGCTACCGTCATCTCCTACTCGCCCGGCAAGAACCAAAAAGATGAGGAAGAGCAGAACGACAACGAGTTCGACTCTGCTCCCGTCACTCCGGCCAAGTCTGATATCTGGTCGAGCCTCGGAACGCCGGCGCGCACTCCCCGCCGAGACCTTAACTCAGGTCTCCTCCGTGGAGCTGTCGTTTTTGTGGATGTGCACACCACCGAGGGTGCGGATGCCAGTGGCATTTTTGTCGAGCTTCTTGGTCAGATGGGAGCCCGCTGCGTCAAGACCTGGAACTGGAACCCGAGCGCTACTGGCAACTCGGATGCCTCCAAGATTGGCATCACTCACGTCGTCTTCAAGGATGGCGGCAAGCGCACAATGGAGAAGGTTAGAGAGTCAAATGGTGTTGTGCAGTGTGTCGGTGTGAGCTGGGTTCTTGAGTAAGTTTCTTCTAATCCTAATGAAAGATGATATTTGGCTAATCGGTCTTCACAGTTGCGAGCGTGAGAATGAGTGGCTCGAAGAGGCACCCTACTACATCGACACCTCCATGGTACCCCGTGGAGGCGCGCGCCGTCGCAAAAGCATGGAGCCTACAGCGCTCGCTAACCAGAACGGCATGCTTGTTCCTACGCCCGTCAAGGCGGGCCGTGATGCCAAGACTGCGCCCAACACGCCCATGAACCGACGTGATAGCACGGTGTGGATGCACACCCCTTCAGACGAGGCCGAGGACGACGATGATGACTGGCAGGGCCTAATCTCTCCTGTTCCCGTCACCCCTGCGCCTGAGGCTCTTGCTCGCTATGCTGCAGAGACGCCTTCTGGGATGACCGAGTACGACTCTTCTCCCACCAAGACTCTGCACATGCAAACCTGCCCTCCTAAGCAGAACGCCTTTGTCCAGATGGGCGAGGGTATTCTCAACAGAGACAAGGACGAGAGCGTCATGCAGCGCCTGATGGCTGCTCGCAGGAAGAGCTTGCAGTTTGCTCCCAAGATTGGCAGCCCCTTGGCCAAGACCTGGCGCTAGATGTTGATTATTTTGCAATTGTTTTTGTCGTTTTGTCGACTCAGGCCTAGGCCGAGATGCGACGGGGTTGGTTTTAGACGGCGTTTACACGGATATGGGATATGGGTTCCGAAAGGGCCTGGAATACGGTGTTTAGGTTATTAGATTGGTTGTACATCAGAACATACGCTGGCTGCGAGGGCAGCGTCAGTTGTCTTTGGAACACAATTTGAACGGAACTTTTTGTCTCTCGCTGTGTTTTCCTCACCTATGCTTTTGATGTTTATCTTGGTTGCAACTTTGAAAGTTGATGTTTGTGAATACTCCAAAGTCCCTGGACCCTTGTCCGTATCTGACAAGGTGACGCATGTTGGCCGCGCGTTCTTTTGATTGGACCAACCAAAGTCCCGAGTCTCCAGAGAGCGCGCTTAACTTGACTCGGTGTTCCGGGATGGCAGGAGAAGGCATTGATTGATAAGGAAGATCCATCCGACACACATGAGACTCCGAGCTTTGATACCGATTGTTTGCCTGAATGTGGCGAAGATGATAAGCTAGACTTCCTCTTCCTTTCCTCTTCCTTTCCTCTTTTTATCTTCATTTGCATTTCATAGAATCACCGAAGAAAAAGCATGCGTTCACTGCGAGCCTTGACGACGTCGCTGCTGGCGGTGCAGTTCACTGCCGTCGCGGCGGATGAGGTACAGAAACCCGTGGGTGTATCATCATCGTCGTCGTCGTCATCGACATCATATTCATCATCTCAAGATGAGTCCAACCCTTCATCGCCGTTTACAGCAACACCAAAGAGTGATGGTACAGATCCATCACCATGGTACGCTCGACTGAATTACTCGTCGCCCGCGCCTCACCTGTTTGCTTCGGCGTATGGATTGCTCCAGCAGTGGAGTAACACAGTGTTCCCTAACGGACACACGATGGCGGCGGTGGAGGTACCCGCGTTTACGCTGCTTTATCACGGGAGGATGGATGAGGAGGATGTGCCGAGTCCGGAGTGGCTTGCTTTTGATATGTGAGTTTTTTTGGTTGCACGATCCCCTTCCGCTGTTTTTGTGTGTGCCCGTGTTATTCATGGTTTCGATACGTGTTTGGTTGTGATGTAGATGTTTCATGGTGTGTGTGTGTGTGTATGTGTGTTTGTGATACCGAGTCTCGTAGATGAAAAGTTTACTGGCTTGGGCAGGCTAACACGAATACAATTTCAGAGAAATGGCCTACGGTATAATGGGCAGCACCCGCCAAAGCTACATGCTAACATACCAAACCACGCGGCCCGTGAAAGCGCTCTACTTTGACGGCGAGTCCGCTGCGCTGATGGGGTTCGGGCAGCTGGACACGCAGATGCTGCATTTATACGGCAACGTATCCGGTCCGAAGAGTGATGGAGGTCCGTGGCGCGGGTTGGAGCCCGAGTATCAGAGGGCCATGGGGCTCTGCGACTGGTTGTTGGAGAAGGGGCTGCGCGGACCGGGGTGGGGGTTTGAGGGGGTGGTGAGGATGAATACGGGGTTCGAGATGATTTGGTGTGATTTTGGGGGTGGGGGGAGTTTGAGGTTGGTTGGGAGGGGGAATGTTACTGCGCCGCAGTTGAGGGAGGGGGATGATGATGATGGAGAGAAGACGGTGGAGGGGGATGAGGTTGAGGGAGACGTGAAGAAGGCAGATGGGAGGATGCATGGCGAAGAAGGGGTGCCGACGTCGGTGTACCCGCTCCCACCGCAGCCGACGCTGACAGACCGGCCCGTAAGCCCTTCCCGTCCGCCGATGCCGCCCAACTGGCGCGAGATCATGGGTCCCGCCGAGCGAGAGCCGTTTTTGCAGACGCAGGGGTGGGGATGGTTTGCTTCCGCGACGTGGCACTACGGGTCCAATGGTCTCGGGCAGGGCAAAGGGGAGACGAGGGCGCGGGTGCTCGGGTGCGGGATCACGAGCTGGTACGCGGATCGATTCTGGGGATCCGGTGCGGAGGAGGAGCGGACGAGGTTGAATCTTACTGCGGAGGGGTATTGGACTGGTGATGGAGGAGAGGGTGGTGTTGGGAACCGGAGTGAGGCGTTGGCGAAGCTTGGGAGGCGGAGAAGGATGCATCATTTGGAGAATGTGACGGCTGAGACGGCGGCGGGGATGAGGTGGGAGACGGAGGTGATGTTGAGGGATGCGCTTGTGGGCGAGGGGGGGTGTAGTGGGATGGAGTGGGTGAGTTCCATGGGGGAGATTGTGCAGCGGACGGCTGGGCATTTGATGGTTATGGAGGAGGGGGCGAGGTTCGGCGGCGATGGTGATGGTGGTGACCGGGACTGGGGGAATGTGACGGCGGTGAGGGAGTGGTTGTACAAGTTGCGTGGGCAGAGTCACATGTTTTTGGTTTCTTTCCTGGAGTATCCGCGCGAGATTGATAGACAGACGTGGGATGTCCGGGGCGCGCTGTTTGCGGAGACGTATTCGCGGTGTCGGTATCGGTACACGAGGTTGATGGTTGATTTACCGCTCAGCGTGAGGGAGCGGGATCTGAGGGACGCGGTGGAGGAGGTCATGGGTGGCATCTGCGAGGTGTTGCTGGAGGTAGGGTTCGGTATCGAGAGGGCGTGGTATGATCTCGAGAGAGGGGAGACGTCGGAGCTGGAGGCTGCGAGCGAGAGGTGGGCGGACGGTGTGAGGCGGCTTCGGGCGTGGGTTGGTTGGGAAGGGGAGTTCATCCGGTGCCGGGAGGTGTGCGGGTGGGATGAGCGATGCTATATCCCCATGTGGCCGTTGTTGAGGTCCGTGTGGGGTGGCAGGAGACCGAGGCCGCCTCCGGAAGGTGGACTGGGGAACGGGACGGAGCCTGGGTATGGTCCGCCGCCGCCGCCGCCGCCGTATCGGGGTCGGGGACCTGGGTATGGTGGGAACCATACCGGGCCGCCTGGGCGTGGGATGCCGGGGCGGAGTCCGATATGGATGGGCGATGAGACGGATCTGTGGGAGCCAAAGTGCGTTAAGATGGAGGATATCATGCCCAGGGCGAGGGGAAACTAGATTTCACTTGCGTCGTCAGTGAGTCAATATGAATGGTGCTCATGTTTCAGCTTCATAGATCAATGTCAGTGATGGCAAGAAGTCGGCGTTCGTCGAGCTGTCACGCTTGTCAAGGGCCGAGTCTGGTTCAGATCGAATCACGATGAGTATGCCGTCTAGGTAGAAACAAGTGAGGTCCAATGCAGTCCACCTGGGAAGAAGGGCGTTCAATTCTATTTCAAGCTCGAGACATTGGTCATCTGATCTGTGTACCGCAAAAGTTAGCCTTGCCGTGATAAGAAACTGTGCCGAAGTAGACGGAGACGAACCATTGAATAACATGTGTAATCCTGGGCCTGAACAAACGTAACCTAAAACTTTTACTCCGAAGTCTATAACCATGCCAGCCGTCAACCACCTCGAACCGTTCATGAGCGCAGGTACGCCTTCATCGCCTTGACCGCATCGCCGTCGTTGGCCTTGAGCAGCTCCGTCGCCTTGGGCTTGGTGAGCTCCAGTTCGTCAACCTATGTTCCGTCAGCATGTATCCGTCTCATACATTCCCGTCATTCAACAAATCTGCCTTGTCTCCAATGACCCGGACCCCCATCTCCCGGCCGTCCCCCAGTGTATCAGGTAGGGAGGTTGACTAACCAGCAGCGCAACGTCGGCGGCATCGACCTTGACATTCTTCACCTCTTTCTTGGCAGCGGTGGCGCCACCCAGACCCTTGATCGCCTTCTGCGCGGCATCGACATCGACCTGCCCGCTTCCTGAATCGTCGCCGCCGGCATCGAGACTGGCGAGGGCGGACGCCGCCTTGCGGTCCTCGGCTGACTTTGCGGGCTGGACCTCCTCCTCGACATCACCGGCGGTGGCGCCCTCGACGACGGTGGGGGGCTGCTTCTCAGACATTGTGTTCGGAGTGTGTAGGTAATTATTTAATCGGTCGATTCGAGGGGCTTTGGATCGGAGTTTGAGAGGTGGGACTATTCGCGTTGAAGAGCTGTGACGTTGTGTGAACAGTCGGGCACGGCACGGCGGCGCAGGAGGCAGCTCTATCGGAATCGAATTTGTGGTGGGGCAGGTTTAAGGTGGGGGCGGGGAGGGGGAGAGCTACCCTCCGGTACGTACCTCGCCGAAGGTACCTTAGGTCAGGTATCCGCAGGTGAGGGGAGGTGTGCCGCCACGGCCGCTTACACCGATGGTGAGCGTTCGAGGTAGGTCGGTACGCCTCGGCATAGCGTTGCCCTGGAGGAGGACAATGTACAACTTTATTTCTCAGGTTTAGCACCAAAGACGCACACCACAAACTCGACACACAAACACGCAGGGTTTGACGGATGGTATGGTTCCTGAGTTTGCTCTCTTCGGTTCCGTCCCTCTCGTTGTCATTGGCCAATTTCGAGCGAAGCAAGCACACCGTTGCAGGTTACCAGGCCCTTGCCCGTTATTAAGGATTTTTCTGCTCGCATTCATCCCACTCACCGGTCCATTTCACTACCTTGCCTAGTAAGGTAGGCACAGCGGAGTATCCAGATTCGATCACTTCGTGTTCCAAGCGCTTTTGAACCACTTTGCTGTTGACTCACCAAGGTACATATACTAGGTCTCTTTCCCTCTGTTATGACTTTCAGGTTGAATCATTTTCAAAGCCATTGCTGATTTCACTTCAAGTCAACTTACTTGTTATTACTCCAGCTTCCATCTACGTCGGTTCTGGGCAACGAATCAACTCGGCACCACTTGACTGTCCACCATTTTGTCTTGAGTCACCAACACCGGTGACCAACACAGCACATCACACTATGTCCTCCTCCGCAGATTGGTCGCCCGACTCCTGGCGCTCAAAACCCATCAAGCAAGCTCCCGCCTACCCAGATGAAGCGGGCTTGAAAAAGTCCGTCAAAGAACTGGGACGTCTACCCCCCATTGTTCACCCAAAGGAGATTGTCGCACTCAAGCAGCACCTGCGTGATGTGGCCCTCGGCGAGGCTTTCCTGCTCCAGGGCGGCGACTGCGCGGAGCTATTTGACTACTGCGAGCCCAATGCAATCGAGTCAAAGATTAAGCTGCTGCTGCAGATGAGTCTGGTTCTCGTCTGGGGTGCTGACAAGAAGGTGGTGCGCATTGGGCGTATGGCTGGTCAGTATGCCAAGCCGAGATCGAGCCCTACGGAAATAGTTGATGGTGTGGAGATGCCTTCATTCCGGGGAGACATCCTCAACGGCTTCCAAGTCGATGAGCGCGAAATTGACCCGCAGAGACTCGTAAAGTGAGTCAGGCAGAAAATCGTGTGTCACCACAAGAGCTAACCAGCACCAAAGAGCCTACCAGTATTCCTCAGCAACCCTCAACTACATCAGAGCTTGCCTCTCATCAGGCATCGCCGATCTCCACAGGCCGCTGGACTGGGGCCTGGGCCATGTCCGGGATCCGGAGCTGAAGAGAAAGTACTCCGAGGCCGTCCTCTCCCTCACAGACATGCTCCGCTTCCTGCACACCATCGGCGCCGACCGGAGCGACAAGCTGGACACGGTCGACCTCTTCACCAGCCACGAGGGCCTCCTCCTCGAGTACGAACAGCCGCTGACCCGCCTCCTGGAGACGCCCGTCCCGCGTCCCACAGCAAACGGCAACGGCTCCCGGAACGGCAGCGGCCCCACCGAGACCAAGAAGGAGTACTACGACACCTCGGCCCATTTCCTCTGGATCGGCGACCGCACCCGACAGATCGACGGCGCCCACGTCGAGTTCTTCCGCGGCATCGCCAACCCCATCGGCATCAAGGTCGGACCCACCACGCCCGTAGACGACCTCCTCGCCCTGCTGCGCGCGCTAAACCCGGACAAGGAGCCCGGTAAGATCACCCTCATCACGCGGTACGGCGCCTCGAAAGTGCGCTCGCTGCTGCCGGCGCACATCCGCGCCGTCGAGGACAGCGAGTACAATCGCTGCGTTGTCTGGCAGTGCGACCCCATGCACGGCAACACGGTCTCGACGGGCGGCGGCATCAAGACGCGGCGGTTCCGCGACATCTTTGAGGAGCTGCAGGAGACGCTGCGCATTCACAAGGAGCAAAAGAGTTATTTGGGCGGCGTCCACCTCGAGCTCACTGGTGATGCTGTGACGGAGTGCCTGGGTGGTAGCGAGGGATTGGACGAGGATGATTTGTCGACCAACTACACGAGTTTCTGCGACCCGAGACTCAATGAGAAGCAGGCGCTCGAGTTGGCGTTCTTGATTGCGGATCACTACAGGAACGAGAGAAGACCGGTTTTGTGAAGCGGTCTTGGGTTAGCAGAAAGTACATTAAGCAGCGGCATTTGGGCATTTGGGAACAAAATTGATGATAAAAAGCTTTTCCTTTCGTACCTGAGATGAGTTCATTTTACAGCCAACCTCAGTCATGCCACTAATGCCAGGCACGCATGATTCAATGACAGTGACAGTCATGGCGTAAAACCTGGGGTAAGCCACGAGCACCATCACACTTTTAAGTACCTGCAGAACTCCCTTAGGACACATTGACCTCTCACACCGTCAGGAGCAAGCACGCCAGAGGGATGAATCGATTCGATAATGAAACATGCAACCGCAGCTGGACCGCATCTCGGCTCACCTTGGACCCAACATGCGGGGAGGCCCTGGTGTTGTTGGTTCGTGTCCACTGGCTCACCGACGCATTCACTTACCCAGCAGGGAAGTTTCAGGCGGATATCAGCGGGCCAAAGATAAGGTGGCAGGTGAGGTACCCTTACTTGACCTTACCCAAGGTAGCTGCTTAGCAGGCTCTGGGACTCTGTACAGCGCGCCTTACGCCCTTTTACCCCAGCGGCCGATAAGGGGAGCGGGGCTTCCCCGCGACTCCGCCGGCTACCCGTGACCGAGCGTGTAAGTACCTTGACCCCGACGCCGTCTCTCCTCTCCTCTCCCTTGATAAATCCCAAGCTCTCATCCTGCATCCATCATCTTACAACAAACCTTCACGCTCTTCTCACCTTTACATCGTGAATTTTCACAGATTCAAGACTAGCTTCACCTTGTTCTCATAGTCGTAGCAACACCTGGTCAACACATACTTAGAACTCACCACCCACACATACAAGATGGTCTATCCATTCGACTATCTCCAACATCGTCGTGACTGGTCTGCCATCCCACCCGTGCCTATAACCCGCAAAACCCCCGAGGTTCACTGACACATAGGAAACAGCAACTTCAAGCAATCTGAACGCGCAGACAGAATCCGTCGTCTCACGGCCTACAAAGGCCCCTTTTCTCCACAAGACCGCCAGATCCTGGATAAACCCATCGAGGAACTCGTCCAAGATGTCCACAAGACCGTCCTGAAACCCATTGACATTCTCAAAACCTACGGCAAAGTCGCTCTCAAGGCCCACGAACGCACAAACTGCCTCACCGAGGTCATGCTCGAGTCCGCCGAGAAGTGGGTGGCCGACGGCTCCGTCAACCTCAAGGGCCCTCTAGCCGGCATCCCCGTCAGCCTCAAAGACACAATCGTCGTCGGCGGCTACGACACCACCGTCGGCTTCAGCAGCTTCGTAGGCAACAAGACCGCCACCGACGGCCCCGTCGTCCGCCTCCTCAAAGACGCCGGTGCCGTCCCCTACGTGAAAACCAACCTGCCCATCACCCTCCTCAGCTTCGAGTCCACAAACGACGTCTGGGGCCGCTGCACGAACCCGCATAACACCCGCTATTCCCCTGGAGGCTCCACGGGCGGTGAGTCCGCGCTCCTAGCCATGGGAGGACGCATCGGCATCGGCAGTGACGTCGCCGGCAGCGTGAGAGCGCCGGCGCATTTCTCAGGCTGTTATAGTCTCCGCTGCTCCACGGGCCGGTGGCCGAAACTGGGCTTCTGCACGAGCATGCCGGGCCAGGAGGGCGTGCCGTCCGTGTATAGCCCCATGACGAGGACGCTGGACGACCTGCGGTACTTCACGCGCGCCGTGGTGGGGATGAAGCCGTGGGAGTACGATTACAGTGTCCACCCGCTGGCGTGGCGAGCCGAGACCGAAAAGGCGTGGCTGGACGACGGGAAGAAGCTCCGCGTCGGCGTGATGCGCACCGACGGCGTCGTGGACCCCAGCCCGGCGTGCCGGCGCGCGCTGGAGATGGTCGAGAACGCGCTGCGCAAGCAGGGCCACGAGATTATCGAGGTTAATCCCCCTTCTCCCTACGAAGGTCTCAAGATTGCCGCCCTGGCGCTCAACGCCGACGGGTGTCAGATGTTTAGCACGTTTTTCCGCACGGGGGAGTGGAATGACCCTGGCGCGGCGCAGATGAAGTTTTTGATGAACCTCGCCAGCCCGCTGCGATACTTGTACTATCTCTGGGTCAAGTACGTCCGTCGCGACGACATCTGGGCGGGTCTCGTACGGGATTGGCGGCCGCAGTCGGCGTTTGAGAACTGGAAGCTCGTCGCGAGGCGGGAGGCGTACCGGAATAAGTGGTTTGACTGGTGGAACGCGGCCGAGGTGGACTTTTTGATCACGCCGCCTAATGCGACGCCTGCTGTGCCGCATGATGGGATGAAGGATGCGTGTAGTAGCTGCGGGTACACGTTCCTCTTCAACTTGGTGAGTTTGTTTTCCAATTGTTCACGATTCATGCGTTTGAGGAATAGTGAGTGGCTAATCAACTATCTAGCTCGACTACACCGCCGGCGTCCTCCCCGTGACACACGTGGACAAGGACCTGGACCAGCTGCCCGCGGACTTCAACATCAAGAAGCTCAATGGCGTGGCATACGGTGCGTATAAGCTGTACGATGCCAAGGATATGCACGGCCTGCCCGTCGGCGTCCAGGTCGTGGGCAGGAGGTTGGAGGAGGAGAAGGTGTTGTCACTCATGCAGAGGGTAGAGGATGCTTTGGGCGACGAAAAGTACAAGCTGTTGGACATTGACTAAGCTTTTTGGGAATGGAGTCCATTCGAAAAGGCAGACAATCTAGATTGTCGTAGCTAATGATTTCGCGTCAACTGAAGACAAAAAGATCAAGTCATTCTTCTCCGCCGATTTCGCGACCGACGTTATATAATGTAAATCAGATCATTGGATAGAATTCAGTCATAGGGCCTCCCAAATTGGATTCCGGATATAACAAGCCATGTCTACGGAGTGTGAGCTTCAGTATTGCATATCGGATCCCCGTGCCGTGAAAGTCAGATAGTCGGGGGGAGGGGGGATGCGGGGCAGCGTGCGGCCGTCGAACAGGTCCGATCTCGGACGGTCGTCGCATCCTCCCATCTTCACTCATTCCACTTAAACTTCAGATTGCGTGTAAGTCGGAGACGAGAGAAAGTTATATAAACTCGCAACGTACTCGTAAAGGTCCTTTCCATCTATTCATACCCCATCATACCCTCCCGTCCAGAATCATCTTTCGAATCCTAAATCAAACATGGCCGAACAAAAAGAGGATAAGTGGTCATCCGAGGTAAGCCTTATTAGCTCGAGTATCAATCAACCATCATCGCCAGCCTTAGACTCACAAAATACCCAGGCCTACCAGCACTCCGCCTCCTTCGTCCCCAAGTTGGCGACCAAGGTGGTCCAGTGGCTCGATGTGCAAAAGGACGATGTCATTCTCGACGTCGGCTGCGGTGGTGAGTCCCAGACCTCGATCCTTCACACCCGTCCTCTCGACGATGGACTTGACCGTAGTACAGTACACCAGGCTAACGTTCAAGCAGACGGCATCCTCGACGTCGAATTCGGAAAAGTCCTCTCCCAAGGAAAAGGCTCCCTCCACGGCATCGACGCCTCCCCAGGCATGATCTCCGCCGCCAAGAAGGCCGTCTCAGCAGCAGGCCTCTCAAACTGCGAGTTCGAAGGTACAGCTCTCCTCTCTTCTCTCCTCTCTACCATATCCAAACGAATTGGCAACTCTTCCCTGTGCGAAACTAACACTGCCCCCCCCCATCCCAGTCCTCGACGCAACAAAAATCACAACCTCCTCAACACCCACCCTACACACCCCAACCTTCACAAAAGCCTTCTCCAACGCAGCCCTCCACTGGATCCTCCGCCCCCCAGGCTCCCACATCCCCGTCTTCACCGCCATCCGCGACGCCCTCCTCCCGGGCGCCACCTTTGCCCTCGAAATGGGCGGTCTAGGCAACGTAGCCGAGATGCGTACCGCCATCGTCATGGCCGTCGCGCGGCGCGTGGGGATAGAGAAGGCCGTCGCCGTAGACCCTTGGTTCTTCCCCGATGAAGAGTGGTTGAAGACGGTGCTCGAGAAGGAGGTCGGCGGGTGGGAGGTGTTGAAAGTCGAGAGGGAGTGGAGGCCTACGACGGCGGATAAGGGCGGCGTGGAGGGGTGGGTTAGGTTGATGGGGAAGGAACTGTTGGATGCTGTGCCGGAGGAGGGCGGGCAGAGGGAGGAGGTTGTTAGGGAGATCGTGGAGGTGTTGAGGCATGTTTGTAGGATTCCGGGGGATGGGGAGATGATTAGCTACGTGAGGTTGCGGTGTCTTGCGAGGAAGCTTTAGGTTGAGGTGGCTAGGCGAAAGGGTATGTGTCTGGTGATGGGGACGAGAATTAGAGAAGTGTGTAGACGCTGGCTCAGTACTTCTGTTGCCAGTAGTCCCCGACCTACAAAGCGTGTTCACTCTTGAAGGACCAGAACGACAGGAACCCACACCACTTGCAATGGTTACAAGTGGCGAGGTTTTCGGTGGGAGGGATCATCAAAGACAAGAGACCAGGTATAATGAGACCGACCTCGAACGTCTCTTTCAGTTACTAAAGCTGCCCAAGAACGCTCACCGTCTCGTTCGCTCCACCTCCCTTCGGCTCGAACGTATTCGTCACGAACAATCACGACCTTACAAGAGCTGCTTAGTCACGGACGTTTAATTGTAATAAGTGCTTTAAGTTATAGCACCAAGGCTGCCTTGACCTGCTAGTGTTAAAGTAGAGCTTTCTGAGAGAAACCTGTGGTTTACTTATTATAAGCTCGCCTCTACGTGGGCACCAGCCCACTGCCTACTAATTTCGGCTTGAACATGTATAAAGTAAACACGCTTTTAAGAAGCGAATTCTGCAGAAGCGGCTCCTTAATTTCACTTTTTGCAATGACTGGAAAGAGAAGACGGCATTGCATCATGTATCGCAGCTCATCTAGAAGTTGGTCCACACATCCTTTGAAAGCGAAAGCTATGACGTGCTGCCACTAATAAAGAGATAGAGACAAAGCATAACTCGTCACAGTTCATCATAAGGACGGGAATATCAGGAAGCAATGCTACGTCAGCTACGCTCTAAGTCTACTTCCGTGGCTCTCCAACCTTCATGTATCGTGATCAAGTTTGCACAGTCTCACGGAGATGCGCATCTAGTTACTATAAGTAGGCTCGCATTCAACTCGATCCCATGTTCCATGCGCCACACCACTGGCGGACTTGTTGTGATGCTCCTGTTCTTCGAGACAGTCTTTAGTGGCTTATTTTCTCTGACTCGTGATAACCATGGCCAGCCCTTGTACCTCATCTTTCAACTACATAGTACTCAAAGGCACTCTCAATCACTCTATCACCCATCTCAGTCTCCATCCCGCACATCGACGCCACATATTCGTGCGAGAGCGAGACGAACAGTGTGAGAGAGATAAAGGCTTCAGTATAACTCAGGCTTACTCGGGCTTTCCATTCTGAGCGGTTAATCTGACTGCCGCCATCAAGTCTTCCTCACTCCGCTGACTTGGACACAAGTGCCAGCTCAAGGCCACCGCCGTGTGGCTCTCGATAACATCTGCATCTATCCGTACCGACTACCATTATTCTCAATCCCCGTGAGGCATCCTTATCCGGCCTTGTGCATCGAGGCAGTTGGGGATAATGAAAGATCCATCCTTGTGAAAACCTTCTAGAGGGTTCATATTTCCCGCTCAGCAAATGGAGCACGGTCTCGAGAAGCCGAACCCGTCTTCCCAGCCATATCGACTCGCTTTCCAGCAACTCGAAAAAGTCATAATCTGATCAATAGACACATTTCATCCCCCCACAAAGCCGTAACCTCAATAGAAGGTCTTCATGTCATAACCGGGCAAGATTTGCCCCTCTCACCGACGTAGACTAGACCACCCGAAAGAGAAGAGGCTATAAATACCAATCCGGCCAACCACGTAAGCGTTTCGAAGATACTCACAATGTTGGGACGAACTTTTCTCTCCCATAACCGCACTGGGCTTTCGACCAGCTCGCACGGTCACAGCCTCATACCGAAGGGATGATGAAAACCACCCGGTCTCTCAACAGTGACCCGGGTCCTTTCGACTCACCTTGGATTAGAAAACATATCATACATGGAGTAAACTGCTCAGTAGGCCGACGAAACCTGATCAAGGAGCCCTGGGAAGATCATAGGTGAGAAGAACGGGCAAAAGACGCGTTTAATGCTAGCGGAACCCGTCCGAACTCCACCCCAACCCGGACACCATCCGTATACCTTAGCGCCACTTTCACCCGGTCCGTCCGTCCGTCCGCCCGCCTTGCCCCACCATCCCGAACTCGCAACGGCATCATTCTAATCCTACCCATCTCATCTTCCACTACCTATCCGTACCTAATTACTTACCTGGCTCAACTCAACAAAGTCTCACTCTCTCCATCTTCGGCGCCCACATAATCCTTCACTTGATCAAGCTCATCCCAGTAGTGACCGCATCATCCCCATACCCCCCGCCCAGCGCTCACGATTAAGTGCCAGCTGAGAAAGAGAAAGAGAGAACATCAATGTCAACCATAAGTTGCCGTCACACCCTATCAACCCGTCATAGCCGCCGTCTCCAGATTTCCCAAACCTTCTCACAAACCCCTTTTCTTACTTTTTCCAGGGATTTCACCACAAGGGAGTTGACATCAAAGAAAAGACAAAATCAGTTATTCCCGTCCGTCCCCAGGATCCAAAATCCCGACTACATCATTTCAAACCAATAATCTAAATCACATCGTACCACAAGACACACCACACGTACCTTGAACACGGCATACACCACCAGCGGGGCCGACTTTTCATCCAGCCACGCAACCACCAGCAACAAGTCAAAGGGAGAAAACCTCAAAACATCAACGGTTTGAAATGCAACCACAACCGTCCACCCAAGCCCTGCACGTACCACACCTACCACATCACAGGGAAAAGTAAGCCCGTCCCCCTCCCCATCTCCACTCGATCGTCAGAAGAGGCAACCCAAGTCTCCCGCTTCTCTTTTCCCTCAATCACATAGACCACATGTAGGCTCATGCAGCCCAACACACGATTCAACGAGTGGTCCCAGCCCCAATCAAGACTACTCGAGTCCAGACTTTTTCAACAACAGCAAGACGGGCGAACGGCGAAGCCGGACCCTGAAAAAGCTGCGAGTCGTGGACCGGAGGCACTCCGGTGGGAAGCTTCGGAGGAAGGAATACTCCGTTCTAGCTCTTCCCTGCTGCTTGATGCTCTCTGTAACCTCGTTCCCTACGAGCATGCCCCTGCTTAGAGCGTGTCGCCGTCAGTAGTCGCACCCATTCCGGTTCAGTTCTGATGTCGTTCACGTCATCTCATGACAGCGGTTCGCACCAGTGGCTGTGCAAGATCGAATGAAATCATTATCACTTATCCTATCTACCCAAGGCCCATGAACACCTGTTTCTTTCTAGATCATGATGAATATTTGAAAACCTGGAAATATAACAAGTTGCCATAGCTGAAAAAATGTGATATATGGACTTTGTATATATATGAGAGAACATTGACCGCCTGCCACCTCCGCCCATCGTCAAGAAATAATAGGTGAGGGCGCGGATGGCGGCAAAAGTGGTAAGAGATGATGCACATCGCTGAGGGGGTTTCTTAATGCATTCCAGCCAACGCCTTCCCGCTTGCCGTTATTCAGCCGGTTCTCCTCTCGGAGCGCTGCTTCCCGCGGTCCCACTGCTGAGAGGCTCCTCGTAGCTATAGATGTCGTCTCCTGGTATGAGATTCTCCTCCACGTACAGAACTCGAGGCTTTCGCCAAGGCTCCTCGTTTTTTGACTTTTACTTTTCATTAACTCAGCCATCTTCACGCTTAGAAGTGCTCCTTCCAGAATCGGAAGTTGACTTCGCGAACATCGGCATCCTTGCAAGCCTGCTTGATGTCGCGAGCTACATAAGTCGTTAGTCAGGATATTGGAAGAGATGGGAGCAAGATGCTTACCAGCTACTGAGGGACCGCAGAAGTAAACACCGACAGTTGTGCGCATGCTACCTTCCAAGCCGTTGAGGTATGTTCTGTCCAAAATGCCATCGCGCATGGTTGTGAAAAGCTTGGAGAAGTTGGGTCTACCAAAGTTCGTGCGGGACTTGAGCTCAGTGAGGGGGTCGTGGTCTGATCCAACGGAGTTGAGCACAATGTTCTGCGTGGTATCCATGTCTAGCTTCTGAGTGAGATAGGTGTGAATCTTCAAGAACTCGACGCCGGAGCTACCAGGAACGCGAGCTGCCTCGTTAGACTGCTCTTCGAGCGATGACAGGAGAGTCTGGAACCATTCGAAGGAGCCGGTGTCCTTGCAGACCCAGATGAATTCGACACGGCGAAGACGAGTTGGCGGGTTCGGGCTGTTGCGCAAGTGCCAAATGTTCTTGAGGATTGAAGCCCAGGGAGTGACGCCAATACCAGTACCAATGAGCACGGCAATTTCGTTCTCAAAAACGTCTTCGGCGGGAGCACCGTAGGGGCCATCGATGCGAAGGTCAGGCATCTGCTGGCCGTTCTGAAGAGCAACCTCGTACATTCCCATGGGGTCAACGCCATCGTAAAGCTTAGCCTGAGCCGAGCCAGCACCAACGGCGTCACCAAGAGCCCGAGTGAAGTCACCGACCTGGCGAACGTGAACCGAGATATAAGGATCGAACGGGCAAGAGGTAATAGTGAAGGGGTGCCACTGGTAGTTGGAGAGAGAAGGCACTTGGAGGAAGAGCCACTGGCCAGCCTTGTACTTGAACGAGGGCTTGTTGAACTGCAACTCAACGACATCTGGAAACCAGTCAGCATCATGACCAAAACAGATAGCACAACAGAAACTTACCGTATGGGTGGCGGACAACACGAGTGATCTTGGTACGGCGGCGAGCGCGGACCTCACGATAGGTACGCTCCATGAGGTAGAAAGCTCCGGTCCAAAGCTCCCATCTCCAGCCGAGGTAGCCGATGCAGTGATCCCAGTAATCCTTTCCGGCAAATGGAGAGTACGGCAAGGCGGTGTCACGCACGAAGCAGCCAGTGGTGTGGGTGTACAGTCCCAGGAAAAAGGGAATGAAGAGGTGGTGAGTGTACCAGAACGTCTCGAATGATTGCTGGCGAATGCGGGCGTGTGCAGTGGTGTACATCAGGAGCATGCATAGCAGCATGACATGGCCGGTGACACCACCTGCCTGGGCGTAGTGAATCTGGATAGCCGTGACGGGACGAATTTGTGTTCTCTCAACGTTGAAGAAGCTGTACATGTTAGCGAGTGGTCTTCTTGCAACATATGCTGGCACCTACTTGATGTAATGAGCAGAGGTGTGCAAGATGGTAAATCCAAGCATGGAGTACGCCAGCTGTCTGTGCAACCAAAGGTTCTCGTCGAGAGGGAGAAAGCGAAGCTTAGGTCGGATCCATCGCATGACCGTTCGGCAGACCGGGAGCAGGATAAGCATTCCATCGACACTAAGAACCAAACCAGCACCTCTTGAAATCCAGACCGAGTACTGCAAAGTGTTCAGACCAGCCAGCCTCGCGTCCATTGCCTGCTTCCACCTGGCGAAGAGTTAGAATCGACGTGTACACGGATGCGATGTGTGAATGGAGGCTTACCATCCATAGGCGAAGATGCCAAAGTGAAAGGTCCAGAAGAGGAAGTGAAAGGCCAACTTCTGAGCAGTAAACTGCTTCTTGACCAGAACCCCGAAGGTCAGGTCGCCCGCCATCTTGATTCGATTTCGATTGCCCTCCTATTCGTAGCTGTATTAGGGTGTCGACCTGCGACAATACCGACGATTTGGCGGTTGGGGTCGGGCCTTGGAGGGTATCGGTAGCGGCTCGTGTGGGCGTCGGGTGATGGTGAAGCAAATAATCCCAGCAAATCCAATAACCACGTGTGTCGATGCCAAACTCTGATGTTTCCAATCTCTTTACTTCTCAGTCCCCGTATTAAAAACGTCTCTGATAATACCTAACGTGGTGTAGTCGACGAGCAAAAGAAGCGAAAATAAAAGACTCCAGCCAAGCGAAGTTGGAAAGTTTAAAAAGAATGATCTGAGCCAGCAGCGAAGGAAAGGAAGGAATCTCGTTGGTCGCAAGGGCTCGGGGATTGACTCTTGACTCTTCGACCTAGGCGAGAAACAACGAAGAAGAAGAAGAGAGAAATGAGGGTGAAGGAAAAGAGGTGGAGGAAGACGAGACGAAGCTTTCGGCGGGTGGGGGGAAAGTCATAAAGAGATGAGGCGAGTCGGGACGGCAGTCGAAGTTCGAGGAATGGCGTCTGTGGACTTGGCACGCGTGAGGTTCGAATGACCAGGGTTGCACAGGGCGAAATCGGTTCTTTGGCAAAAAAATGCCCGGGATGAACGGGGGAGCCTGGTGCTGTCGGATGGATAGACTTGGATCCGGCAACGAAAAGTGGTGGAGGGGGCTTGACGATGGTGCGGTTTGGCGCAGGATTGGATGGAGGGGTGGGTGATGATGTCGGGACTAATCTTTCGGATGTCAGGTGTCCATGAAACCTCGTCAATAGCCGTTGAACAGGGTGCCAGTGGTAGTGTTCGTCCGCGCAGGATGTGAATTGTGAACAAAAGGGCGATTTGGTGGCGGGGGGGGGGGGGCGAACTGTCGACTGTCGAGGACGGGACAAGGGGTTTGACGATGGTGGACTGGACGATTCGGTAGATCAGACGTTGGAGGGGTTTCGCAGTTGGAGGGAGCTGTATCAGTCCGATCCGAGAGGCGAGACTGATCAGACGGCAGGGCCAGGTGCGACAGGTGGTGGGCGGAGTTGAGACGACTTCTGTTAGAGGCGCTTTGACGAGGGGGCCCCGAGGCTATTCTGACGTTTCGGTTGCAACAGGGGAGGGGCCGTTTTTCCCTTTCTCTCTCGGGATGGACTTGTTTTGTCCCCTTTGACAATGCGGCTCGAATGGAAAGTGTGGATATTGCGCTATTCCACTACGCTACACAGTGAATGCGACGAACAAGGGTCGTTTTTCTGGTATTGGCGCCTGTTAAAGAGTTTTGGTATGGCGGTTGCGCTTAGCTTTGTCTTGTTGGAAAGTTTGTTGGAACCAACGACATTGAGACCGAAAATGGCAATAGGTTACCAGACTGTTGGGAGGATGGAATGTGGATGGATCAATCATGGAGGGAATGGGAAAACAAAGGGAAGAAAGGAAAAACGGCCAAACGAGGACGACGAGTCGAGGTCCTCATATCCGCATTCATCCCCATCCCGCATGGCCTGTCTGGTTCTCCGCCCATGGGCCATTCGGATAGCATGGCATGGCAAGGTAGCTGTACGACTGCGGAGTAGCATGCACGAATGATGATTGCGGTCGGCAGGTCGTTGTCCAATTCCTCTCTCAGCGACGTTGTGTCGGCACGTCGGGCACCACAGAAAGTCAGTTTGACGGTGCAAATTGGCCACCACCTGCCTCCTTCTTGCCGCCCGCCTCGAGGGACGGATCTGAAAGTGGACAGATGGGAAGGTGACGGGAGACGCAACGGCGGCCGGTGGTTGGCTGAATTTAATTTTGGAACACGGACGCCAGACCCGTTTCGGCGGGGCCCATGCTGCTGGGCGCTTAACGGTGGTGAGGCCGTGAGGGAAGTCGCCGACAACCAGGTGAGGCGAGCCACCACACCTCACACCTCACGGGTAAGATGCGGTGGCTGGATTTTGGTGACACAGGATTCGCTGGGTTGCACAACGATGGGGAGGGGCATTGAGGACCATTCTTGAACACCGTCACAAGGGCAATCCGCAAAAAAAAACAAAAAGACACTATTAAAAACTCCAATGTGATGGCATCGTGCTACCGAGATGCGCTACAGCTGCATGCTGCTGCACTACCGAGTCAATTATAGAGCAATCCGGCCACTGACGGTGCGCTCTTTTCTATATTGGGGTGTCTGCCCAGCTGCCCAGCATGTGGCTAACAGGGAATGGTAAATCTTACTTCCCCATCTCGCAAGGAAGATGATAGGGAATGATGCTTTAAAAAAGGGTTCGACCATGATGTGAGGCCAAGCCAAATCATCCTCATTTATCCTTTTGCTGCGAATTGCAGCACTGCAATACAACAACGGGAAGCCATTGGCCACGCAGATAATTAGAGCTCCCCTCACGAGAAAGCATCGCCCCCAAGGCTCCCCTGGAGTCAGGGACCTCAGCTTCACCGTCTCTCGCCAGATTAAAGGTTCCTTCAGTACGGTATCAACTGACTCTCCCTCGCCTAACTCTGGTTTTTTCCCTTCAAAGATGATCCGGGGAACCCTTTCCGTTTGCCAACCTAAAATGTATACTTTGGTCCTTCCCCCGGTTAAGGTAGCCTCTTGCTTACCTTACCTAGGGATACCTACGAGGTAGGAGCGGTCACCGTACCGGAAAAGAAGGCACAGAAAATGAAGAACGGAAGGACAGGTGGGAGGGTGTCAGGGCCCAGGGGTCACCCCCACATTCCCACTAGTCTCTTTCGGGCTTGGCGGCAGGGGACATCAGTTACACATGCGTTGAGGGTGCGGCAGGTCCCCACTTATCCAGCAAGCCCACCTTCAACATCGCTCCTGCGTTTTCGTGCGCCTGTCGACCGAAGCAGCAGGGACAGGCCCCCCTTCTCTTTCCTCCTTTGGTCGTCTTGGCCCGTGCATCACCCGCAAATCTCCAAACTTGTCATCCCAGCACATCGGCCCTTCATCCACACTTTATCCCCGTCATGAAACCTTCAGCATGCTCGCTCTCTGCCAGCCCGCACTCCCAACCTAGGTACGCAGTAAGGTAACCCTCACAACACTTGCACCAAAGGACGCCATGCTGCTAGCTTGATACGCAAGCCCGCCCAAACTCAACACCTGTCACCCTATCTTGATTACATCCATGATTCAACCCACCTGTCGCCCGTGCAAGGTTCGCACCCAGGCAGGGTCACAGTTCACTATCCCGCCAGTCTGCCATCCTCCCCCGTCTCACCCTTCCCCTTGTCCATCCCTGAATCCTTCAGATGGATCATGGCTGCTTGATGGCTGTCGATTGCTCCCGCGGGAGGTCTAAGCCATGTGCAGTGCTCTACTGCGTAGTCCAATGACACCCCATTCTTGGCCCAGCGTCTCTCTGCTTGCCTGTCCTCCCTCCCCTCTACGCAGCGTGTCAGACGCTCACACCTCCCAGCAAAGAAGCATTCCATGAGCCCATCCATGCGGTCTTCCACGTCAAAATCGTACGATTATGTTTACAGATCACCTGTCTTTGATTCATCCTACTCAAAATCCCTATTCAACCATATTTCGCTCCCCAGTTCAAGCTTAAAGAGTTCAAGCATCTCGCATTTATCTTCCCGCCATCAGCCCATCTAAATCTTGGCTCAACGTCCTCCTTCCAGCGAGGCTGAGCGCTCTGGTTCTGCCTCGTTCTCGTTCTCTGGGCCACCCATACATTTCGACCCCCCCCCCCCCGACCCCCTGGCCCGACATTTGCCTTCCGGCACTCTCGGGACTCGGCACAAACTCCAATTTACCTCCTTTTCTCACTCAATGCTGACAGACTCGGCATCTACTTTTCACACTGGGATTGACTCGCCCCCAGTTCGACTCGTTCCGCCTCGAGTATCATCGGCGGTCTGAACCTTCCAAGCCCGTCAGCGCTGTCTGGTATCGACGGGGCTTTTTGCGAGACGGGAATGACGTGGACTATCAGCCAGCCTCGCCCGAACACTCCTCGCTTGACCTGGATCCCGCGGTAGCGTCGCCAAGGATATTCGAATTGTTTTGCTCCTCCTCTTTGCTGCAGTGGCTGTCGCTCGGAGTTTGACACTACAAGGCCAGGTCCTGGTGAAACGAGCAAAGCTGGACATTGGCACGGGTCTCCGCTCTCAAAACGGCTTTCATGCCCGCATGAAGCACCAACCCTACCCACCTGCATGATCGTCGCTGACGCAGACATTTCAATAACGCCCAAGTCAGCCTCCTCAAGGATCTCGAGTCAATCTCCACATTGAACGCCAAGCTTTACGCCAAGTGGCTTGTTTAAGCTTCCTTCACTGAGCAGGGGTCAACAGAAATCAATAGTGGTCGAGCGTCTCTGCGTGATGCTCGCAACAGTCGGTAACGGGTATCGCACCTAGCAAATACTGCTTCAACCTGAGTTTACGATCTAAACTTCCAGCCTTGAGCAGTTTGAGATCGACAAGAAGGGGGCTTGCGAGGGGCTTCCAGGAGACTTGATGGCTCTCGTCGTCGCCGATCCCCTCACTTCATCGTCTTCTTTCTATTATCTGAATCACCAAATCGTGTCGCACTACTGAGCTTGACAGCTGGGCCACCAAGTGGGCCGTGTCAGAACGAACTATCCCCAGCTAACGAGGCACCAAGCACAGGTTTGGCAGAAAACACAAATGGCTTACCCCGTCACAAGGGGTTCAGATGTATCTGAGAATATTTCAAGCCTAGCTTGAGTTATGGGATCGAAGCAGGATATCTCTCATCCATCAAATGTGACACTTGCAGCTCGGGTCGCAACGAGGACCCTACGATGCTCCGCTCTGACCCGGAGAGGCTGTCCTGGAACCTAGATTCATCTGTTGCAGGCGATATCTTGGTCTGATCTCAAGTTCTCCGATGCTCCGCGTCTGTCTGGACTGTATTCGGGCCACGTCCTTCCGCCAGAGCGCTGTTCCTGGATGAGGATGGATGAAACTGGTGGCCACGCAGACCCAGGTTTTCGCTCGCATGCAGATGCGCATGAAGCGGATGAATGTCGCAGGACCCATATCGTGTTACTCGTGATTCCGATGCGTGCTTACGTCCAGATTGCGAGCATGCGAGTGCTAAATTGCGCTACAACTTTGATACCCACAGATGGCCCTCCTCGAAGCTGTGTCAGCGGCTCTGCTCCAAATCCGAATCTTAGTATAATGACATGCGGTATCTCCGCCCCGCCCAAACACCGCGCTGCTGGTTAGACTCTCCTGCGAGATCTGAGGCGTTGGGGAAGGAACATTATGCGAACCAAATTGATATCAACGCACGGGTTTCGCGGAAAGAGCTTAAACAGCAGCATACTCGGCACCGGGTGTCCGATACCTCTTTACAATGCTGTCCGACTCACTCTGGCATAAACCTATCAGTGCCCATGGCATGGAAGAACAGGAGCTCTGTCAGCCGACGTGATGCAGTGACTCGGAAAACAAAAAAGAAGAAGAGGTCGGTTTGATTAGGAAGGACCTTTCTGGGTAGCGTTGTATTAATTGGATGTCCGATGAGCGGATTTTTAAATGCCTCCTAGCTTGCTACAGCCTTTGCGTCACGCAGTTTCCGCAATTTCCATTGTCTTTGTGATTGCTTAACCTGCCTGATTCATGCAGACAGTTAATGACAGCCAGCATACCTACTGCTACTGTTGAATCATCAGCACCTCTTCCTCTTATGCATATTTCCTGCCGACTACCCAGAGTCCAACCGGTATCCGATGAAACAACGGGCTCGTCTACTCAAGGCCCTAACATACACGGCCCATATTGGTTCAAGATCAAGACTGGGCCTGTGGCCTCAATTATTCTTCTATCTACCAGACAGGCCAGTACTGCCACCAATATGCTTAAAGTTGTCACCCTATGGGCAGTTTGTTAACAGATGCGGTATTGGTGGTTGCAAGAATCATCACGAGGAAAAGAGGAATAAGCGACCACCGCAGGCAAAATTAATGCCAACTACAACTTGCGTCTACAGCAGTCGCTTTGCCGAAAATTATCTAAAGTATCAAAGGTGAGACAGTGAAGTAGGCAAACCTCAATCCTCTGTACCCACGTCTACCTAATGTTTAGTACTGTTAGTCTCTAAGTAGTCGGCAGAAAGGGTGGATCTGGAAGGCGATCTAGGCCAAACAAACGGCCTTCCCACTTACATACCACATCTGCGAGGTCGTGAGCTCTGCTCACAACCTCCTCCTTCCACCTTCATACGCAGCAATAGATCACCAGTTTATTGACTTCGTACCAACCGTACGGTTGACCTGCTGACGTGTATACCAACAAGTACAGACGCCAAACGCACACTGCATCTCTAATTAATGAGGTTTTCTGACTGCTTAACTTATTCTGATCTCATGGTGCTTGAAGTTTTGTAGCTTGATCGTGGAGAGAATCTTTTCCACAGACCACGCCATGTGGCCACCAGCATAGCCACTAGTGCTTCCATCACCTTGAGCGGGTGCTATGCTCTCTTGCAAGGCTTGTCGGCTTATCACTGACAAATGCTGCTTTGCCTCGCATCATGTCGCACGCCAGTTCTTGACCATGGCCCATTTCTCGGCGCTGACTTTTTTTAGGACCTATCTAATAAAGAATTATCCCGCTTGACTATTATGGCGAATTTTCCTTATGCGTCTCCCTGCCATTTCACTGTCAATTGAATTGATAAGTCTACACCTACAGGTCAGTTCACCTTCATCACCAGACACACATCCTCATCTTGGTTATCTCCCAATACATCAGTTAACAAAGACCTGGGAAATAATACTGATTGATTAATACAATCAACAGATTGCCATGAAATCAAGAACTACAACCAGAGAGACTTGCATTGCTGGCTGTCACAAAGTCAACACTTCATCCGTAAGACACCATATGGGACATTTGGGCTGGAGTTTGGACACTTGTAAAGTGAAGGGCAAGCCCGCTAACCAATCTACACATATATATAAGATAGCAACACTGACTTCTCGGAATGGGAGAGATGATAAACACAAGGTAGGTCCACCTGTATTTCTTTCTGAGTCTCCGGCAATATCCTTCTTCTTTGGGGATATGACGAATAAGAAGCGAACCGTACTTTTCTCTAGTTTGTCACTAACTTGACTAGCTCATAATTGAACCATCAGAACTATGGCTTTTTTTTTTTTTTTTTTGAGGGCTCCCGAGATAGCTTTCTTGCTTGAAGAAGGAAGACTAAACTAATATACTGAGGTCTTTTCTCACGCTTGGAAGCGAGGATTGTGGACAAAAAGCCCGCCAAAAGCCATTTCGCTAGCTTTGTGGTGTTGAGCACTATAAGCATTTTAATATCACAGGTGGTGTATTTTTTTTTTATTTTTTTTGCAATTCTACACTTCCATAATATGACAATAATCCAGACAGGTCCAAGATATCCATTGTAACTCTGCACGAACGGAGCGTCTAATCAATAATTACTTAATTTCAAGTTCTACGTAACTTCTGTATTTGCAATCTGGGGTGCCTTTATATCTGTCAGTACACAGGATGGAAAACCCTAAGGATCATTATTGGGTATTTGGTTATGTAATCTCTCTTGTTCTTTTATCTGGTCCCTTGACCCAGTTGTTTGAGTTAGCCTATAAGTAACGAGACCGCCCGCCTAGGGGACTTCCGCCAGAGAAGACAAACAAACATCCGCGTATCTCCTTCAGACGCCCTAGGCTTAAGCCCTCATGTATGGAGGAATCCTGAAATTTTTCTTCTCGGAATACTTGAACTAAAGTTAAAGTAGAACTTGTCATTGAGAAGTCACTGTCATCGAGCATATGTCGTTTGAGTGCCTGAATTCCCACTGTTCGTATTTTACACATTCCAGTATTGGATCCACGCCAATGCTGTTCCGTTATTGTAGCTTGAAGCCCCGGAGATTATACCTTTGGGTAGGACATAGTCGCCGCCGTGAACTCTCCACTTTCCAGATTCGATGCGATGTACATGAAAGGTGGGAGAAGATGCACGTTGGGATTTGAAGTCGTAGGCTAATCTTTTGTTAGGTGAGGTTGCCTCACCCAGCAGCTCGCGCGGCTTTAGACTGATCAGAATACGTCACGCTTTATAGAGACCATGGCTCATGTTGATGACATCTCGAGCCCACCCATCAGGGAGCTTCACAATAGGGGAAACTGCAGTCAAAACTCCTCGGTCAGTTCTCGGTTCAGTGGCCTCGCAGTGTACTCATGTAAGGTACCAAGGGTCCAGAAAGACTATCCGCGCCATGCCCGACCGTAGCCGCTGATTATACTACTGCGACTCTCAGCCTCATTTAATGTATTTGATATGTTGGTATACATGACAGTAGGGTAGTCGTACGGTTGGTACGAATGTCATTGCTACCTTACGTATGGAGGTGGAGTGAGGAGGAAGTGGATGTAATAAGTGGAAGAGGTCATTTGTACGGCCCAGACCATCCTCTCGATCTATTCTATTTGCCGACTGTTCGAAATTCCACACGATGGCCTCGCTACCTGTGAGGCTGATGGCCTCTCCGCCTATAAAGATGGCTCCAAGAGGTTTCCCGTCTCGTGAAAGACTTTCTTGATCACGCATTTGTGACTATCATTCGGACCGTCGGCAAGTCACTCGAAGCCGAAAGTTTGGTCGGCAGTCCAAGCAATCCTCAAAAACTCAGATTTACGGTCTGGAGTCGAATGCAACCCCTCGAGGGGCACCGCTCTCAAAACTCATTCTTCATCACCGTTTTTGGAAGGACTGGCTGGGAGCTCAGAAGATTCGATGGTACCTTAATGGAAGTACCTACTTCGTGTATCTTAGCCAAGAGGGGGTACCAACCTCGGTCCTGCTGTGTTGGTTCTGAGGAGTGGAACCACCCACGATCCCTCAGAACATCGCGACAGAAGGAGCCACATAACCCGGAACCTCTTCCTCTCCTCTCAAGTGACATTGGAATCCTTCTTTACTTTACTTGACGACTGAACTCTCTTCATAAGGGACAATGTCGCGCGAAACCCTCAACACAGTCCGCTTTCCGATGAAGAGAATCGTTATCAGGGCTGCTGGCATGCTGATCCTTGTGAAAATCGAGCGTCTGAGGGGTGATATTTGTTGTGATTTTCAGAGGAAGAAACTAGACTGTTCATGCCTTTTGTACTTTTTTTGAGATTCCCACAGACTCCACTCAATGTGGTCGATGTTAGTACCAAAAGGTGTGGCTGACTTTTCACTTTGTCCAAGGTTTGGGTCACCCATACACACCGGTGACCCATACATAGCAAAACTGGATCGAATGGTTCGCATCATGGATGCTTCAGAAGAATTGGCAATATCTACACACTCTAACCAGCTCGACGAACAGCTCCCGCACGGTGGCAGACACAGTAATGGCTTTGCTCCTGCTTTCATGTGGCAGAAGTGTCAGTCAGCGCTGCTTCTCGAGAGGGGTCTGCATTAGGTGGATTGGGCCACTTGTCACAACACACCTTCCGACGGTGATGGTTCAAGCACATGTCTGGGAGGAACGCTAATGATTCCCGTGCAGGTGGGTCTTCGAGTTCCTGGTAAGTTCAGTGTTCCACTGAGTCTCACGCACCTTCTGTGGGAACGTTCTGTCTCGCTTGCTACCATCGCTACGGGTTCCTTCAGGAAAGACATGAACACCCACCCCTATGGCCACCTGCTCATGTGTCTTTGGCCACATAGTTCGTTTCCTCCTGTCGTACACACGTAAGAATCAGATGAATGCTTTTTTACGGGCCGAGACCGTCTGCAAACAGCTGACTTTGAATGTTGAGCAAACCTCTCGTGATGCCTCCCTCATGGCTTCGCCACCATCGGCCGATAAGCAATAAGAAGATAGCTAAGAACTTCATAAGCGTGATGGAGACGACCTGGCTGTGCATTTCTTGACTACTTGGCAAACTCCGAATACTTCCATTGCGACCCATTTGTTCTCTCTCGTCGTTAAGTTTCTGTTTTGCTAAGAAGGTCTTAGGTTATGGCGGCCAGGTGCGCTGCCAAAGATGGGCACTACCTCGACGGCTCATTCTTTCACCACGAGTTGGTGATGTACCCAAAACACACTCCGTTTTTCCCGCCAGACTTGAAGATGGGTGTTATCCGGCGAGACAAGTCATACCAGACTCCAATATCGGCCCAGACATCGCCCGCGCCCCCCCTCAGAAAGCAGGAGCGCGGATCCCGCGCCCGCCACGTAGACCGCCAGTCCCTTATCTATCCGTGGCGCGATTTCAAGATCAGTCACTGATCGTGAGCTGAGTGAACATGCTTAAGCCGGCTGAATTTTGACGTCACCGTCGCATTGAATGCTACACCCGAAGCCAGCTAACCCTTAAAGCCAGCTAACCCTTAAAGCCAGCACTCGGTCGTCAGGACTGGACTTTGGCTGCTTTCCTACACCACCAAACACCCTTTCGGCCATTTTCTCACCAGCTACTGGCTTGAAGGTTAATCCCTGATTCCAAGAACTTCAAAAAGTTGCGCTAGAGGGGATAGGCCGTGGACTTTAGGGATTCAATACTGTTGGGTACCCTCCCAACCAGAGCCCATGATACATGCACCACGTTGAGTTTATTGTATGACTGATGATCCCATAGCCTCAGTTCTAACCCTCGAACTTCCTCCAACGCCAACGAATTTGTCAAGGGGAGTGTACGCCCACGAGCAGCTACGGCGCTTCAGAGGGCGGTCCGCAGTGACGCAGCTTTCAGGGTGCTTCAGAGTCGCTCATTCAAGACGATCCCTTGGCAAAAAGAAGCACAAGGTAGCTTCAAGGACGTTGTATCGGAGCGGAAATAGTCCCAAAGAAGACTCTTCTCTTTTTCTCGATTTTCACTTGTGCCCATTTGTCAACTATATGTTGGCCTCGACCTTATTCCTTTTTACCCAAATACTCAGCCGTGCCGGTAAGCCCCGCCATCAAGGGAAGTCAAGCGGGGCCAACACATCTGAGCAACATAGTGGCCAGTGGTTGATCTACAAGTGTAAGGATAATCTATTTACTACCGACATCATTGCATTAGTAAATACTTTGGGGAACAACATGACAGCAAGAGATAAACCTCTTCGAACGCCTGCTCTGGCTGTGTACACATGACGTCCAAACTGAGCCCTGAGACGTTTTGTGTGTTTAAAGATCATTTGGTCTGCAGGATTGGACAGTCGTATTGCTATTGGATAAATCTCCTCGCCTTGTTCTGTCATCTTTCTGTACGGATTCAGGTTTGGATCGAATCCAAGCAGGTATTAAGCGATCAGTATGAAGATGGTCGAACATGCTGTAATCGTGAAGGCAAGGATGACCTGGAGGACTCGTGAGAAACTAGTAATAGACTTACATCGATTATTTAATTCTAGGCTAGTCACTCACTCCGAGTCCCGTGATGTCGCCGTATGCTCTAAAGGGGTTTGGTACCTGGCTGTAACTACAATTTGGCATGGCTGAAAAGTAGCGAAAGACATGAATTGTTTGGATTGAATTTCCATTCCTGGGAACGGGATCGGTGTTTTATTTTTAGGCAGTAGTATTAAAACTGTGTGCGACCTACCTACATATAACCTAGTCAGATTCTGCGCCGCTCTGAGAGTGGTCTGTATTAGGCTGTCACCAGAAAGCAGGACCGAGCATGTACATAGGCTGGTACCAAATTATTGATTTGGTGAAAAATGTGATGAAGAGGCTGAATCTTTCGAATAGCTAAAATGTAGACCCAAGACTTAGTTCTGCCGATTTGGGTATTAAATTTCGAGACGAATGGAAGTGACTGACTACATGTAGCTGTCAAAGCCTGGAGACTTTGGATGGGGGAGAAGCTGCGAATACACCTGTATAAATCTTCGACTTCTAATCTTGTGCAACTTAAAATTTGTTGCCTTCCCCAGCTCATAGATGATACTCGTTATTTCCACTGTTACAGAATTGTGTAGAATCATGTCTTGTTATTTATCAGTATTCTCCGTCTTTTCTCCTCACGGCTTTTCTCATGATTATTGTTGATTAAAGAATCAAATGTATTCCCCACAGCCTACTGATGAGTCAACCGCCACGGTAGAGCTTGATTACGATGTGAGGTTAAATTTTTAAATTGATGAGAGAAGTGTGGTAGAGAAATCCATCGCAGATAGCCATTTGACACAACCCGGCTGGTTGGGTTTGTTTCTACTGAAACTACTTGGCCATCCTGATGCTGAATATTGATTGCGGGATACGCTCGAAGAAAAGAAAACGCGGAATTTCGACGGTCTGACATTGACAGTTGTCTGTTCTGGGATTTCTTGTGCGACTGTGAGGGAATTCGACAATCGCAGTCTAGAGCATTGTGCATCACCAGGTCGGCTTGCGGCATCGGCTGATTGCCAAGCCTCTCGTGGTTGCAATGAGAATGGCTCTCAAGAGCGGGAAGAGATGGGTCAGCAACTGTTCCAGTGTCACAGTCCGTTTCACGGAGACGTGGCTGTGCCGCGTAAAATCTTGCTTGATCGCCGCCTTGATCCTGCAGCTGTTGAGGGCTTTACGTGAAGGAAGAAAGGAAGGAGCGTGGATATGTAGGAGTCCTCAAAGGAATCGGTTTGGCCCAGTAACAAAAACCCAAAGCAGCACAACCACACATGTTTTGAACGTTGCGCAGTTGGAAGCGAGAAACAAAAAAAAGCCCAAGCAGCCCGACTGGCCCGGAGCTTTGACAGGTCAGCCCACTCGTGAGTCCAGGCGTTTCTATCCGGTCCACCCCCGGATCTGCACTAGTCTAAGATTGGCTAGGGCGCAAGGCAATACCCGATAACGATAACGATAGGATCATCCTTCGACCCTCTTCTCCATGGATCCCGTCCGGGCTCCCCTCTGTCTCCCCGAAACCCAGCCAGAAGTATAATCAACGAGACTACAGAGTACTCGAGAGTTTTCTTTCCCAAACCCCACGGCACAATGGTGTCGTTGGAGCCCCTGAAGAAGCTGGACGAGCTTCCAGACGAGATCCTGCTGCGTGTTCTTTCCTGTGAGTAAGCCTTTCTTTTTCTGCCAAGAGGCGTGCTCCGAACCCCCCAGCTGACAGAGCCCGGTGCCCCTCAGTCCTAGAGCCCTACGATTTTCCCGGCCTGCAGCTCGTATGCCGAAAGCTCCAGAAGATTTCCCTCGACAACAATCACTGGCGATCGAGGACGTTTGACGAGTCGCCATTTTCAGAGGCTTTACAAAGACGGCGGCGCATCACTTCCTATGACGACGACGACATCACTGACTACCCTCTCTTCAGCACCGGTGCCGTACAACTGAGCCAGGAAGAAGATGGTGACACAGAACCGGATCCCCTCTTCTACAATGAGGAGACACAGGAGCAGCGCAAGCTGCAGCGGTACAAGGATATGGCGAATTGGGATCCTTCGTTTCCGACAGAGCCGGTCTTTTGGTACAACGAGTACATACAACGCTATGCGCCGATTGCGACAAGTTGGCTGCAGCAGCCCAAAATCCGAGACGGGACCGAAGAGGATACGCTGGACGTCCGAGGAATGGCCCTATATAGTCCGAGTCGAGAAACCGACGAATTGCTCGTGGTGTCGCCATTGGACGACGGCTCCATGTGCTTGTGGGATGTAAAGGGTACCAGGGGTCAGAAGGGCGCCACTGTCGCGAAGAGCTCGGCGGGCATTCTATATCTCGACGGACCCCAGACAATGGGGAGATCACGCAAGATCGATACCGGAGTGACAGAATGCGTGAGCGTCGACAGCTTCTCCGACAGGGCCTTTGTCGCAGTGCAGGGCCACCTGCTAGAAGTGGATCTCAACCGTCTCGAGGTTGTTGGCGAACAAACGTTCGAATGGTCCATCACTGCCCTCTCCTCCGCCGCTCCTGGACTGCCCTTGACTGTAGGAACCTCTTTGGGAATCCATCTCTACGACTATAGGGCGCGAGTCAGGTCACCGAGTGAGATCATTGACAAGATAGACGTGCTAGCGGTCGACTCGACAAGTAGGTTCTTCCAACGCAGGCGAAGCAGCGTTTTTGACGATCCGCTGCCCCCGTATGCTCCCTTGTCACAACCTACGCCTTTGAGCATCTTGCACCTGCCAAATGCTTGCGACGAGTACTCTTTCTCGGACGACATCTACGTTGCAGGGCGCTTCTCCAACATCCTACACTACGATAGACGCACATTCCCTTCCATCATGGGATCCATTCACTCGGGAGCTCGACTGGCTAGTCTCGCGTCTCTGCCGTATCCATTCTCCACACTCGAAAGCGAGACACGTCGTAGGAGCGACTTGTCCGTTGAGCAAGTTATTGAGTCGAAGACGAGGGAAGGGGGTCGGACTCTGATCGCCGGTGGTGAGTACAACACCAAGGGCTCATTAGAGTTGTACGGCTTGTGCCCACGGCCAGGAGGTTCGTCCGCAGATCTCATGCAGAATTCCACCATGAAGAACCGGCAGACGTCGTCTCAGTCCAAGATTCTGTCCGTCGCCAACCAGGGTACTCGCATCGTGTTTTCGGATGGCTCAGGTCTTCTGAAGTGGTTTGAGCGCGATGGCTTCACTGAGGTGAGACGGCACAAGATCGGGCACAGCGAGGTGGATGAGCGTCCATCTCTTTTCGCCTCTATGCCTGGTTCCGATGATCTCGCGAGAAAGATCCTGTCGACGCAAACGCGTGGCGGACAAGACAATGTCAACGATGACGACATACTGTTCTGGACGGGCGAGAAGCTGGGCCTCGTTAGTTTCTCCGGCAAGGCTGGGTTTACCGCAAGCGACTTTGAGCAACCGGAGCTTAAATCAGAAGAAGAGGCAAGAGTAGAAGAGGCCGAGAAAGAGTATGGCGAGAGGATGAGGATGGCTCTGGAGCGACAAGCCAACGACGTTCGCTTCGTGCGAGGCTTAGGACTGGGGTTAATGGGGTAATGGTGAGCAATGTAAGATGACACGGATGGCGAACGTTTCCATGACTGGCACTGGGGGTATGGGTTAATGAGGATCCATTATGAGATCCATTCTGATAAGCCATTACGGCCTGACAGTACAGACATCTAGAGTGAAATCAAGAGATTTTATCCAAGGTGTTGTGCGACGCTCAACCCACCGAGCCGCAGAGTGAATAGACTTCAAGGTATGAGGAAACCGTGGGTGGACAGCGTGCAATGGAACTAAGCCGACATCGGCGCGGATCGTCAAGATTTCCACGAGGCATCCGTAGGATTAGGTGGTAGTCGATTCGATGGCGGCTAGAAAACTCTAAGCATGAAACATATACTTCAGCGCAACAAGCGCTGTCTGGGACGAACCATGTCCAGGCCTTAAATTGACCTTATGCGCTGGAGACGGAACTCCAAAATTACCAAGATGGCGGGCACTCGAGAAGATTTATCTTCAGGCAGGTAGGTTATGAATGGCACACACATACAAAACGACCCCTCTTCCCGCCAATGGGCTGGAGGGGTAAGAAAAGCTATGACCTCAGAGCCGCTATTCAGAACAGGGACACACACCCGGACCCGGATAGTCTTTTTTTGGGCAGAAGGTTCCAAGATAATCTCCCGCTCTTCTGCGGGATGGACAGGGGGAAACAGTGAAAGTCAGTGGATGAGAATGAGGGAGTGGAGATTCGCTTAAAGGGCGCTAAAGCACTGTTGGGCATTACGCGGAATCTGGCGCCACCGATTCTCCGGGCTGAGGCTGTGCAGGGTGGTTGTGGCGCTTGCGATTGGCTGATTATGCTCTTCCAAGCCCCCCTCTAGAACGAACGGAGACTCGTCGTCAGGCACCACTGGAACAGAACAGTCGGCCAACGTTTGGATTTGGATCTCGGGCAAGAACCAGCCACACTGCACCTGCGTAATCCCTCCGTCCGCACCGCAACGTCACCTTTGGTGCGCGCTCTTTCCAGTCTCTCACTCAGCAACAAGCCGGACGAAGGAAAAAAAAGAATCGTAGAGAGAAGCAAACCCTCACTCTTTCATCACCAGCGCGCAATCGCGAATTTCCCAAAGCTTGCTTGCGCAAACCATCAACAGATACCGGCATTCCCTCCATTGAGAACTGCCCAGCATGGTGAGACGCTTCATGCCCCGCGCGCGCGCACCGCTCCGATTCGGCTGCAGCGACTCCAAAATCCCCCGACCAACGACCACGAGAAGGAAATAGGGACTGACCGTTTGCGCTTTCAATAATTATAGGGTATCTCACGACGTCCCAAGGACAAATCCGCAAAGACTGGCCCCGCCGGACCGTCCGGAGGGGCGGGCGGCGGCAAGCCCAAGAAGGCCACATACGAGGTCACGAAGAAGAAGGAGATTGGTGTTTCGGATCTTACGTTGCTCAGTAAGGTGTCCAACGAAGCCATCAACGACAATCTCAAGAAGCGATTCGAGGGCCAGGAGATCTATACCTACATCGGCCATGTGTTGGTGTCAGTCAACCCCTTCCGGGACCTGGGTATCTACACCGACCAGGTCCTCGACAGCTACAAGGGCAAGAACCGTCTCGAGATGCCCCCGCACGTCTTCGCTATTGCCGAATCTGCGTACTACAACATGAAGGCGTACCAAGATAACCAATGTGTCATCATATCCGGAGAGTCAGGTGCTGGCAAGACGGAAGCCGCCAAGCGGATCATGCAGTACATCGCCAACGTTTCAGGAGGAGAGTCGGGCGATAGCAAGCAGATCAAGGACATGGTGCTGGCAACCAACCCCCTACTGGAGTCTTTCGGCAACGCAAAGACCTTGAGGAATAACAACTCGTCTCGTTTCGGCAAGTATCTGCAGATTCACTTCAATGCGCAGGGCGAACCCGTCGGTGCCGACATCACCAACTACCTTCTCGAGAAGTCAAGAGTCGTCGGCCAGATTACCAACGAGCGAAACTTCCACATTTTCTACCAGTTCACCAAGGGAGCTTCCCAGGACTACCGACAGCAGTTCGGCATCCAAACACCCGAGACGTACGTCTATACTAGCAGATCGAAGTGCCTCGAGGTCGACGGAATCGACGATTTGGCGGAGTACAACGACACGCTCGAGGCTATGAGAATTATTGGTCTCAGCCAAGGCGAACAAGATGAGATCTTCCGCATGCTGTCTGCTATCCTGTGGGCTGGCAACATTCAGTTCCACGAAGGCCAGGACGGATACGCCGCTGTTAGCGACCAGTCGGTGGTCGACTTTTTGGCATACCTGTTGGAGGTGACGCCCGAGCAGCTCATCAAGGCTATTACCATCCGTATTCTTACTCCGCGAAACGGCGAGGTCATCGAGTCACCGACAAACCCGGCCCAGGCTGCCGCCACACGAGACGCCCTTTCCAAGGCTATCTACAGCAACTTGTTTGACTGGATCGTCGAGCGTGTCAACAGGTCTCTTAAGGCGAAGCAGGCCACGACCACCAATATCGGTATTCTTGATATCTACGGCTTCGAGATTTTCGAAAAGAACAGTTTCGAGCAGCTTTGCATCAACTACGTCAATGAGAAGCTGCAGCAGATCTTCATCCAGTTGACATTGAAGGCCGAGCAGGACGAGTACGCACGCGAACAGATTCAGTGGACACCTATTAAGTACTTCGACAACAAGATCGTGTGCGATCTCATCGAGGGTGTCCGCCCTCCTGGTGTCTTCTCAGCAATGAAGGATGCTACCAAGACAGCCCACGCCGATCCTGCTGCTTCTGACCGAACCTTCATGCAGAGCATCAACGGCATGTCCAACCCTCATTTGACCCCTCGTCAAGGTAGCTTCATCATCAAGCACTATGCCGGTGATGTAGCTTACACAGTGGACGGCATTACGGACAAGAACAAGGATCTGCTCCTGAAGGGATTGCTCAACCTCTTCTCTGGCAGCAGCAACCGCTTTGTGCACACCATCTTCCCCAACCAAGTCGACCAGGACAATCGAAAGCAGCCTCCTTCCGCCGGTGACCGTATCAGGGCCTCCGCCAATGCGCTGGTTGAGACTCTCATGAAGTGCCAGCCTTCTTACATCCGTACCATCAAGCCCAACGAGAACAAGTCGCCCACCGAATACAACGTCCCCAACGTCCTTCATCAAGTCAAGTACCTTGGTCTTCAGGAGAACGTTCGCATTCGTCGCGCTGGATTTGCTTACCGTCAGACGTTTGAGAAGTTTGTGGATCGTTTCTTCCTGCTTTCTCCTGCGACTTCATACGCTGGCGAGTATACCTGGCAAGGATCGTACCAGGATGCGGCCAAGCAGATTCTCAAGGACACCAGTATTCCCAAGGAAGAATGGCAAATGGGAACGACAAAGGCCTTTATCAAGTCACCCGAAACCCTCTTTGCGCTCGAGCACATGCGAGATCGGTACTGGCACAACATGGCTACTCGCATTCAGCGCATGTGGCGCGCATACCTGGCCTACAGAGCCGAGTCTGCCACTCGCATCCAGCGTTTCTGGCGTAAGAAGAGAACCGGAGCCGAGTACCTGCAACTGCGCGACCAGGGCCACAGGGTTCTCCAGAACCGCAAGGAGAGAAGGAGATTCAGTCTGCTCGGCTCCCGAAGATTCTTGGGCGATTATATGGGAATCAACGCTTCCATGGGACCTGGCTCGCAGATCAGAAACGCCATCGGCATCTCCAACAACGAGAAGGTTGTCTTCTCTTGCCGTGGAGAGATCCTGGAGGCCAAGTTTGGCCGATCCAGTAAGCCGAGTCCCCGTATTTTGGTCGTCACTAGCAGCAAGTTCTATGTTGTTGCTCAGATGCTTGTCAACGGCCAGCCTCAGATATCTGTTGAACGCTCGATGCCCCTGGGCGCCATCAAGTTTATCGGAGCTTCCTCGGCTCGTGATGACTGGTTCTCTCTGGGTGTGGGATCGCCTCAAGAGGCTGATCCTTTGTTGAACTGCGTCTTGAAGACAGAGATGTTCACGCAGATGCAGCGTGTCATGCCTGGTGGCTTTAACCTGAAGATTGGCGAAGTGATTGAGTACGCAAAGAAGCCTGGTAAGATGCAATCGGTCAAGGTCCTCAAAGACTCCCAGCAGGCCGTAGACTTTTACAAGAGTGGAGGTGTCCACACCCAGCCCGGCGAGCCTCCATCGTCTGTCTCCAAGCCGACGCCCAAGGGCAAGCCTGTTGCCGCTCGACCCATCACCCGTGGCAAGCTCATCAAGCCTGGTGGCCCCAATGGTAGACCCTCTCGGATGACAAACACCAACCGAACTCCTCAACCTCGACCTGCTGCTTCTTCTGCAAGATCGGTTCCTCAACCTCCTGCTGCCATCAGCTCAGCCAAGACTGGACCATTTGGACGTCAACAACCACAAGCCGCCGCCGCCTCTGCTGCTGCAATTCCTTCACACACAAGACAACAATCGTCGACCTCAGCAGCGACTAGAATGCCTCCTCCCCCGCCCCCTGCCGCGCCCCCCGCGAAGGCCAAGATCATGGCCAAGGTCCTTTACGACTTCGCCGGTCAGAAGGAGAACGAGTTGACGGTCAGAGCCGGTGACTTGATCGAGGTCGTCCAGAAGGAGAACAACGGTAAGTCAAAATCTATCTCCAAACCCATCAGGGTGAAACTAATATTCTGGTGACAGGTTGGTGGCTCGCGAAGAACGGTGGCGCTCAAGCTTGGGTTCCCGCCGCCTACGTCGAGGAGCAGGCTCCTGCACCCGTCGTGGCTCCCCGTCCGCCCCCTCCTCCTCCTTCGGCCAATGGAGCGGCCGCCCGTGGCAAGCCGACTCCTCCTCAGCCGCCCATGAAGCGACCTGCCGCTGGACGCAAGCCGGCCGTCGCTCAGCCGCGCGACTCGGGCTTGAGCCTGAACGGAGCTAGTGGCTCCGACAACAGCCGCAGCAACACCCCGACTCCTAGCTTGGGCAACAGCTTGGCGGATGCTCTGCTCGCTCGCAAGAACGCGATGCAGAAGAAGGACGATGATGACGATTGGTAATCGAATTTTCGTGTGGAAGGGTCAGGGATGAGGTTGGGTCGACAGATCTAGACCCTTGGAATGATGCTTCATGATTGCACGACACGATTGCTCTTTGGACTGATGGTGTGGAGGAAGGATGGCGAATTGCTTTCTAGAGTGGCAAGCGGTTCACGATCAAACAAAGCTGTTTTTGAAGTTCTTCCAGCATACAGGATCAGGGCAACCCCGGATGGTAAGGCGGATTTGATCCTGTCTTGTGTGCACAATTTTTTCTGTTTGGTAGATTCGGGAGTCAAGGGGATTCATGGCCTGCGCTGAAGCCGTCTTTGGATGCCCCCTTCTTTGTTGGTTTTAGGGCGATTGAAGGTAGTATAGAATCGTGGGCAATAACCCCCCAAAAAGAGAAATTTTCAGTTTACTTTTTTGTCTTCTTATCTATGCTTAGTGATGCTTACTCCTCTCCATCTTTTTGGAGGACTTTTCTGCGACGTAATAGCTCCGCTAGAGGTACATCTTCGTCGTCTGTCATGTCCTCATCCTCATCTACGCCAAAATCTTGTAACCGCTCGCCATCCGCGTTCGTCCAACCGAGCTCTCCATCCGCGCCCTCCTCAGAACCATCTTCAGAGTCGCTGTCTATCATATCGTAGCCCTCTACCCCGTCCACCTCCTCCAGCTCTTCCATCATTCGTGAGCGGTTACTCTGCCACCGCCGGCGATCCGCATCCTGCCGCGTCCTAAAGGCCTCGAGTTCCTCTTCCTTGCTTCCGTATCTCGGCACAACCATATTCTCCGCATCCCGAGCAGAAGGCCAACCTCCCTGCGCGGACCGTCGCACTTTATCTGGGTCCGGCGGCGGCCACATCCCCTCCTTGCGATTCAGCCCGTTCTCGGGCCACTCCCATCCGACACCCATTCCATCCTCGCTCACGCGCGGGTTTCCGGAAAAGGGGAACAACCACAGCAACGGGTTCCCGGTCCCCATCGCCTGCGACAAATTCGCATAGATACCAACATCATAAGGAAACTCCACCTTTTCCAGCCTCAGCTTCTTCCCATCAGGTCCCATCATGGACCAGAACTCGCCCGCGTCTTTGCGGTTGCGATCGCAGACGGCGGCGTGGCGGTCGACTTCCCAACCTTCAATCATGGTCTCGTTGAGGACCCAGCCGCGGACGGTGGAGAAGAAGAGGATGCCGAGGGCGAGGGAGCTGAAGAAGCAGATGAGCGTGTCGAGGGTCAGGAGGACGAGGATCGGGAGGGAAGGGCCGAGGTACGAGGGTAAAAGGCGGTTGTCCCAGATGGCGGCGAAGCGGGCGTAGAGGAGGTGGGCGAGGTACCAGAGGGAGAAGTTTGTCCAGGCGAGGAAGCGGAGGAAGTGTGGGAAGGTTGTGAGGGAGACGCAGTTGCCTGTCCAGGGGCAGTGGTGGTCCATGCCTATCAAGGAATTGTATATCAGTACGAGGGTTGAAGGGGGATGAGGCGCCAGGATGGGGGAGGGAATGAAGGCTTACGAGGAATGCAGCGCGCGCAGTGTCGGCAGTGATGCGCGCGAGGCGGTTTCGGGGCCGCGCACTTTTTGCACCAGCGCCGAACGAGGCCGTACTCGTCTGGCTCGGGGACCTCGATGACGGTAGCTTCGGGAAAGGGGTAGCGGCCTGGGTCGACAGTGCAGGCCTTGTAGTAGGTGTACCAGAGGCAGAAGAGGAGGGCGTTGTAGGTGTAGGTTTCGGAGCGGGTGAGGCGGCCGGGGGCGAGGGAGTCGTCGGCGACGTAGAAGAGGATCTGAGAGGAGACGGAGAGGAAGCCCATTAGCGCGGTGGCGCCGGGGACGGCGAGGCGTTTGATGAGGGGGGTATCGTTGATGTTGGCCATTGTCGCGCCATTTGGGGGGGTTTGTCGTTGTTTTCCAGAGCTCAGGGGGGGTAATTGTTCGAGGAGGTCTAGCTGGATGAGTTGTGTAGCGGCAGACGTTGCGGAATTCGAGATTCGGCGGAAGATGGTGGTGGTGTGGGATGTGAGCGCACGTCGGTGCCGGGGCGGACGGAGGAAAGCTGGATCGGCGGCGGCGGAGCGGTCGGGATTGGAGTGGAGGTGGATGGGAGCTTGACGCGGTTCAAGGGGGGCGGTGCTAGGGGTGACGGGGCCAGGACGGCAAGGAAGGACGCGTCTTTTGCCTTGTTAAGGGGGGATGTTTAATTGGATTATGTAAGGATTCGACAACTTGGCAACCCCCTGTGAAGGAAGGACGACGACTACCTGCTGGTACACGTTCCATGTCCATCAATTTCTCCTACGACTGCGAGAAATGTACTAAAATTTTAATAATCTGTTGAATTGGAAAAAACCATTTCGTGTGGCTCTCATTGACCGCATGATTTCATTTGTGGCTGCGTTGTGAAGTCGAACAACCACCCAGACTTTGGGCTGGTGAAAGTCTCCCTCGATGGCACGCGATGCGCAGATACATCTGACGGCGGTGTGGTAAGAATGCGCCCAATTTCTTCCAGACACTGCTTAATCTCAATTCTGACTCGTTTTCAGTGCTGTCGGTTCTTTTCTCTGGATCTCTTCCAACTTTGAGGGTCACTCTCTAATCGGTACGGGCCGGGTTGCCAAGACTTTTTGTTTCCCCGGTTCACCACGTGGGATACGGGAAGAAGCCTTCTTCGCTGACGCAATGATGTTCCAGAGTATCCACGCCTCTCCTCTGTTCTCATACTTCTGCTATCGGGAGGCCTGACATGGCTGGCGAGCTATCTCGCCGCATGGCTCCCCGGCGCGGACGGAAGATTCGGTATGCTTTGTCGAATGCTCAAGTAAATCCTCCCACAGCCAGTGCTAATATCACTTTTCAGATGAGCGCGCGGGCTCCAAGAGCACCTTTGAGCAGACGGTTCCCGCCAGACCGCGGCGTTACTTTGCTCCGTTGCTCATCTTTTGCATATTTCTCCGCCTCGAGGTCTTTCATCGTGTGACCACCCAGTTGCAGTGCTCTGTGCCGGGAGTGCAAGTGAGTTGCGAACATGCCTCTATCACTAGATGAACGACGAGACTGACACGTGCCAACAGTCGTTTTTATGTATCTACCTGGTACTCTACCATGTTCTCTACTACCAAAGAGCCCGGCCACCACCTCCTGAGGAAGACCCTTGGGCAAGTATCAGCGACGACATTGCAGTATGGGCCAACGGCTCCCGAACGCTGGCGCTTGGAAGTGCCTGCCTCTTCAGCTACGGGACTTTTGTAGCCATCTCGCAGGATCCCAGGTCAACCTTCTTTTGTTCTGCTCTGTCGGACAGCCGGATGACTACTCTTGCTTTCCAACTCTTGGGCCTGTTCTTGGACGCGGTCATCGTCTCTCTGTTCTGGCGGATCCTGGCTTGGACCAAAACAACGAAGCTCCGCCTGAGGACCTTGGGCACCATTCTAGCTCTCTCGGGGATCTTTATCAAAATTTTCCAGATCCTCATCTCACCCCTCGTTTCCGCTAGTGAGGGATATCCGGCTTCTTTCAGCGGGATCGACTCTCTGTACCTCTTTGACATCTTCATCGACAGCTTCGCTTTTGCGGTCCTCATCACGTCTTTGAGTATCCTCGTTTACGAGACAAATCCTGTCACTCCGACTAGTATCATCACTTTCATCTGCGGCCTCACGGCTGCCACTCAGAACATCATGCATATCGGCAAATGGCAGATGGAATCCAGACTGAGCGCCATCGGGCCTCTGTACCTCCTGATACTCGGCTACAGCATGTTCTTATACAGCACCAACGTCCGCTCGCTCCTCTTCATCCCCAGAGCATTAATTCTCGTACTCATGGTCTCCATGTTCGTCGGCATGACTATCTACGGGCTTCTGAAGTCAGCTTCAGAAAAGCAGCATCCGCTAAATAGGCTCATTTACGATGTCAGAGTCGAATCCGATCGATGGATGCGCCATGCCATGACTAGCGACAACCTGAACATCGCTGTCGAAGTGTATCATGAGCGGCATTACGGGAGGGACCCGCCTCCCAACTTTGACAAGTGGTATGAATTCGCAAAAGCTCGAAAGTCTGTCATTATCGACCACTTTGAGCAAATGGAGAGCGACGTACTTCCGTTCTGGGGCATCAAGCCGGAGACGATTCGGCAAGCCTGCAATGAGAGGGTACATAAGGAGCCCCATATCGCCATGGTTACGATCGAGAACAAACAGGTTGCCCACAACTACGAGGGTGATGACGCGAACAAGAAGGCCCTGGATGAACTCGTCACCATGATCGGAGGCTTTGTCGAGCATCTATCTGACATGAAGCTGCCCATCAACCTAAGCAACCAGCCTCGGGTCCTAACACCGTGGTCTGAGCTCCACAGGTATACCATTACGGGAATGAAGCAAAAGTTTAAGCTTCTTTCGTCACGTTCGATGGAAAATGCTTCAACTGAAGTTACTGGTGAGACTTTATCTCCCGATGGCAACGTTGAGAGAAATGCAGAGTTGAAGGCCGTGGGAGGCTCTCCGGCGATTCCCCAGTCCAAGCAGGCGATGTACGAATCGACTAAAGCGTGGCGGGACATGGAAGCTTCCGTGTGCCCGACCAACAGCCCAGGAAGGTCAGGACTTCACTGGAACGTCCGCGACTTCTGCACCTCCTGCGTCAAATGGCACGAAGACGAGCAGTTCATGTGGAACTATCCGCAATCAAAGAGCCTCTGCGACCAGCAAGACCTGACCCGCCTCCACAGCTTCCACACGACGGCGCCCCCAATCAAGCCGTTACAGGAGCTCCTGCCCATCTTTGGCCGATTCAAAGCCGACGGCTTCAACGACATCCTTTTACCGCTGATGCCGCTCGCGGACGAAGAGCCGGAACACAAAAAGGATTTTCGGCAGCGCAAGGATAGCGTGTACTGGCGAGGCACGATTGGCGAGAGCCCCATCAGCGACGAGGCGCTGCGCGGGAACCACAAGCACCGGCTCGTCCACCTTGTCAACAACGCGACGGCCGCGGACGACGTCACGATGATGCTCGGCGCGCCGTCCAAGGGTAGCTGGTACGCGTACGAGATTGTCCGCGCCCGGGAGGCCAACGCCATCCTCCCGTTCGATATCGGCATCGCAGAGTACGCGTGCGACCACCGCACGCCGGGTTGCGCGGCGGCCAAGGCTGAGCTGGGACTCAAGCCGCCCACCTCCGGGGAGGAAGACCCCCTTGACCACCGCTACGTTATGCTACTGGACGAGGACACGGCGCCGCCGCCGCAGATGCTCCGGACCATCCGGTCGCCGGGCAGCGTGCCGTTCATGTCTTCGGTTTTCGGGGAGTGGTACTCGGAGCGGCTGATCCCGTGGCTGCACTTTGTGCCCGTGGACACGCGGTTCCACGCGCTGCACAGCACGGTGGCGTACTTTGTCGGCCTGAAGGGCCGCGGCAAGATCAACGGGCGGGAGGTGGACTTTGAGGCGCGGTGGGAGGACGCCGAGTGGATCGCGACGCAGGGGGCGCGGTGGGTGGACAAGGCGCTGCGGAGGGAGGATATGGAGATTTACCTGTTTCGGTTGCTGCTGGAATGGGGCCGGGTTGTGAGGGACGATCGGGATAGTATTGGGTTCAAGGTGCAAAAGTCATGAGTTGGTTGTTGTATTATTATCCCTGTTGTTGGGAGTTTGTATTTCGTTGATAGATATGGGTAAAGGGTTATTCACACGACTTGTTACACTCACTGTTCATGTGTTCATCCGTTCGATGGCCGGCCTTGAATCGTGTGCAACATCTGGTGGTCTAAGCCGTGGATCATGGATGACGAAGATATGGTTCGCCTTGGCCATTGCTAAAGAACAAGGTAGCTCGTGTTCATCCACGATGACCTAACCATAGCAGGTACCAATGTCGGCTGGTCGGCCAGCAAGCAATATGCACCCGAAGCTTAGAAACCCAATTCATCGGGGCCCTTGGTTGGGATTCGGGAACCCTTGATACTTTTCCCTCCTTCTCAATCTCCACAGAACCAAACGGGAGCTCCGATGATCCATTCTTTGCTTCGTTCCAGTTTCTCTGCCCCCTGATGTGTTTCGGCCGAGAAGAACTTTCTCTCTCAAAAAGTAAATCAATCTACTCTGATTGAGCAGGATGACTGATGACTACATGCTTCTAGGATCACAAAGAGACATAGATTCGGCTGCGACCCGAGTGGACTGCTTCTATCACGATCTCTATAACTCATACAAAAAGTGTACAGATGTTCGTTTTGTCGTTGTTTGCCGAGGCTTTGGCAAAACAGGGGGGAGTCGAGGGGAGCTTGGTTGAGGATGAAGCTCGTTTCAGAATGACAGGCGGGTCAAAAATGGGGGTGTGGTGGCTTCGCTACCTCCAGGCTTCAAGAGCTTCAAGTACCTAATGAGAAGATGAAAGAGAAGAAAGGGGGCAAAATTAACCCCTTTCTCGGATTCACAAACAAAAAGGAGCTCCAGAGATGCCGCAGCTTGGGAAGATCCCCCGCGTGCGATTGGTCGCAGCTTCTCCTTCACAACAGCACTTCATCATTCATGCTAGCAGAAGCAGCAGGTACTCCGTACAGACTGTAAGAGCTCCTATTCGCAAGGTACCTTACGGATGCTGGCCCTTGCCTCCTGTATGTGACGATGACAAGTGGGGAAGACGTGACGGAACGGGCAACCATTGCCTTACTCCCAGGCGGGGCACCCTTTCCACGCCTTCAACACGCTAGACAGGGCTGCCCCTCCCCCTCCCCCCTCACCCAGCTCCGGGTGCCCCCCCCATCTCTCACAGGTTCCCCCTCAAACGCAGACAACAGCAAGCTGACCGACCTCCCCCCTCCCCCTCCGCGACCTACGAGTGGTAGGTAGGTAGGTAGGTAGGTGACTGACCTATGTAAGCATCTCAAGGTACTTTTCTGTGCCTGACTAACATTACCTACCAGACACAGACCCCCCGTTGACGTTTGCTTACACACGACTTTTTTTTTGGAATCTGCTGGGGCCTTGTCACTTGCTTTGCTACCTCTGGCACCCGGCATCCACCCGTTGCCATTGTATCCGATTGTTGCTTGTTGCATTGTACCCAACTTCCACCAACGCCCGAACTGTTTCCTCCCGATTACAACCTCTCCTCCTCCATCTCGAGTAGAACCTTTTGCGTGTTTACAACTTTCACACCAATCCCGTCGCTCAAGAGTAGCTCCCCCGCATCTCTTATACTCTTCGCTCAACAAACGACATCGAATCCTACCCCGCGCGAACATACCTCAGAAAAGCATTGTCCCACACAACAGCAACGCTCTCCGTCTCTCTCTAAACATCTATAACCCCCCCACCCCCCAACCTACCTTCAACCTCTACATCCTTCGCGAAATAGCAGCAAACATGGTTGACCGGCCCAACAAGCCCACCGCCCTGGCCACCACGCCCGGCCTCCCGCCCCAGGCCACCGTCGACATCACCCACAACAACTCGCGCGTCGCCGCCACCCTCCCCACCGGCGAGTCCGTCGAGGTCCTCCTCCACGGCGCCACCGTCCTCTCGTGGAAATCCGCCGCCGGCCAAGACCGCCTCTGGCTCTCCGAGTCCACCGTCTTTGACGGCTCCAAGCCCGTCCGCGGCGGCATCCCTCTCGTCTTCCCCGTCTTCGGCCTGCCCTCCGACGCCCACCCGCCCACCGCCAAGCTGAGCCAGCACGGCTTCGCGCGCAGCTCGCGCTGGGAGTTCCTCGGCAAGTCCACCAGCGAAGGGTCCGCCGGCTCCGAGTCCTCTGTCAAGCTCGACTTTGGCCTGTCCTCGGCCAACCTCGACGCCGAGACCCAGGCCAAGTGGGGGTACAAGTTTGGCGCCATCTACAGCGTATCGCTCGACCGCGAGACGCTGTCGACGTCGTTGGTCATCACAAACGAGGGCGAGGAGGCCTTTGATTGCCAGGTCCTGATGCACACCTACCTGCGCGTCAACGTACGTCGTCTCCCCCCCACCATCAAAGTTCTATACTCCAAGTCCGTAAGCTAACCCACTGTCAATATCACAGGACATCACAAAGATCTCAGTGCAAGGCCTCGACGGCGCCGCCTACACCGACAAGGTCGACAACGGCGCCTCAAAGACCCAGTCCGGCGAGATCAGCATCACCCAAGAGACGGACCGCATCTACACCCCTACAAGCGGCCCCAAGGCCCCCGTCACTGTCCTCGAGGGCGGCAAGCCCATATTCTCCGTCGTCCGCGACAACCTCGACAACGTCGTCGTCTGGAACCCCTGGGTCGAAAAGGCGCAAGGCATCGCCGACTTTGCTCCCAAGGACGGCTACAAGAACATGCTGTGTGTGGAGCCCGGCGCCGTCAAGGAGTGGCAGAAGCTCGAGCCCGGTGATGCGTTTGAGGGTGCTCAGGTCATTACGGCGAACTCGGCCTGAGGCCAGGGGCATGAGAAGAGTCAGTGGGCGCAGAGGAGAAGGCTGTGAGAAAGCAGGGTTCAAGTCACGTTGACTTAAAGAAGGGGAAAGCAATAACTGAAAAATCTCGGGACAAACTTACCCAAGGAAGAAATATCAAAGTTAGCTAGAGGGATATTTAGACGGCCAACCGTGGAGAGTAAGGCCGAAAGTTATCATGAACAAGCAGGCGCGCGCAAGGGAAAGCAGGCCCGGAAACTACCCCTTTTGAATACATCACGATTGATACGGCACACAGAATCTCAAAGTGGACGGACACGTAAAGTGAATGATATGCCATAATGGGTTCTTCATTATTGCTTTTGCTTGTTTCTCTTCATTATCCTGGTCGGCGATGAACCTCCAGATGCGTTTGCAACAATCTAATACGTGATAAGTCGAGGACGGTGTGTCCTCTCCTCTCCCTCTCCTCATTCCATGCCCCTCCTCCGACTGCAATCCAGTTTCATGCCATGAATTTCCCAATACCCAGTTTCCATACAAGAACAAGTTAACAGAAAACCCAAATTATATTTTTTCTTTCCTTCTTCTGCTTCTTCGTCCTCAACTCATAAACCAAAGATCTGCGCCGATAATGCATGGCGGGTGTTGCAGACACCCATCGTCGTCGTGAATGTGTATGTATGTGTGGCGTGGCGTAGGAGTATTGACAATGTCCTCGCGAGGTCAGTAATCAAGAAATAAAAGGGAATTGTGACAAAAGTCGTGGGGTGTTTCCGGATGTTGGTGTTCCGCGTCGGTGTTGATGGTAGTACAACTCTGATTATACCCGACCACGAGCCTCGGCGGCGAAGAGCTCTCTCTTGATGTCCATGAGCATGTCCTCCATCTTGTACACCTCTTCCCGTGACAACGCTACAGAGCGAAGACTAGCGAGGACGTCGCTCAGGTTGTCAATCATATTCACATCCTTGGTGGTTCCTTCGACAGGAGCGTCGGCAGCGTCGATGATAGCAGTGACATCAGCGACATCGACGTCCATAAAGTCTTCTCCTGTCTCGTTTGTCTTCATCGTCTGCTCCGGCTCCGGCTCCTCGAATGATTGACTTGCTCGGAAATCCGCCTCCTCCTGTTCGTTAACCAGTTGGGAGTTGACTTCGGCATCCAGGTCCACGGAGTGTTTCGAAGGACTATCGTTAGCGTTGATGCGTTGACTGCGACGACGGCGGGGGGTTTCCTCCCCAAGCACCGGGGACATGGTGATCTGAGACGACTCGACAATCTCGGAGGCGTCGGTAGACTTCCTCTTCTTATGGCGAGTATCGTGGTTGGGAGCATCGCCCCTCTTTCGCTTCCTGGCTGACTTGCCCGGGGATGAAGCGGCCGACCGAGTTACAGGAGTTGAGGGTCTTCCGGGGGAACGGGACTTGCTCTTACGGGCTCTTGTCTCGACCTGTGAGAGGGCAAGCTCCGCTGGCTCGTCTTCTTCCTCTTCTCCGTCCTCCTCCTCTTCGTCATCTTCACCTCGGACTGTGATGCAGTCAAGCACGGCGGGCTTTTCTTTTTTGGCGCTTCTGGGACCCTTATTAGATTTTGGAGGGGAAATGGCAGGGTAATCGTTGATCGGGAGTTCGCACCGCCTACGGTCGAGCTCGACAACAAGTCTCAACATGCTGTTTTCGTCCCCGTCACTCATTTCAAAGGAGCGATCCTTGATGGCAGCAGCGCGCGAGGCGGACCTGGTAAGTACTGTGGGCTGCGGGCTTGAGGGCGCGTCGACGAAGACTTCCTGACCAGATCTGGGTTCTTCTACGCCAGTCACTCGGTTATTCTTGGGAGTTGATGGCGTGGGGCCAGGAACAGTTTCCGCAAATGATTCCGCGATTTCCTGCTGAGACTGCTCGGATTGCAGTGTCCCCTTTGCGGCCTCGAAAGCAGGAGGTGGCAGCTCCGGCTCCTCCACGGTATTTGAGGTGGCCATCTGGAACGAGTCATCTACTGCTGACAGGTCCGGGCTGCCTGTTTGAGAGACACGCTGGGAGGTTGCGCTGTCGGCCAAGTTGAGCTCAGTAGGCTCATCAGTCATGACGACAGCATCGGGAGATGGAGAGCCAGATACTGGCGAGGAGCTAAATTGCCAGTTCTCTAGCTCACTGCGGCTGCTAGATCGGGATTTGATCTGAGGCAGCAGAGGGAAGGGTCGGGGCTCTAGGGGTGAAGAGGGAGGATCCGTCATCTCCTGGTCATTGTCTGCCATAGCCAATGTCTGGCCTCGACGAGGTGTCGGGGTCGAGCTGACAAACTCTTCGTACCTAGCGTTGCGCTTAGGCGTCACATCCTTGGGGGTCTCGATGACCTTGTTAGAAGCGGCCGACTTATCATCAGTAACCTGTAGTTGTTGCTGTTGAGGGCTAGACCGCAACTCTGGGTAAAGGGCTGCGGTATCCTTTTGCCTCTCCCTGATCTCTTTCTGGCGTTCAGTGAGGACTTGAGACTCGGCATTGACTGCTGGATTCAAAGGAGACTTCTCAATAGGCGCGAATTGAATTTGAGAATCGTCATGTCTCAATCGCGCTTTGGCTGCTGCACTACGCCGGGGCCTACCACGGCCCTTCTTAGGGGTAGTGTCGTCCAGTTGCTTCTTCGCAGAGAGCGACAGCTTGACAGAGCTGAGAGGCGATGATTGGTTGGATGTAGCCGGTCGCTGAGATCTGTTACGAGATGAACGTGTGGAGGATGCCATGAGCATCTCAATGTCGTCCTGCGATTCGACGAACGAGCGATTCTGGCCTGTAGACGCCACACTGGGAATCTCCAAGCCTGGGAGAACGATGTCTACTACCGGCTGGACGGCTAGCAAGACGGCCTTGAGATGTTCAGGGTATTGTATTCGTTCCGCATTCTCGTAAATCCGATTCCACGCCTCTGCAACTGAGTTGACAATATGGCGGTGTTTGCTCTCAAAGGCAGCGCAGACAAGTTCTTCGAAGTTGTCGAGCTGGACCTCTTCTGCCTTGCCGCTGGGCAAAATGATCTTTGAAACAGTCTCCCAGAGTTGCATAACCTGTTCTTTGTCAGTAAAATGATTTCTCCTTTCAGCATGAAGACTCACAGCTTCAGACGTGGCAGGGCTTTGGCGAGCCTTGAGAATACCCTGCGAATCCCGGATCCACATGGCAAGCCCACTCTCCAAGTTGGACACGGTTCTACAAACAAGCTCCGGGTTGCAGCGTGCAAGGAATGAGCCACATTCCTTAAGAAGAGATGTAGCATGTTCGTTCAAGTCTCCATGCTCGCCAGCCTCGTAAAGTCGTTCCATCAGCTCGTTGACGAGTTTATAAAAGTTGTCGAACGGATCGAAAGAGGACGATCTAGGTCCCGCGACTGCTGTACCCCACAATCGGCGTCGGGCCGCTTCCAATGCCTGCCTGTCTAATGGTAGGCTGGCAATATGGAGAAGTTCGGTTGTTGCTAGAAGTGTCTTCGCGAATAAAGGAGAGGTATGATCGGCAGGGATAGACTCCCGGATGACCTTGGCAAGCGGCTCGATGGTGCCTAAAGCCCGGCCAGCTTCACCAGTCTCCTGGCTAGAACGGGTCGACAGCTGCAAGAAGAGGGAGCACCAGGGCTTCCAGGGTAGATTAGGAGTCTCCTTCCAGCCTCGCTCCAGAAAACGCACTACGGTGCGGTACTCATGACCGAGTGAGGGCTGGCCTGTTGAGCTAGTTGTTTGTGCGCTGTTTTGGGATGAGCTGAAGGTTGCTAATAGACACTCCGCAGCGAAGACCAATGGTGCGTAGGGAAGTCGATTGACCGGCGGCGACCAAATCGGAGTGACCGACAGCATCTCCTGTGCCAACTCGGATTGAGAGTTTGCTGACTTCTGAACCAAGAAAGGTGCAAAGAGCGTCTTGAAGAACTCAACGTACTCCTCTCCGTCGGGGATACCCGGGGGAAGCCGAGAGACCAGGCCCATCAGATGTTGCAGCGGAGTCCGAGCGTCACCAGCATTCTTTGCGGGCTTGTGAGACGGCGTTGACACAGGTGTGAAGGTATGAAGACGACCAAGAGAGATCATCTTCTCGGTAAAAGGCCGGAGACCCATGGCCTCTACAGCGACTATGATGAGCTCACGAGCGCTGTCCAGGAACTTACTCGCCATCTCAGGAGTCGGATCTTCAATCTCCGCCAAGCCATTCTCCCAGTGTTTCAGCAAAAGACCACATACTTGGGAAATGAAGCCCGCAGTGTCGACGGAAACCTTGATCTCCTTAGAGGCGGCCGAGACAATAGCCCCAACCAGAGTGCGCCATAAGCGATGGATTTGACTGTTCTTGTCCGAGAGCTCAAGAAAGTGTCGATCCATGATAGGCTCCAATGTCTGGAACACACGAGCGGAATTGCGTCGAAGCCACTTGGGATCGATAGCTGGAAGCTCGTTGGGCCGGGCAAGAGTCGTCTCTCTAATGCGCTCTTCCCTCCAAATGCGAGGTGTTGTCGAGTCGAACAGACCGGTGAGAATGAGTGTCATCTGTCGCATATGCTCATCAACGGCGTCGGGGTTCCTTGCTTGCGCCTTTGGTGGCTCTGTTAAGGGCTTCACGCAAATGTCCCAGTAGGTATCGAGAAGAGCAACGTTCGTACCCGGCTTAAAGGTGTAGTAGAGGAGGTTGCAGACACTGCCGAAAACGACCTCTCGCGTGTGTTTGTTCGTGTACTTCGACTTCAACTGGCTACCTAGTGGCTGGTAAAGTATGGGGAGAAGCTTGACGAAAGATTGGCCTTCTGTATGCATAGACCAGACGAAGCGGTTCCATGCAAAGTTGGCCTCCTGCTTGGTTTGAGGGTGATCGCTGTTATTGAAACCCATCTGAATGAGCTGTAGCCACTGGTTGAAGAATTGCCATTTGTCGAGAGGGCAGCGTAGTAAGCCAATTATGACGCTCCAGATCTTGGGAACTGAAGCAGTGAGTTGCCTGTCGTCCTTGTCCTTCGCCATGGTTCGCAGTTGTTGGTGGTAGTACTCTGCGAACTTCATCTCTTCAATGGATGTATCGAAAAGTTCCATCACCTTCCGAGACAACGACTTTTCCTTCCCAAATATGTAGACCGCCTCGAGACCAAGAGATATCGCAGCAGATCGCAGTTCCTTGACCCTGCTCAACATGTCGGTAAAAAGGTCATTCAGCCAATCGGAGTGAAGCACCATCAACTGGCGTGACTGTTGAACTAGACGTTTGTAAATGAGAATTCGAGACATTACGATGCTCTTTCCCTTGAGATTGTCTTCGATATTATGGAGAGCGTTCATCAACCGGCGGACGCGATCCGAAGTCAAGACCTTTGCGGAGAAGTCTTGCGTAGCGACAGCTTGCATTAGATGCCGAGCAACGTCTTTGGGTGTTGCAGGATCCTCGAAGGATCGAATGCAGTGGTCTATAAAGAAAATGCCGAAATCGTTGGGTATCGTCGAGGCAATGGCTGGGAAATGCAAGAAAGTAGCGAGGAGAGAAAGAGCGTTGTTGACAAGGGGCGCATCTGGCCCTCCGCTGGTGGCATTCTTGGAGGTGATGTCTCGCTGGGTGAACTGCACGAAGAGTCCCATCTTAGACTGCAAGGCGATTCGGTCTGGGAGGTTGTTGGACGTCTTCAGCGTCATGACCAGTGTTGTGTAGGCATCTCGCTTCGAGTCCCTGTCTGCTCCGGCGAGCTGCTTCACCGTTGACTCCAACATGTCTGATATATTTGCCGATGTCGTCAAGCTGTCTGGCTTGACGCTTGAGCTCAGAGGACTCGGTGAAGAGGTTTGTTTCAGGATGCTCTTGACAGGTTTGGGCTGAGTCGACGACGGCGCCGACAAGGGTGATGATCGGGGTTTGGCGACAGCTACGCCTGGGTAGTTGGGGGGTTCGTTGTATTGTGCTTTGGCAGAAAAGCCCACACGTTTCCTTGCTCTTCGTCCGCTCGGGTTCGTGGAGTCAGCTCCGGAAAGTGGTGAGTATACACTCGGTGGAGTCTGGAGACTTGATCGAGGGTCTGAGGAGGGAGGGAGAACGAGGAGATGCTTCGAGGTGGTGGCATCAGCAGCTAGGCTCGTCTCGCGAGGTGGTGTCGGTGGGCGAGGCGGTAACGACTCTAGTCGGCTCGAGACAACTTCGACAGATCCCATGGTTGCGGAGAGGTTCCCGTCGATTGGGAAGGGAAGACCAGACTCCGGCAAGCTCTGCTCTATGTCGACTGGCGCATAAGTGCGTCGAAGTCCGGCCAGGGGGTAACGAAGGAAATGGCGATGCGTATCCGTAAAAGCAAAGGCAATGTACAAATCTCGCTCACTATGCAAATGGAAGAGAGCGACGGGAAGAGGTGGGCTTTCCGGCGGAAACGAGAGTGAGGTATGGAGACAGCCAAAGGAGCGAAGCCGTGTACGGATTATGACACGGGGTCGGGGTTGTCTGGTCAGGTATCCGTACCTGTACCAAAGTTCGCGCAAGTACACGACTTTTCGCAGCACGACCTTCTCTTCTCGATATAAGGGTGGAGCGGGTTGGTTAATTGGCTAGCGCTTGACGATGCTTAAACACGTCCACGATTCCACGTAAAAACGCGAGTTGAGCGCGAAAACCACTTAAACAAGTGGTCCGTGCATGTCGTGTACCCCAGTCGTTGTGCCGCCTGGTTGCCCGGGGGTTGGGCCGCCGACCGTCACAAAGTGGGGCAATAGAATGGAATGGCATCCACCGCACTCTCCAAATTCGCATCCAATGCTTTCGCAGTTCCGCCGCTGAAGCTGCCCTCCAAAATGTTCCGCACCACAGCAACATGGAAAGTGCCCCACAGCTCCGATCACAATGCTTACTAAGGTCAGACAGGCACTCCTGCCACAGGTGTGGCTTGCACACCCGGCAAGAGCACGGACTGTTCGCTCGCGTCAACTGCCAACTGCCTGACGGTCACCGAGCGCCCCTCTTCTTGTGTAACGACGGTGGAGGGAAGGAAGGATTGCTGCTGTCTCATAGTCAGTCAGTCTTCTGGCTCATTCCCCTTTCTCAGCCAGATGCCTCTGCATTCCATCCCAGCCACATCTTCACTTTAACCAACGACAACACCAACTAATTAACAATATCTCCTACCTTGCACATCCAACAAGGTTAGCCAGGTGTTCGGAGGCTTACATCACCCACACGAATCGAAGCTCGACAGATTTACAACTTTGTGGTCGACGCACTACCGAACCTAAAGGTAGGCCGAAATCGTCGAGGTCTGTCAGACATCAAGCCACTTGAATTCGAGATCGAGTGCCACAATCACATCCGTTGAGCCGCACATCCTTTTCTCGCCACTGCAGGAAGTGACCATCCTTCTCCTTGTCACCCCCAAAAGGTAATTCAACCTTGTCTTTGCATCTCACACTTCTATCCGAAGTGTGTGCGGCCCATCATGGCGTCCAAATTGAAGAGAATGCTGAGCGTCAAGGAACGTAGGGTCTGCCGCAAATCAAGTGCCCCTAGCCTCTCTCGGCCGGGCTCGCCCAAGATCCGGTCCATTGCCGATCCCGACTACAGGCACAGCTCTGCCCGCCGCACCATGTCACAGCCCCTCGCCATGCAGGCCAACCTCGCCGGCCCTGGTGGGATCCCCGACGACCCGTCCGGGCGTATGAACTTGTGTCACTAACGATTCTTCAGCAAAACTCGAGGCCGTCACTGCTCTTATGAAGAAATTGGAAGACGATCTGAAAAAGCCCACCCTGCTCCCTCATCGTAAGTGTGATTCACTATGCAATGCTTGTTTCGGTCGTGAAGCTGACAAATATATCTAAGAGCGTGATGCTGCTCTTGAAGAGCTAAAGATATATGGGCGGGACCCAACCAACGCGGATCCTATCTTTACACCAGAGGTCATTAATTATATCTGCCCTCGACGAGTGCTGCTGCCACTAACACACTACAGGGTATTGAGATGCTCACAAGACATTCCTTCCATAGCCCGTCCAACTCCACAGCAAGGGCAGCTCTGAGGGTTTTGGCCAACACGATGCTATTGAATCCTAAGGCCCGCCAAACATTTGTTGACCTTGGCTACGAGGACCAAGCTTGCAGGAGACTGAAAAATGACAGCTTCGACGATGAATTTCTTGTCTCCAGAGTCTTGTTCTTGACCACCTACGGAACCAAAATCGATCTCATCGCTCTGATCCAGAAACACCGCTTGGCCGATATTGTTATTGAGAATCTTTCCAAGCACCAAAAGCGCCTGGGAAGTTCCCAAACCCATGTATCAGCCGATCCTATGGAAGACATGGCTCTCAACGAGACTCTGAAGCTACTTTTCAACGTCTCCCATTTCTGCCCCTCTGAAGTGGGAGCATTTACAGGCGCCATTCCACATATCATTGCATTACTTTGGAAGCATGACATCCCATCCAACAAACCGCTTGACCCGCCATTCAACACTCTTGTCAACGCTCTGCTGGATCTTAAGCTGGAGGACAAAGATGTTCAGGGGGCTCTTTATCCCAAGAGCGAACCTGCCAAGGTGGCAGATCGCTTTATCGAGATACTGGACGCAGCATTGAAGGCATATCCGGATAATGAATTGGAGCAGCTAGTAACGCCGCTGATAGGTGTTTTGCGGCGTGTGCACGATGGCGCTCCTGACAGTGCCAAGACGTCTATGAGGAAGAAGCTTCTTCCCACCGAGCAGGACAGAAAGGAGGTTCTCGGCCGCGGCACCTCATTGACGTCACGCCTGTTGCGCAACTCCACCAATGCACTGACTCCCCATCTTCGGGAGGCCATCTCCCATCTTCTTTTCGACATGTCAGACAAGGATGCTTCGAAGTTTGTTGAGAACGTTGGATACGGCTTTGCATCAGGCTTCCTGTTCCAGAACAACATCCCCATCCCAGCTAGTGCTGCTGAAGCGTTCAGCACGGGCGAGGAGCAGCGGCCTGTCAATCCCATTACGGGACAGTTCGTAGACAAGGAGAAACACGTTGAACTCCCAGATATGACGGAAGAAGAAAAGGAGAGAGAGGCAGAGAGACTATACGTCCTGTTTGAAAGGCAAGATGGCACTTACACTTACCCCGCGACTCGGATACATGCTAACAGATCATTAGGCTCAAGAAGACAGGTATTGTTGACATCCAGAATCCTGTGGAGCAGGCGGCGAGGTCAGGGCAACTTCATGACTTTGGAGACAAGCGAGTGGAGGAACTCGACGATTAAGATGAAGCATAGTATAGGGACAGGCTGAACTTGTCGCAGAATAGCATACGTGCATCAAGCATTGGCGTAATCATTGACTACCTCAGCTTGATACATCTTCTGGCGTTCCAATTCAGTGCTGTATTGCTAATAGTGAAGGTCCTGCTAGCTGTCTTTCCGCCTCCTGATGTCATTTCCATGTACCTTACCTTGCTTGGGGCTTTTTTCACGACGTCTTCCATCCCAGAAGGCCTGACATTTCCAAATTCAAGTCTCTCTGAAGGATTCCAAAAGGAATGCATTAAGCTATACTCAATCCCGAGTTTCCAGAGCCGAGCTGAGGGAGGTCAGCACACCTCAGTCGTTCTCATCCGTTGATAAGACGACAACAAGTTATGAGCAGTCGCTTGTGCTCAGCATCTCTCCGCAGAGATCCCTCAAGATGTGTTCTTTGTTCTTCGCCCAGGCTTCTTGTTCGCCCTTGCATCTCGCCCTCGCAGTAAGGTACCTTCTAGAAACAAACACTTAATCAAGATTGACTGGTTCCGGTGCCTTATGAACGTCTTGTTCGAGACACAATGTTGAGGCGAGTGTGGAGTGCAGGTATGACCGAAATTGTCTTAAGGCCGTATCTACCTATGATCCTGTTCACCATGGTCATTCAGGCATCTTTTTCACTTGGATTGTCCAGTCTAGGGATGCAAAGTCCAATTCAAGCGCCTACTGCCTCAAGTGACCAGCTTGCCGTCCGGACTTACCTCACCTTAGCTTAAGAATCTGGTCTTGGGCTTAAGTGGTAGGAAGGTATCCATCCATCCATACCTACCTTATATCAAATTTCGTCCGAAAGGTTATTTTCCTGAGGAACTGCCTTCCTTCCCTAAATACTCACCCAAATTGCTTCTGACGTTCGGTCGGACCTTCCTCGGCTCAGTCAAATTTGTGAGGCTCTTTCCTCGAGTGATTCTTTCAACTTAGCAACCTCGCCCCAAGGTAGACACCATTCTTTCAAGTAGACTGGATCGGAACTCTTTCCCACCCATCACTAGTTGCGCTGGCTAGCCTAAGGTACCTACCTAGATCAAGGCACCAGGTCTTCCTTAGTCTTCGAATCGCATCGCTATACCCGACTTGACTTCCTTTCTCCATAGCCCCCTCGAGAGAATAGTCACTACTATCGCCATCCACGATGTCGGCGCCGCTCGTGTTCAAAGGTCGGGAGGTCGCGATGACGCAAAACGAGCTCGCCGCTTCCTCGGCCGCAGCGTAAGTCATCGGCGCCTTCTACGCTTTCTGGTTCACGCTAAATCGTCGACAGCAAAGTCAACAGTGCCGAAAGTGAGGATGAGAACGAGCCAATCCCGAAGGTTGAGTCCGACTTTGCCGAGCCGGCTGGTGCCCCCGAGAAGTCGGCCGGCAGAAAGCGCCAGTCTAGTCAACCTGCCGCCAGCAAAGCTAGCAAAAGACGCAAGCGGCTTGAGGGCCAAGAGCCTCTGGCTGAGTCCTCCCAGAGTGTCCAAGCCTCGATTGAGAACCAGTTGTCATCTCAGTATGCCACGCCTGAGACCGCTTCACCGGCCGGCCGACATGCTACCAGGACTGGCAAGCCCAAGAAAGCCGCGCCTGCCGCAAATAAAGCGCTTCCCCTCGATGCGTCCGACTCTGATGAGAGAGGTCGCCCCAACGACCATGGTTCTAGCGATACTGAGAGAGACGATGCTTCCCCCCCGCCGGTTCAAGCTCCTAAGAAGCGTGGTCGTCCCAGAAAGGCTCTCAATGCTGTCTCGGCCAAGTCCAAGAAACCGGCTGGTAAACCGGTCCCAGCTGAACCAGTCACCAAGGGTAAGCTGGGGAGTGGAAGGAACCTGTTGCGTTCTAGTGGTCTTTACGAGTTGTTCACCGGATTGAAACGGAATTCTAACCCATATGGTTCTTTAGCCACGACCCTTCGTCGATCTACCCGTGCTTCTACCATAGAGAAAGCAGTTCCGGAGAAGAAAAAGAAGGTACTTGCACCGGTATACCTAATTCAAGACCGGATTGAGGCTGACACAATGACAGGCTGCGACTACCCATGGTCGAGGCGTTGCTCGCCCGAAGAAAACTACCAAAAATAGTCCCGCTAAGGGTGTCTCGGATTCTCCTACTTACTCCGAGGAGTTTTACGACGTCGAGAAGATTGTTGGCGCACGCGTTGACCCAAAGACCAAGATGCAGATGTACATGGTGAAGTGGAGGGGATACGGCTCGAGCCAGAATACTTGGGAGCCAAAGGGAAATCTAGGCAAGTGCGCTGCTCTTATCAAGAGCTTCAATGCCTCTCAGAATGGTGGGAAGGGAAACAAGTGATCGGCTTTCCCGTCACCGTCGAGATATGCGGATATTGCTGGCGTTGCGAAGGGTTTTTTGTTTTTGTTTTTTGGCATTTCGGGTTGCAAATGGGCTTCATGGGTTCTAGGCGTTTGGTGGGTATGATTTCGGTACACGGGAAACTTTCGACAGGGTGTGAAGAGGGCTTTCAAATGAAAGCCGACAACTGTCTTGTGTCGCAAGTTGGTTCAGATGGCGAATTGGGAATTTGTCCATTCGCGATTCAATGGGACTTCAACGGACAGGCAATGCAGCGCAGGAAGGACGTGGGATGGTGTAGGTAGCGTTTCACAGGCCTAAGATTGGTCAGCTCTTGCAGCTAAGCTCCCCACTTGATATTCACCGACTGGTTCAATTCACTGCCCCCTTGCCTCCATCTCAGGGTTCACAGTGACCTCAACCCTTCCTTCAACGTGTCCGCCGAGTGGCTCTCAACATCTGCTAACTTTTTTTTCCCTTCACTTCACCACTCTGCCCTTCCGAGTGGACCTGTCGCAACTCTCCCTATATAGTCCGACGACGCGATAATTGAAGGCGCGCGACTCTTAACCAAGTAAATACCAAGAACGAGCTTCACCCGTATTACCCGTCGCCAGACACCCCAGCCGCAACCATGGACGCCGTCCGCTCCGCCCTCCAACCCGTCACTCACAACCTCCCGGCCCCGATCCGCGACCTCGGCGTCTCCATCATCGGTGAGCACTGCTACAAGTCCCTCCTGCTGGACATCAACGTCGAAGATGTAGACTGCATCAAGCTCGGCCTGTCCAAGGGCCTCGGCCTCGGCATCGTCGGCGTCTCGAGCATCGTCAAGCTGCCGCAGATTCGCAAGCTCACGTCGTCGCAGTCGGGCGAGGGCATCTCTGTTCTCTCGTACCTGCTGGAGACGGCCTCGTACCTCGTCTCGCTGGCCTACAACTACCGCAACCAATTCCCCTTTAGCACCTACGGCGAGACGGCGCTCATCATGGGCCAGAATGTGATCATTACCGTCCTGGTGCTCAACTATACCGGCCGCGCGAGCTTGGCTGCTGTCTTTGTGACGGCGTTGGCTGTGGCACTGGGAACGCTGTTTGCTGGGAGCTTGGTGGATATGCAAACGTTGGGATACTTGCAGGCTGGCGCTGGTGTGTTGAGCGTCGCGAGCAAGGTTCCCCAGATTCTGGCGATTTGGTCCGAGGGTGGCACCGGGCAGCTCAGCGCATTTGCTGTAAGTCAAATCACTCCTAGCCCGCATGGGAAGCCTTCAGAAGATTCAGGTGCTAACATGTGCAATTGCCAGGTCTTCAACTACCTCGCCGGTTCCCTCTCCCGCATCTTCACCACCCTCCAGGAGATCGACGACAAGCTCATCCTGTACAACTTCATCGCCGGCTTCCTCCTCAACGCCGTCCTCGCGTCCCAGATGGCGTACTACTGGAACGCGCCCTCCAAGAAGGCCAAGGGCAAGCAGAAAGTCCCCATCCCTGCTGCTCCTTCTACCGGGTCCTCTTCGGCTACTTCGACGCCTGCGAAGAAGGGTCCCAGCACGCGCCGCCGCGGTTAAATGTGTGCATAGAATTTCAAGGAGCGTACGTTCGTTTTCCTTGACGGTTGCTAGGGCGTTTAGATACCATGTTGCTGCTCCTATAATACAGTGAGCACATTCTAGAAATTGTTCCACATGTGTACTCTCCGTGATCAGCAAACTCGTTGAAATTCTTCACGTCTTATTCCTAAGTGCTCTGTACCATTCTGTATGGCTTCCCCGGTTGTAATCAGGGTTCTTCTTCTCCTCGGCCACCGCCGCCCACCATCACCACCAACACCACCCACCCCTATCTCCCTCCATCTCTCCTTTCTTGCGTGCCCCCCAAAAACAAAACCGCAGAAAACGTTGGCGTAACTGGGTGTGCCCGTAGGCAGGGACCCCCCACTTCTCGTGGTGTCGTAGTCTACTATCCAAATTAGAATCCTGTTCAAGAGACTGGGTGTTGAGACAAGGGTAAACTCACATACTCGTACAAAAACAAAAACGAAAAAAAAGCACAAAAAAAACAACCGGACACACTTCGGCGCTCAACCGCGCAGAGAGAGGAACGCGACCAATCCCCCCACGAAAGCCGCAACCCACAACGCCATGCCGACTAGCAGCATGATGCGCAGGTTGCGTCTTTGGTGAAAGGAGAGGCCGGTGCACTCTCCACCGGTGAGGCCCGCCAACACCCGATCCCACGACCAGACGAGGGTGACGGCCCCCACGAATGGCAGCAACAGGGTCGCCCCCATCACCGCGTAGTAGAAGACCGCCTGGCGGCAGACCGCACCCCTCGGGAGGGGGGTTTGGTCCCGGACGGTGGCCGCCATGTCCGCGAGCTCGGTATCCGTGCCTCGACCGCCGAGTTGACGGACGGCCCTGAGAGCACGGTACCTCTCCATCACCTCTGAGGAGTAGAGGTGGGGAGAGGCCCGGCAGCCCGCAGACTGGTCGATGGCGAGGGCCTCCGCCGCAGCTTGATGGCTGGCGGTTGCTATCTTGCTGGGGACGGAGATCCTCTTCCTCGCCCTCGCCTGGTCGGCGGTTTGGGGGCGCGACACCGACGAGTACTGGGTTGGGAAGTACTCGCGGGTCGGCCACCCAAATGGGTGTTGTTGGCGATCTGGAAGAAAAGTAAGGTTAGCCAACGAGTTCTTGCTGACAAAGTGAAAAGCAAAGGACTTGCTTCGAGCAAGGGGGTTGCTCCCCCGAAGTAAAATCGAGCCTTTTTTTTTCGAACAAAATTCGAACAGGGATTCGAACGGGATCTTGAAAGAAGGCGGAAAAGGTTTGGAGCCGAGGTCTTTTTTTTTGGGGGGGGGGGGGGGGGGGGGGGAGGGTTTGTTGGTTATTTATAAATGGGTGACCAACCCTGGGTTTGAAGAGTGTTGTTTGTGGGAAGAAGAAGAGGAAGAAAGCAGCAGAGGGAGGGGAGAAGGAGAGCTTTATACAGATATTGAAAGGACAGTAGGGCATGTAAATGCGGAGACGATAGACTTACCAATGAAGATAGTGCGGCGATCGATGCCTTGGTTCTCAGTGCGGGAGAAGAAGGATCTGGCAGAGTTCTTTCTCAAGGCAGGGCGAGGGTAGACGTGGCTACCGCCGTTTGAGGAAGAAGGCAGGCCAGGGGAGACGATTTGTCCGGAGAGAGTATGGTCCTCGAGGCCACTGGCGCGACGGAAAGCTTGAGTCCTGGCCGCGTCCTCACGGGGGACCAAGGGGAAGGGCAGATTAGCGAACTCGTTGCGACTGGGCTGTGCTGCCTCTTCGTCATCCTGTGCTCGGTTGTTTCGGACACGATCCCAAGAGAAGTCTGGGTAGGGAGCTGGCATAGGGCCAAGCTCGATCTCATCCCAGTCACCTTGTATTCGCCGTCTATTCTGCAATGCGCACGCAGGAGGTGATGGGTAGGAAGGAGAGGCGGAACAAGACGGGATTGACAGTAGAGGAGTAGATTTCTCCCACCATGCTCTGGCTCTGGTGGTGGAGGGTTCTCGGCCTTTGTTAGAAATATTGTGATGGGCGATAGAATTCTGTTGTTGATGTTGTACCAAAAGTGCATCTGAGACGTTGGCAATGCTGCTACCAGTCATGACTCTGCCCATAAAGCCAGTAGGGTACTCGCGGTCATCAGTGATAGTTTGCCAGTCTTTATCTCCCTCTAATCCAGTGCGCTCTTCTGCGTCCTCTGAGGCAATTGTAGCCATTCGCGTGTGATTGATGGCGTTGTAGGGCTGTGTTGCTTGCATGGTAATCTCATCTCCAGTGTAAGGGGCAGGAACAGGGACAGGGACCTTGATGCCGGATTGTGTGATCTGCCAGTTAGGCTGAATAGCTGGTGCATGGTAGAAGTCGTTCTTTTGCTGATCAGAGTTGCTGTGATAAGGTGACTGATGTGAACTCTGGAGATGCGATTGGCGAACACGGCCGATGAGACCACTGGATGGCTGGCTGAGTCCAGTGACGTGTTGAAGAGCACGAGAAACTTCCTTCTCAACATGGGGGCGTAGAAAGACCTTCTCTTTGCCAGGCTCAGACTGCTCAACATTGTGATCCGAAGCTTGAGAAGATGCATTGGAGAAGGCATGAAAGGGGTTCAACAACTTGACTGGAGCCTTCCCTTTGTCCTGGCAGGTGATCTTGTCGTCAGAATACTCAGAAGCGTCCCCATCGTAGTTGGAATCAGACTGAGGTGCTTGCTCAATTGTGGGAACAGGCTGGTCAGTAGAGATTGAGAAAGGGGGAAATGCACCACGATCGATGAAGATAGGGAAGTGGCTGCTCTGGTTGCCTGGCTGTAAAGCTTCGTGATCAAGAAAGATGGGGTATTGGGTTCCGTTCAAGCCAGAAAGGTGAGTAGTGTTGAAATAGCCAGAGGGGGTCTCTTTCTTGACGACGTCGTCAATGTGGGAAGACTGGTCCGCTTCCTCGGTGTGCCATGATGGACTTGCTGCAACTGGAGGAGAAAGAATAGGGGAAGAGGCCAAAACAGGCGAAGACTTTGGCTCAACCTTGATTATGTTCATTGAATCGGTATCGGTGGAGGCTAGACTGAAGTCATCACCATCCTCTGGGTAGAATGAGGAAGCATCTGGGTACTCAGTGGCGGCATGCTGGCTGTTGAAAGGATCATCGATAGAATCTGGTCGGTCATGCTGCTCCTTGGACTCCTGAAAGGACGAATGAGAACAGTCTATGAAGGCATTGTCACCATCCGACAGGTCTGGAGAGGCAGATCCTTGACGGTCATGGTCGTTCGTCTGAATTTGGGACTCGACAGCAGAAGGCGAAGCTTGCTTGTCGAACTTGTGCTGGTGGCCAGATGCATCCGGTTCGGCAAGTAGCTCTAAGTTCTTCGGTACTTTCTGATCCTTGGAGTCTTGAGACTTGGCAGAGGATTCGTTAGAGGCACTTAAAATGTCTTCGACTTGCTCCTCTGTGAGCTGCTCTTCATCGCCTAGATGTCCGTCGAACTCAATAGGAATCTCGGGAGTCGGGGGAGCAATGTGTCGATGAGCTTCGTTGAATGAAGCATAGAGGGCCTTGTTAGGTGTAAGAGACCGCTTGGGAGGTCGCTGGGAAATGTCAGTATGATGCTCAATGTCAGAATTCGCCAGCAACAAAGAAACATCTCACCTCTTTGATCCCGTGATTGTCTGTCATTTCTGCGACGATGAGATCGTTGTGCTTTCTGTGCTGAAAGAGATGGGTTGTCTTGAAGCAAGAATGAAAGAAGTGGGATGAAATAGCCGGCTTGTTCGTATAAAGGCGATCGCTGATGGGCTGGAACAATCACTGTTGTTGATGAAGAATGTTCGATGCGCGAGCAACCTCTTCAGCTATATGTGATGTCGCAGGAAACTCAGAACTTGAGAGGGATGAGGCAAGCGCTCAAAAGTGTTCGTCGAACAGGTGATAGATATTCAGCTTTTCTCGAAGGTGAAGGTGAAGCAATGTGAGGATGCGAAAGTGATGATACAAACTTTATGCTCGAGACGAATTTTCCAATAGCGCTCTCAATAGAGAAGTGCTCTTGTGAATCCGAAAAATTGCTTGACCGTCGTAAGGGCCTAGACGTACTGACAAGCCTGCTCGTGCTTGGATCTTTTAAGATTCTCGAGTGAAGCCTTGAAAAAATCAGCGAGTTGAACAAGCAAGTTGGATTTGCCGATGTTTCCTAAGTGAGTTCTGATTCCCGAAAAAAAGTGCGCTTCCTAGAGAAGACGGTTATGGAATTTTGTAAGAAGCAGAGACAAAAAGGTAGCTCTTCGCAAAAATTGGTCGGTACCAATAATGAAGAGTGAGAAGTGAGAGAGGGTTGTGTGAGAGAGGAATATTGTGCGATGAGAAGGAGGGGAATTTGCGGCAAGCAGGTGAAATAGCTGCTGTTGTGTGGGAAGGATTTCCGGCATCGCGCCTTCCTGTGAAGTTGGAAAAGAGAAAGAACCTCTCAACATGGTGCAACCTTTTCGCTCAGCTGGGCAGATGTGATGCTGACCTCGAGATGTCAACAAGACCCAAGGCGTAGACTGGGTGTGGGTCCCATCACCCCCTCCCGCCAACTGTGAGCTGTACTTCAAGGCAACCAGACAACGGGGGTTTGCCTTTACTCCCCGAACCTCAAGGTGAGAATCTTGGAGATGTCGTTGTTTGTTGTAAGATATTTGAGGTTTACTCCGTTTAGTGTAACGTATCCTTAGCCTACATGAGGATCGGCCTCGACGTCTTCTACACCTTTCAAGCGGAGGGCCTACAACCAATATTCATTTTTGAACAGTCTTGCTATTTCCTCGACACCCTCTTCTGCTTACGATCCCAGCCAGAAGAAGCAGTATCATTACCTTATGATGAATGGTTAGAAGACCCCAGGTCTATCAACGAATCGATTTGCAACGCTCAATTGCGCAATCATTGGTTCTAAGTGAATCCGTTGGCCACTGACAAACCATGAATGCACGAATGGGATCAAGGAGAGGAACTCTTTTTGCGACTTGAGATAGACATGAAAAACTAAATGATTTGAACAGGACTAAATGGATGGCACTACTAGTACAAGATCCCTCACAGGTATCTACATAGCTGAGCGAGGATAAAATCCCAAGACAGAAATGAGCCTGGCCTGGGCTTAACGTGCGCTGCCTTCTCAGTGTATTTTTGAAAACCGTGAATAGAAAAAAACTATGAAGCTCAAGGAAGCCCGCCCAGACATAGGAACAAAAATGAATATTTGGGAGGTTTGTTGGCGAGTGTGCGAACGCCTGTCGCGCGCGGGCAACGCGAGTTATCACGACCAAAAATAAGGAAGGAGCGAGATGTCGTTAGATGAAGCAGGCACGACCGAGCTGTTCACAGACCCATTTATTTGCCGAGGGCCTAGACCCAAGGACGTTAGTGCTAAAGACGGCGATAGGGGATAAAGATAAGCGATAAGGTGGTGCCCAGTGGTCCACGACAAACCCCTGCCAATGGACCCTGTCGGACTTCCTCCTTTTGACAAGGCGAGCCAGCCTCCAGATGGCCATTGCTTTGATTCTGTCTTCCATCATCCGTGTGTCGGCATGTCTGGGCCGAATTCACTACTACCAGCTCTTACATCTTGGCGTCGATGAAGGTATTCCAGGATCTGCGACGAGCTGAGCGCCGCAACATTCTCAGGGTCCGTCAGGGACCACCTAGTGCCTCGGCAACGCATCACCCGAGACCTTGGTATCCCTCCGTCCATCATCTATGGAGTACCATTTTGAGGCCTTCCGTGTCCAACTCACGATCATCAGTCGAAGCTTGCCTTGCGTCCCATCAGCTTCACCTTGGCGGAGTATTCGTACGTTGTCATTTCTGTTGATCGTGGAAATCGAGCTGCTAGCGCGCAACCGATCGACGGCAGACGAAACACACCCCCTCATCGAATTAATGTTCATGGGACGGCATCACAGCATCATCCCCCGAAGTGACAAAGAGCTCCAATTTCTCCACTCTTACCAAGAGGGGAAGTCGGGATATAGTTAGGTCTCATGGAGTCTCGTCGAAGCTGCAAAGAAGAGTCAAGCAGATAGAGTTCGACCTGCCCGCAGTCTGTGCTTGTCTCGTCCGAGCCTAAGAGGCCGAAAAATCAAGAATGACAGGCGCACGTAGTCAATGTGTTGCGGGCCTCACAAGCCAGCATTGCGAGATCACATCGTCCTTCGGTTGGACTTGGACTTTTGCTTGGATAGGATGGGGAGGCGAGCAAGCAAGATCCTGAAAAATACCGGCTGAGACAGCAAAGATCGGCACCGAATTCAACAACCGGGACACATCCCTGACGAAGACAGGGCGAAAAGCATCGTTTCGTCCCCAAGTGTCACGTATGCACCAGCAAATGCCGCTGTCAATCAACTGGACCCTCGTTTCCTGGATAGTCGCTGTTTTGTTGCTCGCTGCATCAACAACAATAAGTCGGAATCCTTGGTGCATCGCAAACACATCGCATAGCATAGCAGCGCGGCGCGGCGCAGCCAAGGAGTGTTGTCTAGATGCAGTACGCAGGCCCGACTGGACGAGGTGCAGGAGTCAGATTCCCGGTCACGTTCTCCCTTGCTCTCCGACTGGGCTTGCATCGGAGGATGTTCCGTGGGTCTCGCCGAGCCATCATGGATGATGAACAAGTTGGCAAGTTAGCGACAGCAGATACAGCAAAGGAGCGGCTGGGCGGTTGCTTCAGTGGATGGCAATTTCTTGAAAACCCGAGGGTTGGAAAGCCTCATTAAAAGGAGGCGACGAGAGTCGATGTGGGAGGGACAGATGCACGGAGATGAGGCAACCAATGAGCGACTGAGTCCGAAGCTGCAGAACCAATCATGGGCGGCAAAATTCCAGCCCCTTTGCCGAATCCAGATCTTGCTAAACACGGCCGCTCCCTCGTCCTCGACTTTTTCGCCTCCTCCTCCCCGACAGCTTCGCCCACCTGTCACGAACCCCACCGCCCTCGCATGCCTTGACCTGGGATCTCTCTTCCAATCCCGTGTGCAGTCGGCGAACCATCGACTTGGGGCGGACTCGTAATTCCCATTGTTTGGCGCCTACGGATACATACACGCACGCAGAGGGCAATATTCGGATACACTTCCACACCCTCCTACCTTGCACCGTGGGTGAGAAAGGACGAGAGAGGCGGTCGAGCTGACCGTCTGTCTACTATCGCTGCACATAAGTCGAGACGGCGGCATAACCTTACCCTGCTGTATTATCATATGCATGCACGCACTATCAGTGTCTCGCCTGACAAGCACCATCTCACAGTTGAGGCGGGCAATAGCAGCGGTGGACAAGGTTGGGAAGTCTATCCGTACCCAGAGCTTACTGTGTAGGTTCGTCGAGTTCCAACGCCAATCCGCCTGGAAACGCCACGTTCCTTGCACTGGTCGGGGGATGGCAGCGATGGACCTCGCACTAAATCTGCGATGCGCAACGCCGCACACGCATATCCGTCTTAGCTCCCTCACACCGCTTGTACGACGGTGTCCGCTGCCCGGCTCCCGTCCACCCAAACTTCTCGGTTGCTTCGAGTCGCCCTCGTCCCGCTGGTCGGGATTCTGCAGATGAGCAAGTCAAGGGGGGCCTAGACGGGCCATGCAACGCTGTCCTGCCCTGAGCTGGGTCTCTCCATGCAGCTATGTCTGTCCAGCAGAACAGACTGGCTCGAAAAATCGTTCTGCTGTGCCTGGTCCTCGCCTCATTTCGTCGTACCTCGAAACTGAACCTTTGTTTCGTTTCTTTTACATGGTCCTCCCGAGCTATCCATTCCTCGTTAGTTGCCGTACGCAACCTCCAGCCGCCGGCGCCGGGCATCCTTCTCCACCGGCCTCTTTAATGCGGTTCCGGCGCACATGACGCCCAGACCAACAGTGGTCGCCCGTATTTCACCTTGAGCACCCCCCGGACTGCCACACTTCATTACACCTCCGTCCTCCCGAAGTTTGCCTTTTCCCACCAATTTCGCCCTTTTCTTCCATTTTGCAATATTTCAAGAATGTTCAATGGCGTTTTGGGTGGTTGGCGGGGAGGCAAGGCCACTTTCCCAAGGTGAGGGCCACGTCCTCAATCCCAATCTCTACGTTCTGGGTGGCAAAAGGAGAATTGGTCACGCCGATGAGCGCGACATCTACGACGGCAACTATGAGTACGCACATGACGACGTGCCCTTCCAGAAAAGGGCTCGTGTATCACATTTCACCTCAGACTTGGATCCCGTTTGGCCGCCGCGGGGATCGATTCCCGTCCAGAACCTGTCCTTTCTAGTGATCCGAGAGCAAACATCGCCAACGCCCGAGCCGGCCGAAGCCGATGTCACCTCATTGCAAATGGAGCGCACCGCCTCTGGCTTGTCCATCTCTTCCGATACAGACATTTACAGCGCCGCCAACGAGGACGATCTGAGGCTCCTCGACGACGATGTCGCAGCTAGGCTCGTAGAAGATCGGCTGCAGCTTGGCCGGCGTCGTACCAAGGATTCTCAGCATGAACGGATTCTGAGATCACTCATCCGACCACGATCTCGGCGTGCTGAGTTCTCCATCGACAACGATGCTCTGGAGAGCATTTTCTCCGCCGCAAACGAGATCTTCTTCCACAACAGTCTTTCACAGCGCGTCACTTGGGATTGGTCCCACGCATCTAGCGCCCAGTACAGGGACCACATCATCGGCACCACAGCCCTTCGACGCTCTAAAATGGGAGGCTTTGAGACACTTATCGTCTTGTCGAACCCAATCTTGAAGGACAAGCAGTACAATCGACGACTTCTTATTTCCACCTTCTTACATGAGCTCATTCACAGCTATCTTTTTATCAAATGTGGCGTCAAGGCTCGTCAATGTGGTGGACATACCGCAGGCTTCCGGCGGATTGCGGAGCTCATCGATCTTTGGGCTGGGCCGGATAACCTGCACCTACGGAACATGGAGGCGGATTTGGATCACTTCCGAGAGGACGAAGATCACTTTCCTGAAGGCGAAATGCACCATATGAGCAGACCCTGCAGACACAACTTCCCCGCCTTTCAAGAGCATCTCAGCCCCCGTCACCATACATACCAAGACAACCAGACTTACGAGAGGTCCCGATATAGATCTCAGGAACGATGGGAGTATCACATCAATGACCATCGCGAGTACTTTCCAGTCAGCAGAGAGAGCAGTCCCACATCCACGACCATAACGACGACTGAGGAAGACTTCGACGAAGTGGAGCCACTTGAGGAAGGCGAGATCCGCGAGACACGTGGCCGGCTCTTCTTCCCTGGCAACTACGTTTCTAGCAGGCAATCATCTGCCCACGAACGAAACCTTTATGACTCATACGACGGGCACTGGGCCCGTACTGATGACCGAGGGGGAATTGTTGTCTTGAGTTACGACAACACCCCACATCAGGCCATCCCGTCATACGTTAGGGGATGCCGAAATGCGTCTCCCACATGTGTATAGCACGTTATTCTCTTTGTCTGGATCTTACGGCGAGACGGTCTCATCGGGTGGGAAATCATATTAAGCATGGCGACGGTGTTCTACTATACAATCTTGGGCGGTGTTTCTGCCCACATCGGGTTTATACAGGTGCATTATCATGGGTCGGCGGAAGGACTACCATAAGACATTGTAATCCATCCTTCTACAAACCTCTTCATTTAGATTTGCTATTCCAAAACTTGGCTAGCACGGCAAATTTACCACGCTGTCACATCATCATTCGTTCGCTCCAACCCAGCCTCGCGGACTGCTGCCCACGGCAGCACGGCTTCAACCACCGCTTTGAGGCAGTCAAAACTCCCTTTTCACTTTGCGACGTCGCCGACGATGAGAAAACTGGCTGATCGAGCCCCCCGTTTGAAACCATGCGCCTCTCTTGGTAAACGCTCTGAGGTGAGGGGAGCCGTGCTTGGGCCGCAAGGCCCGAGACGGTTGACCGTTATACCAAACAGACGCATCCAAGCGCCGTCGCGACAAGATGGCGAGTAAGTGTCTACAAAACAAACATGACTGCGACATGACAGCTTGATGGGAAACGTTTCTCTGGGAATCGACAAGAGGGAAAAGAAGATTACCCAACCGCCGACTATGGCAAAACTCGACATGGCGGAATCGAAGCGGGCCAGGTTTCTACCACAACAATGCCAACATCACTCACGGAAATCGCATCAACATGACAGCTTACCGCAACCGCGGTCCTACAACATTAACGATGTTGCAATCACTCTATCTGAAAGCATGCTAGGACCGATTCAATGGGCCGCCTCCGAGAAGTCACTAAGGAACACCGTAGCCCGCGTCTTAGTCGACAAGGGCGCCGAAACAAATCCAAAAGTCACTTCGGCAAGCACTATATTTTCCCTCATGAAAGCCATCGACGAGCTCTGCTTCCTGGGCTTTCTCTTCCCAACGCCCCAGATCAACCACGCATCGCACCCAGTCCTTCTCGAAGTCGGACAAACGCGGGGTAGGGTGGGTTGGACGCAGCCGCTTCGGACTAGTAAGCCCGGGGGCCCTAGCATCGTCATCCGCTTGAGCACGGTCCGCCACCGCGATGACGGCACCACCACCACTACCACCACAGGTACCGGTACCGGTAAGCCGCTGCCACTCAAGGAGATTGTGCAGGTTGCTGTTCACGAAATGGTGCACGCCTACCTTTTGCTGTTGTCTTGTCGGAGAGACAAGTGCGATATGGACTTTGATACTATGCATCGGGATTCTGATGGCGGGGGCCACGGGCTTGCGTTTGTTGCGCTGCTTAAGGCTGTGTTAGGGCAGATTCAGAGCTGGGCGCCGGAGTTACGGGATTTTGGGTTGACTGATGAGTCTATTCACCCGTATGAGGACTTTGGGTTGGAGTTGTGGAAGAGGGGGGATAGGATCTCATCGAGGAGTAAGGGACAGCGGGTTTGGTGGCTTGCGGCGAAGCCTATGTGAGAGGTGAGGTGTGAACAAGCCTTTTGTTCTCGGCGTTGGGTATTGGAAGTGGTAGAGCGAGCAATTGATACTGTGCTGGTTGGCTCGCATGGAGTGGCCTTGCGTTACTTCCTACATCACATTTTACAGTTAGGCGTTTTGCTGGGGAGTCAGGACTTTGGTGATATTTCCACCAAGGCCGTATCAAGAGGAATTGGCTACCCAGTAGTTACAAACAAGCAAGAAATACAAGATCATACCAAACGTACAATGGGCTCAGTCAACAAGTATTCTTTGTTCAACAGGCTATCCCAATGGATACATCATACTGTCGGACCGTCTCGAGATGCGACTTCCATAAATTAACACTTGGTTCCCTCTCAGGAGGCATCTCAGCACCGCAGCTACAAAGTCGTCGCAAGTAACGAGCTCCTGAAAACTAAAACTTGTTTGACACGCTTGAGGGGCGTTGGTATTGCCGGATATGGAAACTAGTCTATCCACTTGGTTTTGAACTACTTCCTGTTACTACTTAGTCGATCATTATTTTATCCCTAACACTCTTTTTATCGCTCAAGAAACTTAGCAGCTGTATAAAAAGCCACGAGAACTAAGTGCTTACTTAATTTCCACTCTCTGCAAATCAATGGATAGACGTGTGCGTGCGAGTGTCTTGGCGAATTGGCATTGGCAAGAGGCTTCAGGTACCAGCTTTCCGCAAACGAGTTTCTGTATCTTAGGTGAGTCGAAAGAATTCGTAGAGGCGACTCACTCAGGGTTATTGTCTTCTTCATTTCTCAATTTCTGAATTTTTGGACAGCCCATCTGATGAGGTCGCAGATCCAGGTCAGTTATCCAAGTCGGAGTCGCCCGTTCTTCATGTTCCTGCCCGTCAACCTCGGGCTCAGAGCTAGACTTGTTGTCTTTCTAAACCTGAATCTGTATAATCACCCGTCAGCATATCCTTTGCAAGTCGCCAATTTAAGCATAGCTCACTTAGCCGATGGAACCACGAACAGGGTGGTCAATTTTCAGCCGAGCGCCAAGGCGACCGTCTTTGGCAATTTTGGCCAGGGGTTTGTGATGCTAGCGCAATGTTTCATGCATGATCTCCTCCTCGTCTTACACCTCCAAGGTTCTCACCAATTCTTTAATTCTGTTGCCTATTCAGTGGAGTCCGGCTCTGAAAAAGAAAATGGCACCTCCTACAAATTTTAGATCTTTGCCACCTTTGTCAACACATTTTGCTGTGCAGATGCCTCGTTTACAATTGCAAGAGTTGATATTCGGTTGGTAAAGATGGATTCACCAGACGCACCACGGGAACAACGTCCTTTGATCGCAAATCTAGATGTCGAAGGCAGAGACACAACGAGGAAGACGCTCCAAGAACCTGTTACTCGAGAGAAGACTAGTCGTAGCGGCTCGGTCTGCGAGCCATTGCAGAGCCCGGATGACGGCAACTCGACGACAGCCCGCAGTGACAGCGGCAAGGGCAGTGAAACCGCATATGGTTTCCAGAAGGTTAGCTGGACGCCGTTCGTGATCCTGGCTGATGTCTTTGCTGTCGTACTCCCGGTTGCGTTTCTTGTCTTTGCATTTCTGGTGTTGAGCATCAATGGGCAGGAGACCGACGAGACCTCTGCTGGACGATATCGAAATGCGGTCACCATCGTATGTATTCTTCATCCCTCAGGTTTCCCAGTTGACAGCACAATACTGACAAGGACTGTTCCAGCTTGCGACCCTCTTCCCTATAATCTTCGCGGCTATCATAGGCCGTCTCATGTCCCAAATCGCCCGTTGGAAACTCGAAAGGGGCGCCACCATGGGAGCGTTGGAGCAACTGATGGGTAGCCGGACCGTCGGCGGCACGCTCTTGGTTCACATTCAGCTTCGGGCCCTCAACCTCTTGACCCTATCACTTGCTCTAATTTGGATCTTCTCGCCTCTGGGCGGCCAATCCGTCTTGCGCATGCTCGAAACTCGGCTTCGGAATGTGATTGCACCTTCAAGTGTCGTCTACTTCGACACTGATGCCCGGTCCCAGTTCGCATCCTGGTCAGAGGCTTCGCCAACGAGCTACGCATATAACATCAATCGGCTATCCATCGTCAATGCCATGTACAATGCTCTGATTCTGAGTCCCGACGCTGTAAAGAGTGATTCGATGGATGTCTGGGGAAACGTCAAGGTCCCAGCGCTCTCGTCGTATGGGACTTTTGAGACGGCAGAGTGGCAAGACGTTCCAAAAAATGACGAGGAGATGGAGTTCTCATCTCTCGTCGGCGTTCCTATCACGCACATTGCTGAAGGAAATTCAACTCTTTCGGTCGAGTCGAGCTACATGCATTTCGCATGCGATAACATCAGCGTCTCAGCCTTTTCATACAACACCCAATCCGGTGCTTCGTACGCGACGGCAGTCATCTTTAACGAAACTTCGCTCTGCATGTCCGACCGCTGCAGAACCGTCGCGAACGGCACATGGCAAGGCTGGAATCTTAACAAGACAACGTCATCAGATGGGGTATCAGGATGGAATCTCGCCCTGGACAACTTTGTCGACGCGCAGTGGAACGATTACGACACGTACACTAAGCGCGGGCTCAAGTTGGAGGACTCCGACCGTCCCGACGTGTTTGCTAATGAGAAGGGAGTGGTGGCAAACCGGACGACGTTGCTCTTCCAAGCGAGAGAGCAGACCGACTCCCATGGAGCGCCCGATTACACGACATCTCGCTGCGGCGTCACACAGAAGTATGTGGAGTCGAGGGTTCACTGCTCGCGAGACTCTTCCACTTCCACTGCTCGACAGAATTGCACTGTCCTGGCTCAGCGTCCTTCTCAAAAGACCCACGCCGATGAAAACATCTCCCAGCTGTCCTTTACGCGGGTATTCCGCTACGTCTCGCGGAAACTGCCTCAAGCAACAAACCACTTTGGCTCAAGCTACACGTCGGATATTTCCTTGAACTACCTCGAGAACCCATCTTCGATCACCATGACTGGTGCAAATGCACCCCCGGAGCTGGCTAGCATCGATCCCAAGGATTTTGGCTACCGGCTTGCGCAGCTGGTCAACTCGTACGTTTTCCTCAGCCAAGCTTTCTCGAATGCCCCCAGTGGAAGCGTAGACGCAAATGCCGTCTTTGAGCCGAATGTCACTGTTGGTGTCGACGTTGAGACCTTGGTGGAAGTCTTCCACGTCCCTGGTATATGGATGGGCCTGTATATTTTGTCTTGTATTGTACTTCTCCTGGGAGGTTTGGCGAGTGCTACTATCACGCACTTTGTTCACGGACCGGAGATTTTGGGATATGCGTCGACTGTCGTGCGGGATTCCAAGTACATGGATATTGCCCCTACCGCTGGAAGAATGGACGGCATTGATCTTGCGAGGATGTTGAAAAAGCGAAGATTGAGATACGGGTATACTCAGAT